>NC_134889.1:28507064-28529564 GCF_041734735.1 Babylonia areolata | reverse complement strand
AAAGAAAAAAAAAAAGAAAAGAAAAAGAAAAAAAGAAGAAGCGAGAGTCAATTCACAACACCAACGTCAAAATTACACTAGCATGTGCAAACATTAAACAGAGAACTTATGTACAATACAATATCGCGATAGATGAATAACGACGAGGACAATAGGGTAGGGGGCGTGGTGGAGAGCGGAAGGAAGAATGGACAAGGGGAAGAGTAAAGAAGGTAGGGGAGGATGATTGAAGAGACAAATGGGTATGGAGGATACAATATCAATGGTGGTGTGTGTCCATCGAGATCGATGATGACCATCGTTGTCATCCAGCTGGGGGATGAGGGGAGAGTGGTGGTGGTGGGGGAGGGGGGGATGCTCATGAATCTATCTGTGAGTGCGCAGATGGCTGAATAGTCCAATTTGCGCACGAAATGTTCGCTGACAGTTGGGGCAGACAAAGACAGGCATATCACTGTCAGGGAGCTTGTTTGCCCGTGACTTTCTGGCCTGCCTCTTCTGAACAGTTGCAGCAGTCCTGTTGGCCTCGCACAACTTGGCACCTTTGTGCACAGCAGTGCGCCATTTGTCACGGTCCACTGCAGATTCCTCCCAGGAGTCAGGGTTGATATCAAACGCTTTTAGAGAGACTTTCAGAGTATCTCCGAAGCGCTTCTTCTGACCTCCGTGTGATCTCTTCCCTTGTTGCAGCTCGCCATAGAAGAGTCTTTTGGGCAGCCGATGGTCTGGCATGCGCGCCATGTGTCCAGCCCAGCGAAGCTGGGACTGCATCAGGATGGTGAAGATGCTGGGAAGGGTGGCTTTTGCAAGCACCTCCGTGTCTGGGGTCCTGTCTTGCCACTTGATGTTCAGAAGCTTCCTGAGGCATGTTGTGTGGAACTGGTTCAGCTTCTTGGCATGTCGCTGGTACACTGTCCAAGTTTCGCAGGCGTACAGTAGTGTGGGGAGAACTACTGCCCTGTAGACCTTTAGTTTGGTCTCAAGACCAATGCCTCTTCTGTTCCAGACATTTGCATAGAGTCTACCAAAAGTACAATATCAATAAATGCATGCTGAAACACAACTTCAGTCCATCTATGTCGAACGAAACAAGAATGAAAGCACAACTTTCCACTTTCACACACTGGTTTGAAATGGATTGCAAAAGCTTTTTGAAAGAGAGTTGGGATAGTTGGTGAGAAAAAACTGGAACCTCCACTGCAGGTGTTAAGTTCATTTCTGAACTATATTTTTCTTTTCTTCTTTTTTTTTTTTTCAAAATTTTTTATTCAATTTTTATATTATGAAATACATACAAACGTACATTAGCAACTACAGAAAGCTAAAGGAATAAGGCAGAAGGAAGAAGAAGATGAAAAAGAAAAAAACGAAATGAAACAAACAACAGCCATTAAAAAAAAAAGAAAAAAAAAAAAGAAAAAAGAAAAAGAGAGAGAGAGAGAGAGAGAGAGAGAGAGAGAGAGAAATGTTGGCAATTTTTGATAAATCAAAATGATATATATAAGTTTGTTTGCAACCCCACCTATCCCAAGCCCCCCCCCCCCCTCGACCCCCCCCCCCCCCCCCCCTTCTTCCCAAACCAAAACTTGCCTACCTGAGGTTCTAAAAAGGACGCTTCCTTGGGCAAGTTGTCCCGCAGTATTTTGCACACAACGTCACGCCTTGCCTGAAACGAACATCACGACTCGAGTATCGCATGCCCCTGTCGTTCTGCAATAGTACACACTTGCTGAAAAGATATCCAAACAGCGCCTCTTCTCTTGCACATGTATTTCCTGTGCGTTATGTTTTATGGGGTTCACAGTTTCTATGCCTGCTACAACAGATTTGTTTTGGTTTTTTTCAAAAAACATGCTGCAATCACGAAGCCCAACACTGATTGATTGATATGCAAATTATTATCATTATTATCATTACCATTATTATCATTATTAGTATCATTATTCATTATGAGCATTTACGCCTAATCTTGAAAATAAGCCCTAGGTGTTAACAAACTGAGCACATATTATGTAAATATCAAAAAGGAAAAATTGAACACAAGATACCAATCATTAAAAATTATTCATTCCCCCCCCCCCCCCCCCCCGCCCCCCCCACTCCCCTTCTTTTCTTTAAAAAAAATGTGAAGACATCCGTCACATAATTTATCCGTACTGTCTCAAGAAATGTTTATTTATTTACTTATTTGTTTATGTATTTATTAAGATGTTTCACTACAGCGTATATTCTTGAAGCTCTATGCATTTTACAACATCAGGTCATTGCCAACATTGTTGCATGTTTCCATGACACTTTTCATTTCTCTTTTCCTGTCCATTTGCAGGTAACCCTGTATAACGACCACAGCAGAAAGATGTTGATGAATGAATGTAAGATTTGTGGAATGGATGGGTGAATGATGGGGAATTAATAAATTGTTGAAGATTTAAAAAAAAAAGAAAAGAAAAAAAAGATGATGGCAAAATGATGAGGATTTACAGCCAGCAACATGACTGGGAAGATGATGATGTTGATGTTGTTTTCATTTTGTTTTGTTTTTCTTTTCTTTATTTCTTCTTTGCTTTTATTGTCACAAGAGTCAGGAAAATGTGTTGCTATGTATTATTTTTATTATTATTATTATTATTATTGTTGTTGTTGTTGTTGCTGTTATTGCTGTTGTTGGTAGTGTTTTTTCTTTAAGATTTATTCAGGAATAAAGTTTGAATTGGATTAAAATTAAAAAAGAAAAAAAAAAGAAAAAAAAAAGAGTGTCAGAAGAAAAGCGGAGTTGGCGTGAGGGTATGTAAGGATGAATGAGATCAGAAAGATACTGTGGACCAGAATCCTCAATGGACTTGAAACAAAGAGAGACGACTTTGTAAGTAATTCTTTCTTGTACTGGGAGCCAGTGTGAAGCATGAAGGAGAGGAGAGACGTGATCAAATTTGGAGGAACGAAAGACAAGACGAGCAGCATGGTTCTGGACTTTCTGAAGCCTAGCAATGAGGTAGCTGGCTGAACTGACAAGCAGGGAATTAGAATAATCAAGGTGGGACAGCACAAAGACACAGGAGAGTTTTGGTTGCATCTTCAGTCAGGAGATGACGAATGGATGCAGTTCTGCAAATTTCAAAGTAACACAGTTTGCATATAATTTATTTGAAACATGCTGCTGATAGGAAAGAGACTGGTCGAGTATGACACCAAGATTGCTTCAGTCAGAGACCAAGCTCAGAGTGCTTTACAAGTTTCAGTTTCACTTTCTCAAGGAGGCGTCACTGCGTTCGGACAAATCCATACACGCTACACCACATCTGTTGAGCAGATGCCTGACCAGCAGCATAACCCAATGCGCTTAGTCAGGCCTTGAGTGCATGCTTACATATTTGTGTACCTATGAAAGTGGATTTCATTTTACGTAATTTCGCCAGAGGACAACACTCTCGTTGTCATGGGTTCTTTTTCAGTGCGCCAAGTGCGTGCTGCACATGGGACCTCGGTTTATCGTCTCATCCGAAAGACTAGACGCTCAGTTTGATTTTCCAGTCAAACTTAGGAGAAAGGGCGAGAGCGGGATTCGAACCCACACCCTCATGGACTCTCTGTATTGGCAGCTGAGCGTCTTAACCATTCTGCCACCTTCCTCCTGCTTTACAAACACAGAGTCATTTGAACAACAGGCTGCCTACCTGGGTACAGCCAACTGAGAGCTGCCATTTAGGCGCTCATCATTTGTTTCCCGTGTCATTCAGTTGGGCTTAAGTCACACACACACACATGTATATTAGAAAGGATTTTACTGCGAAAATTTGCCTTCGACAACCCTCTTGTTGCCGTGGGTTCTTTTACATGCATTAAGTGCAGGCTACATGCTGTGCTGCAGCAGCCATCTCTGATGAAACAATGGAAGCGTGCTACCTCTCTCCAAATTTTCTTTTTTTGTTTTGTTTGGTTTTTTTTTTTTTTGCTTTGTGATCCACGTGGAAAAGACTGTGGCTAATTCCATAGTGTCAGTAATAGAGTTTCTGTGTGCTGTCTCTCCTCTCACCCACACACTCACTCTCTTACCTCAACCGACCCCCCCCCCCCCCCCCCGCCCCCCCCCCAACTCGCCCCACCTCTTCTTCTTTGTTCGTGGGCTGCAACTCCCACGTTCACTCGCATGTACACAAGTGGGCTTTAACATGCATGACCATTTTTTACCCCGCCATGCAGACAGCCATACTCCGCTTTCGGGGGTATGCATGCTGGGTATGTTCTTGCTTCCATAACCCACCGAACGCTGACATGGATTACGGGATCTTTAACGTGCGCATTTGATCTTCTGCATGCGTTTACACACGAAGGGGGTTCAGGCACTAGCAGGTCTGCACATACGTTGACCTGGGAGAGCGGAAAAATCTCCACCCTTTACCCACCAGGCCCGTCACCGTGATTCGAACCCGGGACCCTCAGATTGAAAGTCCAACGCTTTAACCACTCGGCTATTGCGCCCGTCCCTCGCCCCACCAATTGACTCTCCATCTGACAGGCGCAATAGCCGAGTGGTTAAAGCATTGGACTTTCAATCTGAGGGTCACGGGTTTGAATCTCGGTAATGGCGCCTGGTGGGTAAAGGGTGGAGATTTTTCCTATCTCCCAGGTCAGCACATGTGCAAACCTGCTAGCGCCTGAACCCCCTTCGTGTGTTTACACAAGCAGAAGATCAAAATACGCATGTTAACAATCCTGTAATCCGTGTCAGCCTTCGGTGAGTTACGGAAACAAGAACACACCCAGCATGCACACCCCCGAAGTCTGACCATCCTTGTCTCAGAACGTCAAAACATGCCATTCTTCCCACAGGGAGTACATAGTCGAACCATCCCTGTCTCAGAACGTCAAAACATGCCATTCTTCCCACAGGGAGTACATAGTCGAACCATCCCTGTCTCAGAACGTCAAAACATGCCATTCTTCCCACAGGGAGTACATAGTCGAACCATCCCTGTCTCAGAACGTCAAAACATGCCATTCTTCCCACAGGGAGTACATAGTCGAACCATTCTTGTCTCAGAAAGTAAAAACATCATTCTTCCGACAGGGAGGTCACAGTCTAACCATCCTTGTCTCAGAAAGTCAAACACATTATTCTGATGGGGGAGCACATACCCTATAAAGAAAGGAGTTACCGTCCTCGTTCTCAGACTGCAGAAGTAGAAATGGAATCGTTTACCCTCGAAAACATGGCGGGGTAAAAACGGTCATACATGTAAAAGCCCACTCGTGTACGTACGAGTGAACGTGGGAGTTGCAGCCCATGAACGGAGAAGAAGAAGAAGAGAGATTCTCCACCCTTCTATACACACATAGGTACTCTCTCAGACAGACAGACAGACAGACAGACAAACACATTTGTTTATCAATGCTGTTCCAATGTATGACATTAATCATCATTTATTCATCTATTTATTTATTCATTTACCTATGTTCTTGTGTCTTGTAAACCTTAAGGTTTCATGACATTAAAACTTAGTCTAAAAATGTCTTCTATTCTATTCTGTTCACACACAATCATCCATGAACAACACACACACACACACACACACACACACACACACACACATACACTCACACGCACACACACTCACACACACACACACACACAAACTCAAACACACCCACTCACACACACACACACACACTCACACACACACAGTTGCAAACTCAAACACACCCACTCACACACACACACTCACACACAAACACACTCACACACACACACTCACACACACACACACTCACAAACTCAAACACACCCACTCACACACACACACACACACACACACAAACACTCACACACACACAAACTCAAACACACCCACTCACACACACACAAACACACACACTCACCACACACTCACACACACACACTCACTCACATGCACACACACTCACACATACAAACTCAAACACACCCACTCACACACACACAAACACACACACTCACACACACACACACACACACACTCACACGCACGCACACACACACTCACACACACACACACTCACACACACAAACTCAAACACACCCACTCACACACACACACACACTTACACACACACACACACACACTCACACACACTCACAAACTCAAACACACTCACACACACACTCACTCACACACACACACACACTCACAAACTCAAACACACCCACTCACACACACACACTCACACACACACACTCACACACAAACTCACACACACTCACAAACTCAAACACACCCACTCACACACACACACAAACACTCACACACACACAAACACTCACACACACACACACAAACTCAAACACACCCACTCACACACACACACAAACACACACACACTCACACACACACACACCCACTCACACACTCACAAACTCAAACACACCCACTCACACACACACAAACACACACACTCACACACACACACACACACACACTCAGACGCACACACTCACACACACACATGCAAACTCAAACACACCCACTCACACACACACACACACACTCACACACACACACACACTCACACTCACACACACTCACACACACAAACTCAAACACACCCACCCACCACACACACACTCCCTTACCTTGTAGATCTCTCTGACATGCTGGAGGTGTGCGGACTGCAGCCCCAGTTTCAGAGCAGTGGCGGCCAGTCTGGAGGCGTAGTGATTAGGGCTGCCCCCACTCCATGACAGGTAGCTATTCACCACAACGGAGTGTCAGTTTCAGTTTCAGTTTCAGTAGCTCAAGGGGGCGTCACT
Source organism: Babylonia areolata (assembly GCF_041734735.1). Lineage (NCBI taxonomy): Eukaryota > Metazoa > Mollusca > Gastropoda > Neogastropoda > Buccinidae > Babylonia > Babylonia areolata. The sequence goes on along the minus strand of NC_134889.1, from coordinate 28,522,780 downwards.
GCGTTCGGACAAATCCATATATGCTACACCACATCTGCCAAGCAGATGCCTGACCAGCAGCGTAACCCAACGCGCTTAGTCAGGCCTTGAGAAAAAAAAAAAAAATATATATATATAGATAAGCTCACATAAATAAATAAATAATAATTATGATATAAAAAAAGGTAGTAGTAATGAAAATAATAATAATAAAATAATAATAATAATAATAAATAAATAATTAAATAAATAAGACAACAACGGAGTCTCAGGTGATATTTACTAAGCTCTGTTCGGCAGATGTGCCAGTTCTTGAAAGTGGAGCGCCGTCTTGGCAGTTTAACCCTTTCACCGCCAGTCAATTCAGAGTACAAAATTCCCCCTTGTGGTATAAACACAAAGACAGTGGCTAAGAATAGCTGGGGATTCCCCCCCCCCTGTGATGTATAGAAAATATGGCCTATCCTACCACCAAACATTAAGAGCAGTAGTTTCATGGATAACAGACCAATGAATGGTCAGTCACCTTTCAGTGGCATGGGTCCTCTACCATGCCTGTGCATAAATGTGGGCTTGGCGGTGAAAGGGTTAAGAACAATAACAACAACAACAACAACAAAAAAAAAAAAAAAAAGAGAAAAAAAAGCAATTTGTGTTCTTTTTCTTTTTAAAATCTCATTCCAGGTTGAACAAACAAAAAAAAAATCATTTTGCCATGTAGACACAAACACGCATGTACACACACACACACACACACAACACACTCATATATTCACACATACACACATCACTCTACACACAAAAGCTCACACACACAGTCACACACATATATGCACACACACACACTATAACACATACACACACTACAACACACTCACATGTCACACACACTTGTGCGTGTATGTATGCACGTGCATGCATGTGTGAATGTGTGTTTGTGTGTGTGTGTGTGTGCACATGCATGCATATGCGCGCATGCATGCAGGTGTGTGTGTGTATTGCATGCGTCTGTGTGTGCATGCATGTCTTTTCAAGCATGTCCATTTGTATTTGTATTTGTATTTCCTTTTATCACAATAGATTTCTGTGTGTGAAATTCGGGCTGCTCTCCCCAGGGAGAGTGCGTCGCTACACTACAGCGCCACCCATTTTTTGTATTTTTTCCTGCGTGCAGTTTTATTTGTTTTTCCTACTGAAGTGGATTTTTTCTACACAATTTTGCCAGGAACAACCCTTTTGTTGCTGTGGGTTCTTTTACGTGTGCTAAGTGCTTGCTGCACACGGGACCTCGGTTTATCGTCTCATCCGAATGACTAGCGTCCAGACCACCACTCAAGGTCTAGTGGAGGGGGAGAAAATATCGGCGGCTGAGCCGTGATTCGAACCAGCACGCTCAGATTCTCTCGCTTCCTAGGCGGACGCGTTACCTCTAGGCCATCACTCCATGTGTCCACATGTACGCATGCGTATGCAATAAAACACATGCATGTATGTGTGCGTTACCTCTAGGCCATCACTCCATGTGTCCACATGTACGCATGCGTATGCAATAAAACACATGCATGTATGTGTGCATGCATGTACATGCATACATGTGCGTGTCTGCGAGTGACCACACCCACCTTCCATGCAGCCGGTCCAGGATTCGAACCGGGCCCTCCAGCCAGCCCAGCCTAAGTCCTGGCGCCAGGATTTTGGAGAAAGACCCGCTGGATAGGGTGTGGCCCTTGTAGTCGGCATCAGAGGGACGGTCGTAGGACAGGAGACGGGGAGGAGGGTGGGAGTCCCTGCAGCATGGCACACACTTCAGTTTCAGTTTCAGTTTCAGCTACTGAAGGAAGCGTCATCGCTGTGTTCGGACAAATTAATCCATCAGTTTCAGTTAACGAAGGAGGCGTCATCACTGCGTTCGGACAAATTAATCCATCAGCGTCAATTTCAGCTACTCAAGAAGGCATCATCACTGCGTTCGGACAAATTAATCCACCAGTTTCAGTTTCAGCTACTCAAGGAGGTGTCATCACTGCGTTCGAACAAATTCATCCATCAGTTTCAGTTTCAGCTACTCAAGAAGGTGTCATCACTGCGTTCGGACAAATGATTCCATCAGTTTCAGTTTCAGCTACTCAAGAAGGTGTCATCACTGCGTTCGGACAAATTATTCCATCAGTGTCAGTTTCAGTTACTCAAGGAGGGGTCATCACTGCGGTCGGACAAATTAATCCACCAGTTTCAGTTTCAGCTACTCAAGAAGGCATCAGGACAGTGTTCCGACAAATTAATCCATAATTAGTTATGCACTGAATCCTACCCTGCCCCCCAACTGCCAAGCAGATGCCTGACCAGGCAGCGTATACCGTAGTAATCCAAAACTGAGCTTAGTCAGGCCCTGAGGGGAACAATAAGTAAAAGAAGATACAAAAGTAAATAAACAGATAAGTAATTAGATTAACGAATTGATAAATTAGTTCAAAAATATTTATAAATGAGTTAAAAATGATTTAGAAATAGATAAATGAAACAAATAATAATAATAATAATAACAATAATAATAACAACAATTATAATTACAACAGTCACAGTCGCACACACGCACTCACACACACACGCGTGCACACACACGCACACACACACACGCACACACACACACACACACACACTCCACTCAATGGTGTTCACACTCTGCTTCCTCTCACACCTGAACAAAAAAACAGAAAAAAACAACCATCAATAATGAAGCCCACAGTTGGATAACAAAATGCTTTCCTTCAAAAAAAAAAAAAAAAAAAAGAAAAAAAGAAAAAAAAAAGGTTCATATATGCTAAAATATTTATAAACTCACAAAGATTCTTTGTTCTTTTCAATCGCCAAAGACGTGGAACAACCTCCATCATTCTGATTCCCTCGCATCTTTTAAATCTCGTCTCAAAACTCACCTTTTCCCTCAGCAATAGGTTCAATTGTGGCAGGTCCACTTCCTTTGCGTTAGCTGTGCTTGACTATGTGTGTATACATATGTATGTGTACATAACTACATGCATGTATATGAATGTGTATTGTGTGTGCGTGTGCGTGTGTTTATGTAAGTTTGTGCCTGCCTATGTGTGCGTATGTGTTAGGGTAGCTGTTAGATACACATGTATGTTAGAATGTATGTATGCAGCGTGTGTGTGTGTAGTCACATTTTGGTGTGTGTATGCAACATAGATATGATGTTTTATGTTAAAAAAAGCGTTTTTGTAAAGCACCTAGAGCAGATTTCTGGATAGTGTGCTATATAAGTATCCATTATTATTATCATTATTAAAGATTTAAACTGATTTGTCTAACAATTCTAAAAGAGAAAGTACTGGTGATTGTGGGATTGGAACCAGTGCACTCAAATTCTCTTGCTTCTCTTTCTATTCTTCCTGATGAGGATGCTGCTGCTGCTTGCTGTTGTTGCTGCCATGGAGGAGGTCCGTTTTTGTTTGGAATCGGCACAGAAAGGCTGTGTGTGCTCTACACTTCTTCTTTTCATACTACACCCTGGTGGTATAAACCACACCTGACCGGACCTTCCACTCAAATATGGCACACCACCTTTCACCCAACAACAATAACTTCTTCTTCTTCTTCTGCGTTCACTCGTATGCACACAAGTGAGCTTTTACGTGTATGACTGTTTTTACCCCGCCATGTAGGCAGCCATACTCCATTTTCGGGGGTGTGCATGCTGGGTATGTTCTTGTTTCCATAACCCACCGAACGCTGACATGGATAACAGGATCTTTAACGTGCATATTTGATCTTCTGCTTGCATATACACACGAAGGGGGTTCAGGCACTAGCAGGTCTGCACATATGTTGACCTGGGAGATCGTAAAAATCTCCACCCTTTACCCACCAGGCGCCGTTACCGTGATTCGAACCCGGGACCCTCAGATTGACAGTCCAACGCTTTAACCATTCGGCTATGGCGCCCGTCAACAACAATAACATTACGGACACCCTCATTCCATTCCATTTCATACCAGTCCTGACCGGCACAATAAAGTATTGGACTTTCAATCTGAGGGTCACGAGTTCGAATCTCGGTAACGACACCTGGTGGGTGAAAGGGTGAAGATTTTTCCGATCTCCCAGGTCAACATATGTGCAGACCTGCTTGTGCCTGAACCCTCTTCGTGTGTATACGCAAGCAGAAGATCAAATATGCAAGTTTAAGATCCTGTAATCCATGTCAGCATTCAGTGGGTTATGGAAACAAGAACATACCCAGCATGCACATCCCTGGAAAATGGGGTATGGCTACCTAAATGGCAGGCTAAAAACGGTCACACAAATATAAGCCCACTCGTGTATATACGAGTGAACATGGGTGTTGCAGCCCACGAGCGAAGAAGAAAGAAGAAGAAGCAGAAGAATACCAGTCCCAGCCAGTGATGTGTGCTTAGAACATCCACTCAACAAAGCAAACCATGTTTCACCCCATCGACAATAACATTACGGGCACCCCGTTCCGTTTCATACCAGTCCCAGCCAGTGATGTGTGCTTAGATCATCCACTCAACAATGCAAACCATGTTTCACCCCACCAACAACAACATTACGGACACCCCGTTCCGTTTCATACCAGTCCCAGCCAGTGATGTGTGCTTAGATCATCCACTCAACAATGCAAACCATGTTTCACCCCACCAACAACAACATTACGGACACCCCGTTCCGTTTCATACCAGTCCCAGCCAGTGATGTGTGCTTAGACCATCCACTCAACAAGGCAAAGCATGTTTTACACCACCGACAACAACATTACGGACACCCCGTTCCGTTTCATACCAGTCCCAGCCAGTGATATGAAAAAAACCCCTGAAACATTACCCACTGCGACAGACAAACCCAGGTGTGGCTGTGTAGGGGGGGACTCAGAATGAGCAGCGTTGGAGTGATGTCATTGAAATGGTGCAAATGATGGGACAACAACGAACAAACACCCCCCCCCCCCCCCCCCCCAAAAAAGCAAAAAAAAAAAAAAACCAACAACATTACCCAAAGTGAATCAGGTTGTAGACATCCTCTGCCAGCAGTAGCACATCGTGTTTCCGGGCAAGCTCCACCAGACGTCGGCATCGACCTGAAAGTGCAGGTCATAAAAGAAAAAAAAAAGAAGAAAAGAACCTCCACCCCCCCCCCCCCAACCCTCCCCCACCTCACAAAAAAAATCATCACCAAAGAAGGCCCTTACCAGCACTATAGCAGACACTTACCAGCACTATAGCAGACCCTCACCACAGACCATTACCAGCACTATGGCAGGCCCTTACCATCACTATAGCAATCCTTACCAGCACTACAGCAGACCTTTACAATCACTGTAGCAGACATTTACCAGCACTATAGCAGACCCTCACCACAGACCCTTACCATCACTATAGCTGACCATTACCAGCACTATAGCAGACCCTTACCATCACTATAGCTGACCATTACTAGCATTGTACCAGGCCCTTACCAGCATTTTTACCAACCACTTACCAGCATTTTACCAGCCACTTACCAGCACTCTAACGGGCTCTTTTCAGCACTGTAGCAGACCCTTATTGAGCATTTTTACCAGCAACTTACCAGCATTTTTACCAGCCACTTAACAGCACTACAGCAGGCCTTTACCAGCATTTTACCAGCCACTTAACAGAACTATAGCAGGCCCTTACCAGCATTTTTACCAGCCACTTAACAATACTATAGCAGGCCCTTACCAGCATTTTACCAGCCACTTAACAGCACTATAGCAGGCCCTTACCAGCATTTTTACCAGCCACTTAACAGCACTATAGCAGGCCCTTACCAGCATTTTACCAGCTACTTAACAGCACTATAGCAGGCCCTTACCAGCATTTTTACCAGTCACTTAACAGCACTATAGCAGGTCCTTACCAGCATTTTACCAGCTACTTAACAGCACTATAGCAGGCCCTTACCAGCATTTTTACCAGCCACTTAACAGCACTATAGCAGGCCCTTTGAAAGTGTTTTTACCCGCCACTTTCAAGCACCATAGCAAGCCCTTCACAGGTCCCATAGTAGGCCTGTAGCAGGCACTTTATAGCACTACACCAGCACTTACCAGCCACTTACCATCACTATAGCAGGCACTTACCAGTACCATATATACCGGGCTCTTAGCACTATATACCAGGCTCTTACCAACACTATATACCAGGCTCTTAGCAGCACTATATACAAGGCTCTTAGCAGCACTATATACCAGGCTCTTAGCAGCACTATATACACCAGGCCCTTACCAGCACTATATACCAGGCTCTTAGCAGCACTATATACCAGGCTCTTAGCAGCACTATATACACCAGGCCCTTACCAGCACTATATACCAGGCTCTTAGCAGCACTATATACCAGGCTCTTAGCAGCACTATATACCAGGCTCTTAGCAGCACTATATACACCAGGCCCTTACCAGCACTATATACCAGGCCCTTACCAGCACTATAGCAGCGGCCCGTGGGGTTGTTGTAGACAGGGATGGTGTAGACCATGGCCCAGAACGGCTTTGGCCTGTTCACATCCGATTTGGGACGATGGGCGGTAAGAAGACGATCCAAAGTGTCAGTGTCTATTCCTTCGTCATCACATGGCACTGTCGACAGACAAAAAATATCATCATCATCATCATCATCATCGCCATCAAAGGCTAAAGGTTCCCACAGCCTTTTATAGTCGTAGGGGCAATGCACTGTTATTATTCAAAGTGTCGGCTTATATCACAGATTGACATAAGTTTACATTTGGGCCAACAGCAAAGTGAGAGCTGTATTATCAATGGTTTCTCCAGTCAATAGGAAACCATTTACAGCTTAGTCTTTTGTGAAGGACTATGACTCTCAAACTAGGAGGCAAAATTGCACTGGCTCGTAGTGCTGCAGCCTTGTGGGCTAGTTGGCCTTTGGGAACCATCCCAACGCCGACTGTCCTGAAACCCTCTTGGCTGAGAGAGCGGGGATGTAACTTGGGCAAGACACTCTCCACCATAATCAAATTCTAGCCCAAATAGTCGGAACAACAGTTGCCTCCTCTGCTGTTCTGATGGTCATAGTCAGACACGACTGACTATCATATATCATACTCAAAGTGTACCGGGGTTCTGACAGGAAGGCGGGGGGCCCAGTCCTCTCCTTCCATCGTTCCCACCTTCCCCAGCTGAAGTCAGGTACCCCATCGACACATGGGTGGAGTAAGGAAAATCAGAGTAAAGTACCTTTCTCAAGGGGCACAGCACCATGCTAGAACAGGGCCTTGAACTCGTGGTTACTCGATGAAAGCTTCTCTGAAGGCTTTCAACATCAGTCACGACACATGGGAGCTGAATGCAATGGACAGACCAAAGTGGCGTTCAGCTGTCCACAAAGGCGCCAAATCCTGTGAGGCCAATAGAATCGCTGCAGCAGAGCAACGCAGACAGGCCAGGAAAAGCAGTGCCAGCAAGTCCCCGACAGCCGCCACCATCCCCTGTCCACACTGCGTCAGAACCTTCCGGGTGCGGATTGGCCTGACCAGTCATCTGCGCACCCACAGAGCCCAACCCACCCACCCCCAGGATGACTAGATGGTCCTCGTCGATCCTGACGGACGAACCACACTCTATCGGAAGTCCAACGCCAAACTGATTTGAGTGTCATCGAAATCCCTACCGCTATACAAAATATAAAGGGCTGTTGTGACTATGGACAATGATGACGATGGGGACAAAAGGCATGTGGGCCAAGGAATTGTGTTATCGTGAAAGGGAGTGAAGATGCATTTCTGAAACGGTTCATTCACTCTCTGAAATTGTGAGGGAGAAATCAATTGTCTCTCCCATTATTCTATATATATATAGCCTGAGGAAGCTGTACTACAGTGAAAATTTGCTGCATTTTAATTATTAGTTTTAAAGACATGCGAAGACTAATGTATGTATGTATGTATGTATATATATGTAAAAAGTGTTGTTGGTTCATTTCTATGAGAGAGGGGAGTTATGCAGGGGGGATACAGGATCGACTGATCATGCACTCACTCACTCCCTCCTCACATCAATAGCAGGGCCACATGGAGTGGTTTTTATAGTGTTTACTTTACAATACAGCACACACACTAAGCAGTTCACCCTACTTAGCAAAAGCAACACACACTAAGACAGCACACACTGCTTACTTCAAGTACTTCCTACAAGCAGCGCACAGTAAAAAGATCATCCTACACCTAAAGCAGCACACCTGGAACACAAACACACAACCAAAACCCAGGTCAGATAAAATCTCAAATATCTGGACATCACTGACATAAAAGGCCTATACCCTCTCAGCACCTTTCATCACATGTCCACCAGTATGCACTCCTCTCACACATAGACCTATGTGAGGAAATACAAGCTTCATCAAGCTTACCTGCCACCAGCAGTGACATACCAATTACCATACTGTGTACAAAACATATCACTGACCAATACAACCCTGTGTTCCAACTCATGTTACCCATCATTCAATTAAACTGTGTGTTACCATTGCCAAACAAATCTCTTTGTCTTCACAAGGTATACCACCGACACAAGTACATGTAAGGAAAACATTACTTCCAACATATCTCTGGTAAACAGCATTGTGCAACAACATAGCACTGACCCTCAGTGCTCTCCTTGTTATAATGTTAATCAACTCATGATCTACATAATAATGTGCTTTCCCACTTAGTCTGAACAAAGTAAACCACTGACACACAGCACAACTCCTACACATGTTACCACAACTACCAACAAATCAAACATGTGTTCCACAACACTTGCTGTTACCCCTATGTGCACACACGCATGAAAAACCCTCAACACACACTGACAATGTGTTAGCCTATAGATCTGTTCAGTTCACACTGAACCAACACCACCTACTATATACAAAACAAGTAATACATCAAGAATACAGAACAAGATATATCTGTAACAAAATAGAAGATGGGGGGAGGGGGCGGGGACTCAAAAGATATAGGCCAGTACTTCCCTCAGAGGGTAGCTTTCATGATTAACACATTAACCCCTTTTCTTTCCACAAGCCACAAGATCAACTTAAACTGGCTGTTCACCGACACAAACATAGTTTCCCAACACAACTAAGTTATCAACATAACATAAAACCATTACAAGTCATGAACTCACAGCCCAACAAGGATTTCCTTGCTCCTCACATCACTGATCGGTCAGTCACCCTGTGTCAGTGTTCAGTTCTTCTGGGGGACAGCTAAGAACTGGGTGTGCTGACTGGTTTTATCCCTTCCCCCAACATACTGTGCATACTAATGCAAGCTACAACACTCACTCCCCCAACTAGTTGAACTGAAATAACCAATCTTCGCTTGTCCTAGTGACGCTATGTGAATGACTGACAGATTCACTCCTTGATCCCAAATCGTCCAATTCAACACACTGATCTGATTTGCTACAATTCTACCCACTTGGTGATACACATTCTATGACGACAAGTTCACCCGTTTACGTCACAAAGAGATTGGGGAGACAGGACAATACAACTCTCGGCCTGTTAGCTGGCTTGATCAAAGTTCGCATCAGCATAAATTCTCCCTAGCTTACGTTCCGAAGTCCCGCCATCTACCTCAGCCGTGTTTGTGAACGGGGAGACGGGGAACGACTTGAAAGACAGGCCACCACACGGGATGTTCCGACATCTGTTTCAGCACGGGGATTGTGGCAGACATCACATAACTGCATGTGTTCCTACAGCTGGGGCGGGTGACGCGGCGTCGCTGATCAAAGAGGGCCGACTAGGGAGTGGGTGTGAGGGAGGGTAGAAGAAGGGAGCGTGGCGCGGGTGTTGGCGTGACCTCAAAGACTGGACTTTGGACGGAGCGGGAAGGGAGAGATAAGAAGGAGGGGGGTGGGGGGGGGGAGGGGTGAAGGGATGGGAAAGGGGACAGAGTGCAGGTGGTGGGGGGTACACTATAACATATATATATATATATATATATATATATATATATATATCTATATATCTGTGTGTGTGTGTGTGTGTGTGTCTGTGGAGAGAGAGAGAGAGAGAGAGAATGAATGAATGAATGAATGTTTTATTGCATTCAGGCCATAGGCATCATTGAATTGGAATGCTGGGAAGGGGGACGTGCTGACAATAGCATTCCGTTGACATTCCTATGAATATTAGAAATTATCCAATACTCTGAAGTTGCATGTAACAACAACGATTTTGTACAGGATTGGTATAAATAGTCATCATTTTACTGAAATGGATTTTCATACGACATTTTCTATCACACACGTATCTATAAATGTTCTTCTTCATTGATTAGTTATCGCTTCTTGTCTGCGTTTAATTGAATGAAAAATATATTTTGCTACAGAACGAGATCGATGTTTATCTACACCGTCCAGCAGAATGTTAATCTGGACATTGACATACAAACCAAGAAACTTTTTTCTAAGATCAGCATACAAAGGGCATGCATATATAAAATGATATTCATCCTCATTCACACCTTTACAAAATGGGCAAAACCTTGCAACCGGATTTTCAGAGTATCTCTCATAGTTCTTATTTAGCGGCAAGACTCCAAGTCTTATTTGTGTCAAAGCGACTCTGAGGCAATAAATATCCAAATGTACAAAATAAAGTCCAGTTCTGAAACCATCTTGCATGGATGAATATAAAGCGTATCTTTCCTTATCTCTGACAGATGCCGACCATTCTTGCACATACATATCAATCAGTCTCTGTTTGAACTGTAATATAAGAGAGAGAGAGAGAGAGAGAGAGAGAGAGAGAGAGACAGAGAGAGAGAGAGAGAGAGAATGAATGAATGAATGAATCATTATTTTCCAATGGTGGAGATATTAGCACACTGAGAGAGAGAAAGACGGAGATACATAGATGTATACAGATATATAGATAGATTCCATAAATGGTTCAGTTTAGAATGCCAACTGTACCAAGCAGGAATAAGCGAAATTAGAAAAGTGTGTTGGTACGAGAATACTCATACCTGGACCACAGGGGAAGTAATCATGGTACGAGTTATCTCGTACCTGGAGTAGAACGAGTTAAAACATTCAAATCTGATTAAAAATGTTCGCTTCTTTCAAGAAGTCCACTGGAGTCCATGCAGGCACAAAAGAACCCTGACCTGATTAAAAATGTTCACTTCTGTCAAGAAGTCCATTAGCGTCCACGGTGGGACGAAAGAGCCCTGAATGTTCACTTCTTTCAAGAAGTCCATTAACAAACATCCACGGAGGATATACGAAAGAAAAATAGCCCTGACCTGATTAAAAATGTTCACTTCTTTCAAGAAGTCCATTGACATACATCCACGGGGGAGGGACAAAAGAAAAGTGCCCTGACCTGGCACCAGCTCCATCTGGAAGTCCTTCTTCAGCATGCTGCAGGCAGCAAAGTAGGTGGGGTCCTCGGTGAAGACCACCGTGCCAGAGTTGAACAGCAGAGTGGCCACCATGTGCAGCGCCTGGGTGGCACCCGCAGTCACCATCAGCTGGTCGCTGTCATGTCAAACAATAGTGATGACAATTATGACAACAATAACACACCTGAACACAGAGTCTGGCTGCCTACAGGTGATGAGGTGATGGAGTCTCCCGTCGGTCTTACGGATGAGTATGCAGACAGGCTTATCTGTCGGTGTGTGTCCTCATATGGGAGAAGAGGCCGATTCTGGATGCGCAGTACTTCCAAGGGAAAACATCTCCAGAAGCTGAGCCCTGCTTCCTTCGCTCACGCTTCTCCTTAATGGCCAGCGTTCTCTTGTTTTCAAACATCTTTATGCCACTAGAGCACAGATTCCTCCAATGACAGCGGTCAAGGGCATCAGTTTCACAGGAAGCGATGTCTGTGTCACAGGCTTTGAGGTTTGTCTTCAAGGTGTCCTTGAAGCGCTTGCAGGGTCTTCCAAGTTCACAGTGGCCTTCCTTCAGCTGGCCATACAAAAGCATCTTTGGGATCCTGCTGTCTGTCTGGCTGCCTACAGGGCTGGATATAAAACACATAAAAGCCAACTCACACTGCATACACGTGAATGTGAGAGTTGCAGCCCACAAAATGCACAAGATGAAGAAGGAAATATTCATCATCAACATCACCCAAAAGCCAACTCGTACTGCATACAATTACAAGTGAACTTGACAGTTGCAGCTCACAAACGAGATGAAGAAGAAGAAAATCATCTTCATCATCAACATCAACATCATCATCATCATCACCACAATAACTAACTGGTACATTTTCTAGCACTTTCAAATGATCCATACCCACCACATATACAGACACACAAATTAACACAACATACATGTACAAGCACGCACACACACACACACACACACTCCATACTCCCGACCCCCACATATTCAGATATATATATACAAAAACACAACACACATATTTATACAAGCACCCACAAACACGTGCACACACACACACACACATACAGAAACAAAATAAACAGATGTTGATCCACAGAACAATGACTCAGGTAACAAACTGCAGAAAAAGGGGTGTACCTGTCGACAGTATCTCCATACTGCTGTGACAGAAAGTTGGCCAGCTGTTGTCGGTATTCCAAGTCCCCCATGTCAGGTCCATAGCGAAATGTGGCCGTGTGGTCTGTGTCCTCATCCTTTTTCAACACAAACACACACACACGCATGCACGCACACACACATGCACGCATGCGCACATACACACACGCACACATGCACACACACACACACACACATATATACACACACACACACAAAGTATGGAATTAACTTAAAAAGTAACAAACAGAAAACAGCCTCAACAAAAAAAAAGTGTAACTGCAGTACAGTTCAAACTAGCACCCTCAAAGGTTTTACACACACACACACACACACACACACAAACACACACATATATATATATATATATATTTTTTTTCTTTTTACTTTCCTTTTTTTTTCTTTTTTCAACCTGTTGGAGCATTGACAGATCTGCATGCTTTGACAAATCTTTGAAACTGAAACAAGATACATGCTTATGGTCAAGCAAGAAAACAACAAGGACTTCATTTGGTGATACTGTTATGCACCAACACTCGGCTTATATCACATAAGTTTACATTTGGGCCAACAGCAATGGTTTCTCCAGTCAATGGGAAACCATTTACAGCTTAGTCTTTTGTGAAGGGCAATGACTCTCAAACTAGGAGGCAAAATTGCACTGGCTCTTAGTGCTGCAGCCTTGTGGGCTAGTTGGCCTTTGGGAACCATCCCAATGCCGACTGTCCTAAAACCCTCTTGGCCGAGACAGTGGGGATGTACTTGGGCAAGACACTCTCCACTATAATCCAATTCTAGCCCAAATAGTCAGAACAGCAGTTGCCTCCTCTGCTTGTTCTGATGGTCACAGTCGGACACGACTGACTGTCATATATACTGCTATGCACATGTGTTGAATTTCATTCATTGTTTGGAAGAAAGAAAGAAAAAATCAAAAATGAGCAATTCCAGATGCTGTCACGGTTGGGAGTGGAGTGATGGCCTAGAGGTAACGCGTCCGCCTAGGAAGCGAGAGAATCTGAGCGCGCTGGTTCGAATCACGGCTCAGCCCGCCGATATTTTCTCCTCCTCCACTATACCTTGAGTGGTGGTCTGGACGCTAGTTATTCGGATGAGACGATAAACCGAGGTCCCGTGTGCAGCATGCACTTAGCGCACGCAAAAGAACCCACGGCAACAAAAGGGTTGTTCCTGGCAAAATTCTGTAGAAAAATCCACTTCGGTAGGAAAAACAAATAAAACTGCGCGCAGGAAAAAATACAAAAAAATTGGTGGCGCTGTAGTGTAGCGACGCGCTCTCCCTGGGGAGAGCAGCCCAAATTTCACACAGGGAAATCTGTTGGGATAAAAAGAGAAATACAAATACAAATACAAATCACTTACAGCTGCTACCTTGTCATGTGTGATCCTTTGCGCCACAATTATGGCTTTCAACTGTATTGCAACCACAAAGCATTCGTTCAGCCACAGGTAATTAATTAATGGTTGTGTGTGTGAGTGTGTCACTGTGTGCTAATGTGTGTGTGTGTGTGTGTGTGTGTGTGTGTGTGTGTTGTGTTGTGTTTCATATAGTTTGTATTCTGTTTCTGATGTTATTTAATTGTTTATGTTTCATTTTGGTGCAAAATACTATTGCTGTGATATAATATCCTCCATGCCCCAAAAGGGGTGAAACGATTAAATATTCTTGATTCATGTGTGTGTGTGTGTGTGTGTGTGTGTGTGTGTGTGTGTGCGTGCGTGTGTGTGCGTGTATGTGTGTGTGCGTGTGTGTGTGTGTGTGTGTCCAGGGACTGCCCAGGCCCTTGGAGGGGCGCAGGGGCAGTGCCCTGTTGGGGGGCTCTGGGGGGCAACCCCCACCCCCACCCCCTCCCTGAGTTGCCCCCCTGAAGCAGAACAAAATAACAGATTTAAATGGAATTTGGAAGGCTCTTGTGCAATCAAGAACAGAAATTCTCAGACCGGTTTACCTTATATTTGCATTTGGTGTATTTTCTTTGTAAAAAAAAAAAAAAAAAAAAAAAATGGTGTACTCTTCCTCAAAATGGTGTACCAAGCGAACACGTCCAAGGCTGTGATTCGACTTCTCTCATATACGCCAGCATCATTTATCTATTGCAGATTTCACATTAATATCATTGCTGTTAGTATTAGTTCTACTGATTTCAGTTTAGACCAGCTGACCATCCAGGGCCAGCTCTGAAACAGTGTCAGGAACTGACAGATCCAAGTGACGGGCGCAATAGCCGAGTGGTTAAAACGTTGGAGGGTCCCGGGTTCGAATCACGGTGACGGCGCCTGGTGGGTAAAGGGTGGAGAGTTTTACGAACTCCCAGGTCAACGTATGTGCAGACCTGCTAGTGCCTGAACCCCCTTCGTGTGTATGCGCAAGCATAAGATCAAATACGCACGTTAAAGATCCTGTAATCCATGTCAGTGTTTGGTGGGTTATGGAAACAGGAACATACCCAGCATGTACACCCCCGAAAACGGAGTATGGCTGCCTACATGGCGGGGTAAAAACGGTCATACACGTAAAAGCCCACTCGTGCGCATACGAGTGAACGTGGGAGTTGAAGCCCACGAACAAAGAAGAAGAAGAAGAAGAAGAAGAAGAAGAAAAAGACAGATCCAAGTAAGATTCTACTACTAGCTAGGGTCAACATTCACTATTTTTCACTTGCCCAGTAGGGCAACTCAGTGGAAAATTCACTAACCAGGATGGATTTTGCACTAACATGGCTTCCAGAAACATTAATGCACCAAACCTGAATACACACACACACACACACACACACAGGGAGGGGTTGGGGGGGTGGGGATGGGGGTTGATGGGGGGCAATTTTCAAAGGATTGTTGGGGGTGGGGGTGGGGGGTGGGGGGAGAAAAAGCTGTCTGAAAGTATCCAGATCATTTGTCTTCATAAACTGTCACACACACACACACACACAAGACAGAAAGTGAGAGACAGACAGACAGAAAGAGTGTGTGTGTATATATATATTATATGTAGGTGTGTAAGTATCTGTTTGTACATGCTGTGTGTATGTGTGAATGTGTGTCAAGCGTTCACATTGTGTGTGTGTGTGTGTGTGTGTGTGTGTGTGTGTGTGTGTGTGTGTGTGTGTGTGTGTGTGTGCAACCATCTA
>NC_134889.1:28477064-28504564 GCF_041734735.1 Babylonia areolata | reverse complement strand
GCCAAGATAGGTCTTTTGACAAGGGAGCAACAACATAAATTCATATATTTTAGCTTCAAAACAACAACAACAAAAAACTATATTTTTTTTCTCAGAACCCTTCAGTCAGTTTAAACCAAGAAAATATGCAATACTTGGAAACAAAGTCACATCCTGACAAAAACTCAACGAAACGGAACTAAAGAAAAACAACAATGTAATGATAATAAAATACCAAAATGAGAGAGAGAGAGAGAGAGAGAGAGAGAGAGAGAGAGAGAGACAGAGACAGAGACAGAGAGTCAGAGACAGACAGACAGACAGACAGAGAGAGAGAGAGAGATCGCAGTCAAAGTACAGGAGGGTGGTGAGGAGACCAGGGATAGCGTGGCAGTGATTTGGACAGCTCTGCCAGTACAGTGGGAGTGGGCGGGTGACGGGTGACGGGTGACGGGTGGGGGTGGAGGTGGAGGTGGAGGAAGGTTGGAGAGAGGGGGGAAGGTGGGCATAGCCATTCAGTACGTTTGCAGGCCAGGACTGACTACAGACAGGTCTCACTGGCCACTGATTAGCTAACACGAACGGGTACGCGCTTTTATTTTCTTCTTCTTCCCCCCCCCCCCAACCCCCTCCCCACACTCCCTCCCAGAAAACGGACCTTCCGTTTATGACAAAAACCTAAAAACTGAAACCCGTTTCAGGACGGAAGAGTTGCACCCACGTGTGTGTGTGTGTGTGTGTGTGTGTGTGTGTGTGTGTGTGTGTGTGTGTGTGTGTGTATGAAGATTTATTCAAGTCAATATTTTATTTCATGATGGTAAATTGAATAAGCAACAATTGCTTTTTTACATCAAGTGTGTGTGTGTGTGTGTGTGTGTGTGTGTGTGTGTGTGTGTGTGTGTGTGTTGTGTGTGTGTTGTGTTTGTGTGTGTGTTTGGTGTGTGTGTGTGTGTGTGTGTGTTTGGTGTGTGTGTGTGTGTGTGTGTGTGTGTGTGTGTGTGCGCGCGCGCGCCGTGTGTGTGTGTGTGTGTGTTTGGTGTGTGTGTATGTGTGTTTGTGTGTGTTTGGGTGTGTGTGTGTGTGTGTGTGTGTGTGTGTGTGTGTGTGTGTGTGTGTGTGTGTGTGTGTGTGTACTGTGTGTGTGTGTGTCGTGTGTGTGTGTGTGTGTGTGCGCGCGCGCGCGCGTGTGTGTATATGTGTGTATGCATGAGTATGCCGGCATAATGTATATATATATTTTTTTAGTCCTAAACAAGATAACCAGCCCTCCAGTCTATCGCGAGCTTGTCTCTGTCTACTGATGAATAATTTAGACGAGTTATTCTTTTCCTTTTCTTTTTCTATAAAAATCTTTCTCTCAATCTCATCCACTCTGCAATGGAACATACTGATTTCCACAGATCTAAATTTTTTTTTTTTTTTATCAGTGACTGATTTCATGGCTACATTCAGGCCAGGGGCAATGGTCAGTCTTCATCTGGTTTGCAGCATAAGTACACCTGATACCAATGACTTCTATCTCTGGTCCAAGTTAGAAATTAGGTTTCAAGGTGAAACTAGTTACTGGTCCAAATTATAAATTAGGTTTCAAGGTGAAACTTGAGACAAACAACCTTTTTTTTTTTTTTTTTTTTTTTTTTCGAAACTTTGAAAGCAACTGCTCTGTCCTTTTCATGATACACATGATTTTTTTAAAAATTTTTATTTAATTATTTTTATTTTTATTTTTAAGGATATACGAACAGCCGTCTATTCGTGTTGATGGAGAAGACAAGACTGGAAACAGAAAGCTCAGTGTTTTCGTGCTGAGAATTACCTGATGGTTTGGAAATTAAGGAAAACAGAAGATGATCGAGTTGGCAAAACATCGGTATGAATGTATGAGTATAAACACAGAAATGAAAAAAACAAACAAACAAACAAACAAAACAACAACAACAACAAAAGAAAACCCAACATAGTGAACCGGGTACTACATAACTTCATAAGAATACATTCACGCACGAACAGATCTGCTGACTGATCAGCTCATTTTCACTAACACGTAGCGCGACTGAGACGTAGCGCCGATAACAAAAATAATACTATCGACACATAGTGGTGTGCTTCATAGCACGTAGCGTTATTGCAACGTTAGCAAGAAATGAACGAAGCGGTCATGGTAATGACAGCATGTATGCTTCGCGCTCATGCGCAAGTGATGGAAGTACAAGCATCGAGCATCTCAACGTACCAGCATGAAACTTGTTGCCTTCAGCAAGATATCCTTGCAGCCTTCCAGCGTGTCAGGCCCAGGCGACCCTGCCATCAAAGAAATGGCACCCTCGTTCTGTTCGAACGCACGCACTACTCTTGCACTGTCCATGTTTTCTTCTTTCCCTTTGCACACGGGTGGCTGACCAGTCAACCGTGAACAGCTGCTGCCTCTCCGGTCGTGCAAGTTTTGGGTTTGTCAAAAAGGTCACGAAAACACGAGCGCAGGCCCCACACATCTAACTCAAAACAAGTCTAAAACGCGTTTTTTTCCCCACTCGGGAGACGGCGAAGTGCTAGGCCTAAACGGATCAAGGTCGATCGTATTTTAGATAGGGCCTATGGCACACTGCGATCGTCAAAAGTCATGATTTCATTTTTGACTCACTTGTGTAAACAAAGTGAGTCTATGTTTTAACCCGGTGTTCGGTTGTCTCTCTCTGTGTGTGTAGGTAGGAAGGAATTTTTGTTTAATGTCCCGTCACGCATATCGGTGATTGAAGACATTTTGTAAAAGTATTTATGAATACATTTGAGTATTATCAGTTAGAAGGGGTGGGAGATGTGGATGAATGGAGGGTTGGGGGAAACTGGGCAAATGAGGGTAAAAATGAGGGTGAAATTTGAAAGAAAAACAAAACAAACAAACAAAAAAAACAAACAAAAAAACAAAAAACAAAAAAAAACAACAAAAAAACAAACAACCAACTCTAAATACAGTTACAGGAAATTACTTAAAGGACTTCGTAAAAGAGAAGTCGTTAAACTGACAAGCGAAACAACTGATAATGAATGCAAAAAGTCAAAAACATCAACGTTCTCAGACACTTGTGAAGACACACTTTCGTGTACAAAAGGCTTCATCAAGCTGCAGTGAAAAATTATATGCTCAATTGTCAGGTTATTAAAGCATATACACTTGACATTAGAACAATACTTGGTTCGTAATGAATTTGATAATAGTCTGAGAGCTAAGCTCAGAATTGGTCTGCGAATCGGACCAAAGTCTGAGAAAGTCAACTGACGAGGTTTTAGACTTGAATTCAAGCACCTATAAAAGTCTCTTTCTAGTATATTGCTTATTTCCTTGTATGACAATGGGCAATATACTTTTATACTATCTATATGATTTTTTGCTCCCCTTTTTGCTGCCCTATCTGCTTGGTCGTTATAACGGAATCTAGTGTGGGATGGTATCCAACAAAAATCAACATTTGTACCCTTCACAAATAGGGAGTGCAATAAATACCTAATTTCAAAAAATAAATCTTCTCTTTGATTATTCTCAAAAAGGAGCAAACCTTTTAAGACAGATTGAGAATCAACACAAAATAGGATATTACTTATTATGATTGGTGTATCAACAAGATGATTTAAAGCCATAAGGATGGCCACCAATTCAGCTGTAAAAATTGAATGTCCCTTACCTAAATAATATGATTTTTCTGTTTTTAGGTTAGGAATGACAAAAGCAGATCCTGCACTGCTATCATCCAGGACCGAACCATCAGTGTAAACTTTTAAATGATAATCAAAATTTTCTTCTAATTCAATTCTGACAGATGCTGCTATTATATGTGGAGATTCTCCTTTTGTTGTGTCAGAAGCACATATGTTGACGTTTGCTTTTGTTAACTCCCAGGGAGGGACAGGTGGCATCAGAACACGAGGTGCCATATCATGCAAATCAATGTCTGAAGAATTTAAAATATCTGACACATATGTGCGAATGGTTTGTAGATTTGAATTATTTTGTGCATTTTTGGGAAAATCAATATCAGACCTAATATTTAATTCCTCAAAATCATCCACTGCTGTACATCTTACAATATATTTAGCAGAACTTAATTTTCTGATTTCATCTAGTGGTAGAATACCCGCAAGCTTATAGGCTTCTGAGGTCTTAGTATGCACAGGTACCCCTAAAGCCAGTTTCACAGCTTTACTGTCAATTATTCGCAGCTTCTTTAGGAACGTCGGCGGAGCAGAAAAGAAAATTTCTTGACCATAGGTCAATCTTGATCTTATGAGAGATGTCGCTAAATGTAAAAGAATTTTGGAGTCTTGTCCCCAAGGAGAGTGACTTACAATTTTTAAGAAATTTAAACTTTTAACTGCTTTAGTCACCATTGAATCAATGTGTTTCTTCCAGTTTAGTTTTGAAGTAAATAGGATCCCAAGAAATTTGATTTCCGACTTGAAAAATATTTCACGTCCTCCTAAAAAAACGTGGTAGTTTGCTGGGATTATAACCATTATTAAAGAGGATCAAATGTGTTTTTTCTACAGAAAACTCAAAACCATTAGATTGCATATAGCTACTCAGTCTATCGAGTTCACCCTGAAAATGTTTCTGTACATAATTTATGTAATGTAGACTTGTCCTTTTCCTCAAGGATGTCTGAATCCATATAGCAATATCATCAGCATATTGAGCCAGCTTGGTAGATGATGAAAAACATGTATGTAAATCATAAAGCATAATGTTGAATAACAACGGAGAAATAATGGAACCCTGCGGGATTCCCATGTTTATAGGCCTAGAGGTTGATAAAGTTACTCCCACTTTTGCCACTATATATCTCCCACTTAAAAAGGATTTAACATAGTCATAAACATGACCCGACAGACCAATTTGTTTCAGCTTAAATAACAGTCTGCTATGCCATACTCGGTCATAAGCTTTAGTAAGATCGAAGAAGGACGCAAGGATACTTTTTCGCTTAGAAAACTGTTTTTTAATTTGGGTAGTGAGACGGGTCAGATGATCAATTGTAGATCTTCCTTTCCGGAATCCAGTTTGAGCTGACGGAATTATGTTATTTTTGTCACAGTAATACACCATTCTAATATTTACAATTTTCTCCATGACTTTCCCAACGTGGGAGGTAACCGAAATAGGACTATAACTCGAAGCTTCTGTTCGAGGTTTACTCTGTTTTAATACAGGAGTTACAATGGAAGTTTTCCATACCTCAGGGATTTGTCCACATTCCCAGCACTTTTGAAATAATGTATGTAATATAATCATCCAGTTTTCTGGCAAATGGTTTAACATGGTGTAAGATACTACATCCTTACCAACTGACACATTTTTGCTACTCAACAAATGAATAGCGTTCTTTACCTCATGTAAAGTTATTGCCGAATTGATTGCATTATCATTTTGTGGGGTAGGATCTCTATATTTGTCACTGATTTCTTCTTCCTCTCTTAAAGTCTTTTGTTTAGTTGACAAACTGTCTACACTGCCTGTTTTAGAATACATACAAACAAATTCTTCAGCCTTCTCTTGAGGAGACAGAAACTCTTTATCTTTTGTTTTAATAGGATAGTCTTGCAGAACAATGCCTGATTTCATTTCTTTCATTTTGGCCCACACTTTCTTCATATCCTTATGGTCAGATACTTCATTCAAACAGAATTGTGACCAGTATTGTCTTTTTTCTCGGGCTATGATTCTATTCGCCTTGATTTTTGTGTAACACATTTCTTTATGAGCGGCTTCTTTTACATCTTTATCAGGTATTTTTCTAAGTTTTAACCATGTTAAGTATGCTAGTTTCTTTGTATTTACAGCCTCCGCACATGCATCATTCCACCAAACATTTCCAGAAAAAATGTCACTCCTCTTTGAACCTTTTTTGGGAATTGCTATTTCAGCAGCTCCAATAATTGATTTTTGAAAGTTGTTATAAAAAACATTTAAATCTTCACAAAAAATTTCACTTTCAGAAATGTGTGTGTGTGTGTGTGTGTGTGTGTCCGTGGTAAACTTTAACTTTGACATTTTCTCTGCAAATACTTTGTCAGTTGACACCAAATTAGGCATAAAAATGTGAAAAATTCAGTTCTTTCCAGTCATCTTGTTTAAAACAATATTGCACCTCTGGGATGGGGGAAAAAAATGAAGCCTAATTTTTGCAAACTGCATTTACTGTTATATTTATATTTTTTGTATTCTCTAAACTTGGCACTTTGATCTGATATTCTGACACAACAACAAGAGCAGTCATTATTATCATTTTTTGTTCAAACAGGAACTTCTTTTGCAAAGCATGGAAGTTTTATTTATTTTGGAAACGTTTTGGTGCAGATAGTAAAAAAAGGGAAATTACTCTAATTAATGCTAGGGGACTTAATTTGCTTTAAACTGATCTCTCTCATCTTAAACAGTACATTTTGAAATTATACACAATACATAAAAAGCTTGTGTGTTTTACTCGCAGTCACAAGTGAGTCTTGAAGGCCTTGTCTCTAGTCTTGTTCAGGTTTGGTCTATACGGTCCGGTACTCGGACACTCAACCGTGACCACTGACTGACCCGGTCGGCTCTCATCAGTGGTCAGACGGAAGGAAACAAACGGAAGAAAAACAAAAAGAAGAAAACATGAACCTATACTGCACAAGCCGACAACTGAGCACAAGCACAAGCTCACTGACACGTCACACACTACACACACACACACTGACACAGCCTGTCAGTACACCGCCGGGCACACGCACGCACTGGCACACACACTGACACGCGGGCACACACACACTCGCACACACACACACACACACCTGACACGCACGCAAACATTGAACTGACAAACCTTGCATATTTTTCAGTCTTGGGAAAGCCCAAGAAGACTGCTCCAATGGTGTGTTGGCTTAGCGGTAACGCTTCCACGGCGTGGCCTTGGAAGTATGAGAATCTGAGCGCACTTTTCGGCCCCCTCTCATCCCCCCCCCCCCCCGCGCCCTCCCCCCCCCCTCCGCCCCCGCTCTTCACTAGACCTTGAGTGATGGTCTGGACGCAAGTCATTCGGATCAGACGATAAACCGAGGTAGTTTCTGGCGTATGCAGCATGCACTTAGCCGGCGCAGGTAAAAGATCCCACGGCAACAAAAGGGTTGTCCCTGGCTAATATTGTAGAAAAAAAAACCCCCACTTCTGAAGGAAAACAAAAATAAAATAAAAACGGACAGAGTGGTGCTCTCAGTGCAGCGACGCGCTCTCCTTGTAACCCCGGGGACTGGAGCAGCCCGAATTTCACGCCGAGAAATCTGTTGCGACAAGAGAGAAACGAATACAAATAAATAAATACAATTTGAAGAAGTCGGCGTATTGTATAGGTTTGAGAAGACTCCTGACTGGGATGTTCGTTTGATTGGTGGAGTTATGGATTTTGCTACTCCCTTTGGTTTAGGCTTACGTACAGCTCTGAGGCGACTGACGGTGTGGTGGCTTTGTACATCGTGGTCAGTTTTTGAGGTGCTCTTTTTTTTTTACATTGCTCAAGACGTCAACTCTTCCACAAGGCCACTTGGTCGTTGTTGCACAGCGAGCAAATCTGTCAGCTCTCTAATTTCCCTCAGCACCTTCAAGCCCAGATCGAGTAGAGGAACGGTACATTCATCTAACTTACACAGTGTAAGTTACATCACGGATCACACAGCACCAGTCACAGCACGGATCACACAGCACCAGTCACAGCACGGATCACACAGCACCAGTCACAGCACGGATCACACAGCACCAGTCACAGCACGGATCACACAGCACCAGTCACAGCACGGATTACACAGCACCAGTCACAGCACGGATCACACAGCACCAGTCAAATCACGGATCACACAGCAGCAGTCAAATCACGGATCACACAGCACCAGTCAAATCACGGATCACACAGCAGCAGTCAAATCACGGATCACACAGCACTAGTCACAGCACGGATCACACAGCACGGATCACACAGTGTCAGTCAAATCACGGATCACACAGTGTCAGTCAAATCACGGATCACATAGTGTCAGTCAAATCACGGATCACACAGCACGGATCACACAGTGTCAGTCAAATCACGGATCACACAGCACGGATCACACAGTGTCAGTCAAATCACGGATCACACAGCACCAGTCAAATCACGGATCACACAGCACCAGTCACATCACGGATCACACAGCACAAGTCACAGCACGGATCACACAGCACGGATCACACAGTGTCAGTCAAATCACGGATCACACAGCACCAGTCAAATCACGGATCACACAGCACGGATCACACAGCACGGATCACACAGTGTCAGTCAAATCACGGACACAGTGTCAGTCAAATCACGGATCACACAGTGTCAGTCAAATCACGGAACACACAGTGTCAGTCAAATCACGGATCACACAGCACCAGTCAAATCACGGATCACACAGCAGCAGTCAAATCACGGATCACACAGCACTAGTCACATTACGGATCACACAGCGTCTGTCATATCACGTATCACACAGCACCAGTCGCATCAGGGATCACACAGCACCAGGTACATTACGGATCACATACCACCAGTCACATCACGGATCACATACCACCAGGTACATTACGGAACACACACCACCAGTCACATCCCGGATCACATACCACCAGTCACATCACTGATCACATACCACCAGGTACATTACGAACACACAACACCAGTCACATCACGGATCACATACACCCAGGTACATTACGGATCACACATACCACCAGTCACATCCCGGATCAAACACCACCAGGTACATTACGGAACACACACCACCAGTCACATCACGGATCACATACCACCAGGTACATTACGGAACACATACCACCAGGTACATTACGGAACACACACCACCAGTCACATCACGGATCACATACCACCAGGTACATTACGGAACACACAACACCAGTCACATTACGGATCACACAACACCAGGTACATTACGGAACACGACAACACCAGTCACATCACGGATCACACACCACCAGTCACATCCCGGATCACACACCACCAGTCACATCCCGATCACACAACACCAGTCACATCACGGATCACATACCACCAGTCACATCCCGGATCACACACCACCAGGTACATTACGGAACACACAACACCAGTCACATCACGGATCACACACCACCAGTCACATCCCGGATCACACACCACCAGTCACATCCCGGATCACATACCACCAGGTACATTACGGAACACACAACACCAGTCACATCACGGATCACACACCACCAGTCACATCCCGGATCACACACCACCAGTCACATCCCGGATCACACACCACCAGTCACATCCCGGATCACATACCACCAGTCACATCCCGGATCACATACCACCAGGTACATTACGGAACACACACCACCAGTCACATCCCGGATCACACACCACCAGTCACATCCCGGATCACACACCACCAGGTACATTACGGAACACACAACACCAGTCACATCACGGATCACACACCACCAGTCACATCACGGATCACACACCACCAGTCACATCCCGGATCACACACCACCAGGTACATTACGGATCACACAACACCAGTCACATCACGGATCACACACCACCAGTCACATCCCGGATCACACACCACCAGTCACATCACGGATCACATACCACCAGGTACATTACGGAACACACACCACCAGTCACATCCCGGATCACACACCACCAGGTACATTACGGAACACACACCACCAGTCACATCACGGATCACACAACACCAGGTACATTACGGAACACACACCACCAGGTACATTACGGAACACACACCACCAGTCACATCCCGGATCACACACCACCAGTCACATCACGGATCACACACCACCAGTCACATCACGGATCACACACCACCAGTCACATCCCGGATCACACACCACCAGTCACATCACGGATCACATACCACCAGGTACATTACGGAACACACAACACCAGTCACATCACGGATCACACACCACCAGTCACATCACGGATGAGTAAAGCCACATTGTTGTTATCATCAAATCCACGTAGACAGTTGTAATTAATACTAAAATCACTACTACCATTACCAATATCAATTATACAACAGCTATTGTCACCACCATGATGGGATGAAATGAATATATTCATGCATGCGCACAAATTAGAAGAAAATGAAAGAAATGCAAACAAGCAAACAAAACGAAGTGAAGGTAAAGAAATTAGGACAGAATAAGAACAAGAGCAAAGTAAGAACAAGGAGAAACAATGACAACGAATCCAATAAGTATAAATGCCCTCATTGTTACTGCCAACGGTCGCTTCTATATCTGAGTCATTTATGGTTGGAAGGATTGAAGATATTTATGGAGATTTGACTTGAAAGTAGGTAGAGAACTGCTCGTTTGTATACTGTACAGGAAGTGAGTTCCATAGGGATGCACCTGAAAATGCAAACTGAGTTGTTTTGAACATATCAATGCGGGTGCGTGATAAAATGTACTTGTGAGAGAGAGAGATAGAGATAGATAGATAGATAGATAGATAGAGAGAGAGAGAGAGAGAGAGAGAGAGAGAGAGAGAGAGAGAGATGAAACCACACACACACACACACACACACACACACACACTCGGCATTCAACCCTTTCCATACACACGCATGCATGACATTTAAAAACAGAAATCCAACGAAACATCATTCCACTCGATCTTTAAACGAAACAAAATCCAACAAAAATGGCACAGATCGAGGTACTTCAGCACAAATCCGATGCAGTCCACAGAAAGGATCCAGTCTTTTGGAGCATACAGACTTCCATACACCGGTTGTCTTCACAGTCAGTTCACTTCATTTCGTGCATGTAATAATCATTAACATAATTACACCGACATAGATGAATTATAAACATAATATATATGCAGGTCGACCACTAATGCATCTCAGAGAACTACAAACAAGTTAAGATGATTTCGATTTCCCAGACGTGTATGCAATAATAATAATAATGATAGCAGTAGTAGTAGTAGTAGTAGTAGTAGTAGTAGTAGGTAGTAGTAGTAGTAGTAGTAGTAGTAGTAGTAGTAGTAGTAGTAGTAGTAGTAGTAGTAGTAGTAGTGGTAGTAGTAGTAGTAGAATTCGTAGTCGTAGTAGTAGTAGTAGTAGTAAAAATTATGATAATAATAATGATAATAATAATGACTCACGACTATGTAATAAATTCCAGTTGCAAAACCAGAAGTGTTCGTCCTTCAGTCTTAAAAAAACAAACAAACAAACTAAAAACAAAAACAAAAACAAAACCCTTTCATTGCTGGTCAATTTAGAGTGCAAAATTCCTTTGTGCTATCAACACTGAAAATACGATGTATAAGAATAATGGGGGATTCCCTTGTGATGCTCTAAAAACTGTGTCCACTCCTCACCACCGAAAATTAAGAGCAGTGGGTTCATAGATAACAGGCCCATGATCTGGTAGCATTTCAGTGATATGGGTGCTCTTTAATCCTAGCTGGTGCCGAAATGCGACACTGGCGGTTAATTAAGGTCTTTCCACGAAACAGAGATATACAAAAACGAAACTTGAAATGATAGAATCATTATAATTCGCACACATTCCTGCAGAAAGACGCCGGGACGTGTCACGTGACATCAAGGCACTTCCACAGTGATGAAGTTCTCCATGTCCTTCATGTTGCACCGGTCCCGAGTGCAGAAGCACCACATCTCGGTCCCCACCCGGTGACAGCCTCTGGTGGGCACCCCTAGCGGGAATTTGGCCCCCAGACCATTCGCGCATCCACGAGTCACCGCTATGAGGGGAAAACAAACAAACAAACAAACAAAACACGCTTGGTGTTAGTGATGGTTATAATGATGACTATGATGCTGCATCGATGATGATGATTAATTGAAATGATGATGACGATGATGATGGTGATGAAAAATAACAAAAACAATAGTTATGATAATACTAATACTAATAATACTAGTAATGATGATGATGATGATGATGATGATGATGATCAGTAATAATAATATAATGATAGTAATGTTAATGGTAATAATAATGATGATAATAACAATATAATGATAATAATAATGATAACAATGATGATATCAATAATGTTAATGAGTGATAATAATAACAATAATAACGATGATAATGATAATAACAATCACATTGATACTAATGATAATAGTATATCAAACCAAAGTAGATGTGAAATGAAATATAACCTATAACAACAACAGCGACAATAAAAACAAAAACAACAGCAGCAACCAATGATGACGAAAACAGTACCGAACGTGAAAATTAAAGTAGTATTTTGCATTGCCCACCAGTGCACGCTCATACACTCGGCTTCAGTTCTTCCACTTTCCACGTACATCCACATTACCTGAATCAGCTGATCAAACACACCTACATAGCATATAATTATTTCAACACACATGAACGCGCATCCTAGTACGCATGGACTGATGGAACCATGGTTGTTTTTTTATGTTGCTGTTGTATTGAATGAGGGATAGCATGTGTGTGTGTGTGTGTGTGTGTGTGTGTGTGTGTGTGTGTGTGTGGGTGTGTGTGTGTGTGCCGGTGTGTGCCGGTGTGTGCGTGCACGCTCTCCCTCTGTGTGTGTGTGTGTGTGTGTGTGTGTGTATGTGTGTGTGTGTGTGTGTGTGTGTGTATGGGTGCACGCTATGTGTGTGTGTGGGGAGGGGGGCGCGGGGGGTGCACGCAGTGTGTGTGTGTATGTGTGTGTGTGTGTGTGTGTGTGTGTGTGTGATCTACTTCTTCATTTCGTTACTAAGTCATGAACACTCACATCCGGCAGGCAGTTTGTTGACCCGAGAGAAGCAGGGGCCCGCGCAGGGTGTGGGAGACAGATACATGGGGTCCACCTCCCCGTCCACAGAGCAGCCCGGGTTGTACAGCACCCCTCGGGGGGCCCCGCTGTCACACTGGTAGCACTTGAGCTGGTAGACCGGTGCCGCTGTGGTGTGAGGCCCTGCAGCCCACAGAAAGTGCCCCCCCCGGCGAATTTTGTCACGTGAACAATAGGTATGTATGACAGTCAGTCGTGTTTTACTATGTACTTGTTAGTATTTGTATTTCTTTTTATCACAACAGATTTCTCTGTGTGAAATTCGGGCTACACTACAGCGCCACCCATTTAAAAAAAAATATTTTTTTCTGCTTGTAGTTTTATTTTTTTTCCTATCGCTGTGGATTTTTATACAGAATTTTGCCAGAAACAACCCTTTAGTTGCCGTGGGTTCTTTTACGTGCGCTAAGTGCATGCTGCACATGGAACCTCGGCTTATCGTCTCATCCGAATGACTAGCGTCCAGACCACCACTCAAGGTCTAGTGGAGGAGGAGAAAATATCGGCGGCTGAGCCGTGATTCGAGCCAGCGCGCTCAGATTCTCTCGCTTCCTAGGCGGACGCGTTACCTCTGGGCCATCACTCCACGTGACCACCAGAACAGCAGAGGAGGTAACTGCTGTCCTGACTATCTGGGCTAGAATTTGACTTATAGTGGAGAGTGTCTTGCCTAAGCTACATCCCCACTCTCTCGGACAAGAAGGTTTTAGGACAGTCAGCGTTGGGACTGGGATGGTTCCGAAAGTAAAGGCCAACTAGCCCCCCAAGGCTGCAGCACTAAGAGCTAGTGCAGTCTTGCCTCCTTGTCTGAGAGTCTTCTTCTTCTGCGTTCACTCGAATGCACACGAGTGGGCTTTTACGTGTATGACCGTTTTTACCCCGCCATGTAGGCAGCCATACTCCGTTTTGGGGGGGGGGTGTGCATACTGGGTATGTTCTTGTTTCCATAACCCACCGAACGCTGACATGGATTACAGGATCTTTAACGTGCGTATTTGATCTTCTGCTTGCATATACACACGAAGGGGGTTCAGGCACTAGCAGGTCTGCACATATGTTGACCTGGGAGATCGTAAAAATCTCCACCCTTTACCCACCAGGCGCCGTCACCGTGATTCGAACCCGGGACCCTCAGATTGACAGTCCAACGCTTTAACCACTCGGCTATTGCGCCCGTCTGTCTGAGAGTCAAAGTCCTTCACAATAGACTAAGCTGTAAATGATTTCCCATTGCAATAGGTAATAATACAGTCATCATGTCACCACCAATGAACAAGCGCCCCAGACCAAAGAACACACTGGACCATATTATGATTATCTGTTGATATCAGTTTAGAACCCCCCCCCCCCTCTCCACTCCTCTCACCAACCCCTCCAAAGGGTTTTTTTTTAATGGGTGGCGTTACACTGTGGCTACGCGCTATCCACGGGAACAGCTGCCCGAATTTCATTTACAGAGAGGTATATTTATACAAAAAAAAAAAAAAAAAAAAAAAAAGTAATGCAGTACAATGCAATATAAATACAATACAATACAACACAAAAGAAAACCTCGCTGGTATTGCCACGTAATCAGACTCAATAGCCTTGCTAAAGCGACACTACAAACAGTAGCGTGATGGCCTAGAGGTAACGCGCCCGCCTAGGAAGCGAGAGAATCTGAGCGCGCTGGTTCGAGTCATGGCTCAGCCACCGATATTTTCTCCCCCTCCACTAGACCTTGAGTGGTGGTCTGGACGCTAGTCATTCGGATGAGACGATAAACGGAGGTCCCGTGTGCAGCATGCAATTAGTGCACGTAAAAGAACCCACGTCAACAAAAGGGTTGTTCCTAGCAAAATTCTGTAGAAAAATTCACTTCGATAGGAAAAACAAATAAAACTGCACGCAGGAAAAAAAACAAACGAAAAATGGGTGGCGCTGTAGTGGAGCGACCCGCTGTCCTTGGGGAGAACAGCCCGAATTTCACACAGAGAAATCTGTTGTGATAAAAAGAAATACAAATACAAATACAAACAGTTTCCAAGAACAACACCATCACCACCAACATCACCACCACCACCACAAACAGCAACAGCAACAGCAACAACAACGACAGAAATTACCTGCAATAGTAGGCTTGGGAGGAAGAGGAAGTCTCACAGGAGGCCGAATCGTCGTGGTGGAAGTGGTGGTAGTGGTAGTGGTGGTGGTGGTAGGGGGGATGAAGAAGGCGGGACAGCCAAGGACAGCGCGGAGGGGGGAGGTGGCGGAGGTCAGAACGTTCCGAATGGCGTGTCCTGCCTGCGGACTGCACTTCAGGTCGTACACCTTCCCCACACAGCGGATGTAGCTTTGGCTGGTGCTGCAAACACGGTCACTTTTCCGTACATCACCCTCCTCCATCATCACGACATTTCCGTACATCACCCTTCTCTATCATCACGACATTTCCGTACATCACCCTCCTCTGTCATCACATTTCCGTACATCACCCTCCTCTATCATCACGACATTTCCGTACATCACCCTCCTCTGTCATCACGACATTTCCGTACATCACCCTCCTCTGTCATCACATTTCCGTACATCACCCTCCTCTGTCATCACATTTCCGTACATCACCCTCCTCTGTCATCACGACATTTCCGTACATCACCCTCCTCTGTCATCACGACATTTCCATACATCACCCTCCTCTGTCATCACATTTCCGTACATCACCCTCCTGTATCATCACGACATTTCCGTACATCACCCTCCTCTGTCATCACGACATTTCCATACATCACCCTCCTCTGTCATCACATTTCCGTACATCACCCTCCTCTGTCATCACGACATTTCCGTACATCACCCTCCTCTGTCATCACGACATTTCCGTACATCACCCTCCTCTGTCATCACGACATTTCCATACATCACCCTCCTCCATCATCACGACATTTCCATACATCACCCTCCTCTGTCATCACGACATTTCCGTACATCACCCTCCTCTATCATCACGACATTTTCGTTTGTCACGGGCGCAACAGCCGAATGGTTAAAACGTTAGACTTTCAGTCTGAGGGTCCGGGGTTCGAATCTCGGTGACGGCGCCTGGTGGGTGAAGGGTGATTTTTCCGATCTTCCTAGTCAACATATGTGCAGACCTGCTAGTGCCTGAACCCCCTTCGTGTGTATACGCACGCAGAAGATAAAACACACACGTTAAAGATCCTGCAATCCATGACAGCGTTAAGGAAACAAGAACATACGCAGCATGCACCAACACCCCCCCCCCTCCCCACACCGAAAAAGGAGTATGGCTGCCTAAATGGCAGGGTAAGTAAACAAAACGGTCATACACGTAAAATGTTACATGTCTGTCTGAGTGCTTATGTGTGCATGCCTGAAACCTGATTGAATGACACAGGAAACGAATGACAGATTTCATAATGCTTACCGGTTGACCAGTTTAATCAGGCTGACTGATTTAATTAAGCTTTCTTTTTGACTGCATACTGACTGACTGGATGATAAATTTGGTTAAGCTTACAGGTTGACTAATTACCGGTTGACCAATTACGGAGGAAGGTGGCAGAATGGTTAAGAAGCTCAGCTGCCAGTACAGAGAGTCCGTGAGGGTGTGGGTTCGAATCCCGCTCTCGCCCTTTCTTCCAAGTTTGACTGGAAAATCAAACCGAGCGTCTAGTCTTTCGGATTGGACGATAAACCGAGGTCCCGTGTGCAGCACGCAATTGGCATACTGAAAAAGAACCCATGGCAACGAGAGTGTTGTCCTTTGGCAAAAATAAGTTGAAAACAAGAGAAGCAAGGCCTTCAAGACTCACTTGTGGCAAATTAAGTCCCCTAGCATTAATTACAGAGTAATATCCCTTTTTTTACTATCTGCACCAAAACGTTTGCAAAATAAATAAAAGTTCCATGCTTAGCAAAAGAAGTTCCTGTTTGAACAAAAAATGAAAACAATGACTGCTCTTGTTGTTGGGTCAGAATATCAGATCAAAGTGCCAAGTTTACAGAATACAAAAAATATAGATATAACAGTAAATACAGTTTGCCTATAATTAGGCTTCTTTTTAACTTTTTGTGTGTGCCCATCCCAGAGGTGCAATATTGTTTTAAACAAGATGACTGGAAAGAACTGAATTTTTCCTATTTTTATGCCTAATTTGGTGTCAACTGACAAAGTATTTGCAGAGAAAATGTCAATGTTAAAGTTTACCACGGACACACAGACACGCACACACACACAGACACACACACACAGACAACCGAACACCGGGTTAAAACATAGACTCACTTTGTTTACACAAGTGAGTCAAAAAAAAAAAAAAAAAAGAAAAAAAAAAAGAAAGAAAAAAAATCCACTCTGATAGGTACACAAATATGTAAGCACGCATTCAAGGCCTGACAAGCGCGTTGGGTTATGCTACATGCTGTGAGGCATCTGCCCAGCAGATGTGGTGTAGCGTATGTGGATTTGTCCGAACGCAGTGACGCCTCCTTGAGAAACCGTTACTGAAACTGATTACCAGCTGACCGGATGACCCACAACTGAGGCTCACCGACAAAGTCCTCGTGCAGTAGTTGAGCGTGAGAGCATTGTGCAGAACAACATTCCAGGGACGATGGCTTTAGACGTGTAACACGGCAGCGCTGCTCCCGCCGCTGTTAGAACACACACACACACACGCACACACACGCACACACACACACACACACACACACACACACACACACACACACACACACACACACACACACACTCGCACGTACATTCTTTTCAACACATATATCTTCTTCTACCACCAACAATCAATAACATCATGAGTGAGTCTCTCACTTTCGACATTTTTTTTTTTCCTCCACCGAGTTCAGTTGTAAAACTGCTGTTCCAAGAAACCTAACCTGGATCATGACAACCTCAAAGTCTTCATTTTCTGTCCAGGTTCCTCTGACGTCTGATCATCCATCTGCTCTTCTCCCACCTGACCTGTCACAATCTTCACACTATTACTACTACTACTACTACTCCTACTACTACTAATGTATTTGTAATTACATGGCTCAAACTCCCCATATATGGGCTCTAAGCGCCTCACATGAAACAGTACATGTACCATATACAAAGGTGCATTATACCACACAAGAGTACATGAAGACATAGAAGTGGAAAACAAAAGTTGTATCCACCAATACAATATCACAAATTGCAGATAATAATTATTATCATGAACAATCAGAGAAAAAAAAGGCACAAAATACCCCCCCTCCCCCGCCACACACACACACACGCGCGCGCGCACACGCAAACAGCTCATCAATCAGCCTATCTGAAAGAACACAGCACAAAAAAAGCTGTTCTCACCCCGCATTTTTAGTGATCTTATTTCTTTGGATCAGGACAAAATTTCCATTCTTCTCCCCTCGGACCTTTCAGCAGCCTTTGACACAAGTGATCAGGGAATTCTTCTTTCACGTCTTGAACACGATCTTTGAATGAGAAACAGCACTTGACTGTTTCGCTTTTAGCTTGCAGAAAGAAAATAAACAATTCTAGTGGAGATGGTAACAAAATCTACTGAAACGACTTTTGGGTTTGGCGTACCTCAGGGGTCTGTGCTGAGTCCGTTTCTTTTCTTTCAGGTGTGAATGGGTATCTGGCTTCTTTTGGGGAAAGTTAAAACGGCGGAAGGAGGGGACTGGGGCCCGGCCTTCTCTGCCGAGCACCAGACACAGTGGAAACTAATAGTTTCACTGCCCAGATGGCCGTAAAAAGCTATACTTTTAACCTTTTAAAAAAATGATTGATTTTATGATACCTGACACGACATGACATGACACGACATGACATTACCTCTGTGTCCTCCTGGTGAGCAGACATAGTCCATCCCAGCCAACAGGACTTCATAGTCCAGCCGACGTTCTCCCGTGCACGTCCTCATTGAGGCCACCATACTAGGTCGGCACTGGAAGTAACTCCTGAAATACACACCAGGGCATAATAACATTGAATAGTCTCCCCTGAAAACGTTTGATATCGGATCATGTGGTGTTGTGTGGTGCGTTGTGGTGTGTGTGTGTGTGTGTGTGTGTGTGTGTGTGTGTGTGTGTGTGTGTGTGTGTGTGTGTGTGTGTGTGTGTGTGTGTGTGTGTGTGTTTGAATCTGGACCTATTCCTGCATCAACGCCGATGATGGCCGGAAACGCACGTATTATTGAATTGTATAGAACCTAGTCATGTCATGTGTGTGTGGCATGTGTGTGAGTGTGAGTGAGTGAGTGAGTGAGTGTGTGTGTGTGTGTGTGTGTGTGTGTGTGTGTGTGTGTGTGTGTGTGTGTGTGTGTGTTAATATTTACTTAATCTAGATTAACAGTTCTCCGCTAACAATGAACAGGATGAAAACTGTCATAATTTCTGAAATTGTCAGTTCCTAGAAAAAAGACAAGGAAGAAATACAACCCCCCAAAAAAAAACAAACAAACAAACAAACAACCAAACACACAAACAAAAAAACAAAGAAAATTTAGAATAGAAGAAAAAGAAAGTGAAACCAAAAAGAAACAGTACGTCAAGGAAAACGTCCTCGTAAATGAAAAAAAAAAAAAAAAAAAAAAAAAAAAATCCTTGCTTGCACGTACAAACACAAGATATACCCACAAAAGCACACCCGCACGTGCAAACCCTCCCCCCTGCATCTCACCCATGCATAACTATGCACATTAACTCACTCAGTACGGCCAGTCCTCTCTTCTCCTCTACACAGACCCCTCGGATGTCCAGTGGGTGTCTCAATGACCCAACCTTTAGCTTCCGTCGTCAGAATTGTGGTATTCTTTGTCAACATTCACCTCTTCAGTATAAGAGCCTTCCGCTTGCAATATTTTGATGGTGGTAATTGGGGTGTAACGTTGTTAACGTCTTCTCTTTCGCCGTTCGTATGGAGAGAGTTAATGCATCTGCCAGAGTAACCGAACATACTTGCAATCTCTTCTATTTGTGTTTCTCTTCGATAAAGTAATGTCTGTTGGAATGGGAGGAATGTTGTCAATTGCAAAGGAAACAACAATAACAACAACAACAACAACAACAATAACATATTGATATGTATTTGCGTGTTTAGCGCGAATGTTTTACACATCTGTTGTCTGTAGTGTTTTAACATACGGAGCCGTGTGCTGGGGGGGAAACCTGACCAAACATGACAAAGACAGGTTGGAAAAAGTCATTAGGAAAGCGGGTGGGGTGGTGGGTATAAGACAAGACACCTTTAGCGACATGCACAATAGAAAACTGACTGACAGACTAATAACAATTTTGACCGACGTAAGACACCCACTACATGATGACATTAATAGCAGAAGGTCAGACATAAGTGGTAGGTTTAGAGCTCCACGCGCAAGAACATCTCGATACATTAATTCATTTTTCCTACAGCCATTCGCGCACACAATCAAAACATCCAATACACTAAGTGAACCCTCCCACCCCCCAAGACCCCTCGCCACAGCAACACCTGAACTTCACCAGCAGACGAGTGTATGGGAGCAGACATTATGCGTGCATGTGGGAATGAGCGGGTGAGCACGGGCAAGCAAGCATTTTTGTGTGTGTGTGATCGGAAGTGATTTTTAAATATTTTCTTATTTTACTTGGATTTCATGTATCTTAATGTTAATGTTCTAATCTTATTGGCGTGACATATGTTAAGTGCATGCATACGTTGTGTGTGTGTGTGTGTGTGTGTGTGTGTGTGTGTGTGTGTGTGTGTGTGTGTGTGTGTGTGTGTGTGTGTGCATTTTACTTATATATACGATTTATTCCCTTGATGTTTTTATTTATGTATTGTTGTACAATACCTTATGGTCTTAACGTGTGTGTGTGTGTGTGTGTGTGTGTGTGTGTGTGTGTGTGTGTGTGTGTGTGTGTGCATGTGTGTGTATGTGTGTGTGGGTGTGTGTGCGTGCGTGCGCGCATGTCATTTTTAGTAATCTTATACCCTTTTTTTGTTGGATGTTTTCATTTGTTAATATTGTTGTGCAATACCCTATTGTCTTAACATGAGTATGTGTGTCTGGGGGGTGGGGGGTGGGGGGTTAGTATATCGTCAGCTATTGGGAATTCTTATTTGACTAGTTTTAATCTCTTCTTATGTTGCGCATGATTTTATGCCAGTGTTTACAATGAGCCTGTGATTGCACAACTTAATTTCCATGTGGATTAATAAAGTGTTTTTTTTGATTTGATTTGATTGAATGGGATTTTTTGTTTTCTTTTTGTTCTTTTGACACTTTTTGATTGTATGGTATGGAAGGTATTAAGGAAGAATGTACGTAACGCTTCAATGCCCTCGCCCCCCCCCCCTGCCCCCCGCCCCCCTCTCCCTCCAGCACCTCGCCCCCCCCCTCTCCCGAGGGGGCACAAGAACTAAACTTGCCTAGCCTTGTCTTTTATCATTATGATGCGAGCAAAATCTTACATTTGGGCCAGCAGCAAAGAGAGCTATATGACCGATGGTTTCTCCATTACAATGGGAAACTCCTCCTCTTCTTCTTCTGCGTTCACTCGTATGCACACGAGTGGGCTTTTACGTGTATGACCTAAAAACGGCAGCCATACTCCGTTTTCGGGGGTGTGCATGCTGGGTATGTTCTTGTTTCCATAACCCACCGAACGCTGACATGGATTTCAGGATCTTTAACGTGCGTATTTGATCTTCTGCTTGCATATACACACGAAGGGGGTTCAGGCACTACGTCTGCACATATGTTGACCTTGGAGATCGTAAAAATCTCCACCTTTTACCCACCAGGCGCCGTCACCGTGATTCGAACCCGGGACCCTCAGATTGACAGTCCAACACTTTAACCACTCGGCCATTGCGCCCGTCTCACTGGGAAGCCATTTACAGCTTTGTCAATTTGTGAAGGACTATGACTCTCAGACTGGGAGGAGGCAAAATTGCACTGGCTCTCAGTGCTGCAGCCTTGGGGGCTAGTTGGCCTTTGGGAAACGATCCCAACGCCGACTGTCATGTCCTAAAAACCCTCTTGGCCGACAGAGTAGGGATGTACGAGGGTCATTCAATAAATAAGGTGAATTTTTCGGTATAAGGACTTCTAATACAGATAGAAGCTTACTTTTTTTTTTCAACGTAGTCTCCCAGCACTGTCACACACTTTTCCCATCTGTGCACAAGCTTCCGTATTCCCTCAGCGTAAAAATCTTTGGACTGATTTCTCAGCCAGTCGCTCACAACACTTTTGACTTCATCGTCACTTTCAAACTTCGTGCCTCTCGTGAACAC
Organism: Babylonia areolata; assembly: GCF_041734735.1. Taxonomy (NCBI): domain Eukaryota; kingdom Metazoa; phylum Mollusca; class Gastropoda; order Neogastropoda; family Buccinidae; genus Babylonia; species Babylonia areolata. The sequence goes on along the minus strand of NC_134889.1, from coordinate 28,482,379 downwards.
TTTCAAGGGACCAAACAGGTGAAAGTCTGAAGGGGCAAGGTCTGGGCTGTAAGGGGGATGAGGGAGCAGTTCCCAGCCCAGCTCGTTGATGGTCTGCACCGTTCGGGCTGCTGTGTGAGGCCTTGCATCTTTGGCACCCACCGGCAGCTGACCTTCGAGTAGCCAAGGTCATCATGGACAATTTTGTGTGCTGTCCCAACAGATAAACTCAAAGTCCTTGCAATGTCATCCACTGTCACCCTTCTGTCAGACTGAATGAGGTCATTGACTGATTCGATCACCTCAGGAGACCTCACTTCTGTAGGCCTTCCAGGCCTGTCTTCATCCTCAACACTGCTCCGTCCTTCTTTAAACAATTTAGCCCACTTGTAGACATTTTTTCGGCTGAAACATGTGGCACCATACACAGTTGACATTCTCCTATGAATTTCAACTGGTTTGCACCCTTCAGCAACCAAAAACTTGATAATTGACCGCTGTTCAATCCTGGAGCATGCTTCTTGGTCGGCCATCTTTGTTAATCGCCAAAACTCTCAAAGTTTTTTTTAATCTGCAAAACAAATTAAATCCATGTGAAAAAGAAGTAAAACAAAAAAAAAAAAGAAGAAGAAAAAAAGTAAGCTTCTATCTGTATTAGAAGTCCTTATACCGAAAAATTCACCTTATTTATTGAATGACCCTCGTAGTAACTTGGGCAAGACACTCTCCACTGTTGATCAAATTCTAGCCCAGATACTTTGGGACAGCAGTTGCCTCCTCTGCTGTTCTGATGGTCATAGTCGGACATAACTGACTTATATAAATATAATGATTCGTAGTTCTGCTTCACTGACCTGCAGGCCGAGGGTATAAGGGCGGTGACGTCACTCAGGTATGGGGTGACGGACAGCAAGGTGTTAAAGTTACCGGCGATCACCTGGTGACACTGCTGTGCTCCGCTCAGGTCACAGGGGTCACGTGTGGTGGTGGTGGTGGTTGTGGTGGTAGTCGGGGCTTCGGTGGTCGAGGTGGTGGTGGTAGTAGTTGGTGTTGTGGTGGTGGACGGTGTTGTGGTGGTGGTCGGTGTTGTGGTGGTGGTGGGGGCTGTGGTGGTGGTGGTCGGTGTTGTGGTGGTGGTGGGGGCTGTGGTGGTGGTGGTCGGTGTTGTGGTGGTGGTGGGGGTTGTGGTGGTGGTGGGTGTTGTGGTGGTGGTGGGTGTTGTGGTGGTGGTGGGGGCTGTGGTGGGCGAGGTGGTGGTGGTGGTGGTGGGTGTTGTGGTGGTGGTGGGTGTTGTGGTGGTGGTGGGGGTTGTGGTAGTCGAGGTGGTGGTGGTGGTAGTCGGTGTTGTGGTGGTGGTGGGTGTTGTGGTGGTTGTGGGTGTTGTGGTGGTGGTGGGTGTGTGGTGGTGGTGGTGGGTGTTGTGGTGGTGGTGGGTGTTGTGGTGGTGGTGGGGGCTGTGGTGGGCGAGGTGGTGGTGGTGGTACTCGGTGTTGTGGTGGTGGTCGGTGTTGTGGTGGTGGTGGGGGCTGTGGTGGGCGAGGTGGTGGTGGTGGTAGTCGGTGTTGTGGTGGTGGTGGGTGTTGTGGTGGTGGTGGGTGTTGTGGTGGTGGTGGGTGTTGTTGTGGTGGTGGGGGCTGTGGTAGTCGAGGTGGTGGTGGTGGTAGTCGGTGTTGTGGTGGTGGTGGGTGTTGTTGTGGTGGTGGGTGTTGTGGTGGTGGTGGGGGTTGTGGTGGTGGTGGGGGCTGTGGTAGTCGAGGTGGTGGTGGGGGTTGTGGTGGGCGAGGTGGTGGTGGTGGTAGTCGGTGTTGTGGTGGTGGTGGTAGTCGGTGTGGTGGTGGTGGTGGTGGTAGTCGGTGTTGTGGTGGTGGTGGTAGTCGGTGTGGTGGTGGTGGGTGGGTGGTGTTGTCGGTGGTGGTGGTAGTGGTAGCCGGTGTTGTGGTGGTGGTGGGTGTTGTGGTGGTGGTCGGTGTTGTGGTGGTGGCGGTGGTGGCAGCAGGTTGGGCTGTGAGGATACGCAAGCATGTGAACGGCACCTACAGAGCTACAGACAGACGAAGACACACACAGACGCATACACACAGATACAGACAGACACATACATATATACCACATACACACACCACACGCACGCACGCATGCACACGCACACACATTATATATATATGGTATATATATATACCATACACGCACTCACACACACACGCACACACACACACACACAAACTACACACACACGCACACTCGCACGCACACGTACGCATACGCACACACACACACACACACACACACACACACACACACACAAACTACACACACACACACTTTTGAAGGAGTTAACTCACTTGTTACTGAGCCACTGTTGTCGCTGGGGTTGCTGCTGTTGTCAGAGTTTGTCATGTTGCTACTAGTATATGTCATGTTGTCGCCAGCGTTTGTCATGTCGTTGCTGGCATTTGTCATGTTGCTACTTATGTTTGACACGGTGATGTTGTCATTTGCCACGCTGTCGCCTGCATTTGTCAAGTTGCCATTAGCGCTCGTCATGTTGTTGTCTGCATTTGTCGTGTTGTCTTCAGCGTTTGTAGTGTTGTTGCTTGTATTTGTTGCGTTGTTGTTGTCAGCACTAGTCGCGTTGTTGTTGTTGTTGTTGTCAGCACTCGTCGCTTTGTTGTTGTCAGCGCTTGTCGTGTTGTTGTTGTTGTTGTTGTCAGCACTCGTCGCGTCGTCGTTGTTGTTGCTGTCAGCGCTTGTCGCGTTGTTGTTGTGAGCGCTTGTCGTGTTGCTGTTGTTGCCAGCGCTTGTCGCGTTGCTGTTGTTGCCAGCGCTTGTCGCGTTGCTGTTGTCAGCACTCATCGCGTTGCTGTTGTTGCCAGCGCTTGTCGCGTTGTTGTTGTCAACACTCGTCGCGTTGTTGTTGTCAGCACTCGTCGCGTTGTTATTGTTAGCGCTTGTCGCGTTGTTATTGTCAACAATCGTCGCGTTATTGTTGTCAGCGCTTGTCGCGTTGTCGTTGTCAGCACTCGTCGCGTTGTTGTTGTCAGCGCTTGTCGCGTTGTTGTTGTTGTTGATATCAGCACTCGTCGCGTTGTTGTTGCTGTTGTTGTCAGCGCTTGTCGCGTTGTTGTTGTTGTCAGCACTCGTCGCGTTGTTGTTGTTGTTGTCAGCACTCGTCGCGTTGTTGTTGTTGTTGTTGTCAGCACTCGTCGCGTTGTTGTTGTTGTAATCAGCACTCGTCGCGTTGCTGTTGTTGTTGTTCGCACTCGTCGTGTTGTTGTTGTCGTCAGCACTCGTCGCGTTGCTGTTGTTGCTGTTGTTGTCAGCACTTGTCGCGTTGTTGTTGTTGTTAGCACTCGTCGCGTTGTTGTTGTTGTTGTCAGCACTCGCCGAGTTGTTGTTGTCAGCACTCATCGCGTTGTTGTTGCTGTTGTCAGCGCTTGTCGTGTTGTTGTTGTCAGCGTTTGTCGTGTTGTTGTTGTCAGCAATCGTCGCGTTGTTGTTGTTGTCAGCACTCATCACGTTGTTGTCGTTGTTGTTGTCTGCGTTTGTCGCGTTGTTGTTGTTGTTGCTGTCAGCACTCGTCGCGTTGTTGATGTTGGTGTCGTCAGCACTCGTCGCGTTGTTGTTGTCAGCGCGTGTCGTGTTAATGTTGTTGTCAGCGCTTGTCGCGTTGTTGTTGTTGTTGTCAGCGCTTGTCACGTTGTTGTTGTCGGCACTCGTCGCGTTGTTGTTGTTATCGTCAGCACTCGTCGCGTTGTGATTATTGTTGTCAGCGCTTGTTGCGTTGCTATTGTAGTCAGCACTCGTCGCGTTGTTGTTGCTGTCAGCACTCGTCGCGTTGTTATTGTTGTTGTTGTCAGCACTCGTCGCGTTGTTGTTATTGTTGTTGTCAGCGCTTGTCATGTTGTTACTGTTGTTGTTGTTGTCGTCAGCACTCGACGCGTTGTTGTTAGTACTGTCAGCACTTGTCACGTTGCTGTTGTTGTCACCAGAACTTATCGCATTGTTGTCGCTGTCAGCATTTGTCATAGTGTTGTTGTCAGTACGTTTCGTGTTGTTGGTATTGTGAGTACCCATCATGTTGTCAGCACTTGTCATGTTTGTGTTGTCAGCACTTGTTATGTTGTTGTTGTTGTTGTTGTCAGCACTTGTCATGTTGTTGTTGGTGTCAGCACTTGTCATGTTTGTGTTGTCAGCACCTGTCATGTTGGTGTTGTTGTCAGCACTTGTCATGTTGGTGTTATCAGCACTTGTCATGTTGTTGTTGTTGTTGTTGTTATCAGAACTTGTCATGTTCTTGTTGTCAGCACTTGTCATGTTGGTGTTATAAGCACTTGCCATGTTGTTGTTGTCATCAGCACATGTCATGTTGTTGTTGTCAGCACTTGTCATGTTGGTGTCGTCAGCACTGGTCATGTTGTTGTTGTCAGCACTTGTCATGTTGGTGCTATCAGCACTTATCATGTTGTTGTTGTCAGCACTGGTCATGTTGTTGTTGTTGTCAGCACCGGTCATGTTGTTGTTGCCAGCACTTGTCATGTTGTTGTTAGCACTGGTCATGTTGATGTTGTCAGCACTGGTCATGTTGGTATCAGCGCTTGTCATGTTGTTGTCATAACTTGTCATGTTGCTGGTGTTGTCAATGCTTGTCATGTTGTTGTTTTTGTCGTCAGCACTTGTCATGTTGTTGTTGTCGTCAGCACTTGTCATGTTGTTGTCAGTACTTGAGGTGTTGCTGTTGTTGTCAGCTCTTGAGTTATTGTTGTTGTTGTGAGCACTTGCGGTGTTGTTGTCGTCAGCACTTGTCAGGTTGTTGTCAGCACTTGATGTATTGTTGTTGTTGTCAGTACTTGAGGTGTTGTTGTTGTCAGCAGTTTTCATGTTGTTGTCAGCACTTGTATTGGTGTTGTAGTCAGCACTTGTGGTGTTGTTGTTGTCAGCACCTGTCGTGTTGTTGGTGTTGTGAGTACTCATCATGTTGTTGTTAGCAATTGTCATGTTGTTGTTGTCGTCAGCACTGGTCATGTTGTTATCAGTACTTGAGGTGTTGTTGCTGTTGTTGTCAGAACTTGTGGTGTTGTTGTCGTTGTTGTTGTCAGCACTTGAGGTGTTGTTGTTGTCAGCACTTGTCGTGTTGTTGTCAGCACTTGTCATGTTGTTGTTGTCGTCAGAACTTGTCGTGTTGTTGTTGTCACTACTTGTCATGTTGTTGTCGTCATCTCTTGTCATGTTCTTGTCAGCACTTGTCGTGTTGTTGTCGTTGTTGTTGTCAGCACTTGTCACGTTGTTGTCAGGACTTGTCGCATTGTTGTTGTTGTCAACACTTGTGTTGTTGTCGT
>NC_134889.1:28469564-28472064 GCF_041734735.1 Babylonia areolata | reverse complement strand
AAACATCGATGTTTAGAGAGTGGGTAATACTGTCATCTTTAAAAAAAAAAGAAGAAAAATTAATTAATTAATTAATTTTTTTAAAGGCAATTGACAGCGAAACAAATGAATAAAATGACGATGGCCAGAATGATAATGGCTATAACAGAAGAAGAAAAACTAACTTGAAGTATTAAATAACAACTATGATTTTGAAATTTATGAAGAAAAAAAATCATTCATTTACTTGTGGATATGGAATTTGACTTAATACTTTCAGCTTTCTGTCCTAGGTCTCACCACAAACTAACCATTTATGAGTTCCAAGAAACCTACAAGCAAACAAATGAACGAATGAACGAGAAAAAAAAGAAGAAAAAGGGGAAAAAAAAGGAAGAAAAAATAAAAAAAAAGGAAAGAAAAGATAAAAGACCACACACAAAACGACACACATATTCCAATATAACTAATGAAAACTGTAAAAGCAGGGTAACAAAATCTGGTGGCAAAATAGTTATAAAAGTTTCCTACCTTCAAACGTCTACGCTATGCAACCCAGAAACAATAATATGATCAGCTGATGATGTTATAAATTCATGATCAACAAAACTGGCAAAGCAGAGGTTCGCCATCGGGCAATGGGCCTCGCCATACGCTTTGTACTTGCAAACATTCGCTCTCCTGCCATTAGATTTGACCTTTCCCTTCACCATCTCTAGCCATTCCACCTTCTCTCAGAATCACCTCAGAAAACGGACGTTTGCCCATAGAAATAAGGAAAGTAAAAATCAGAAGAAGAAGAAACAGAAGAAGAAGAAGAAGAAACGAAACAAAACGAATTTTTATTTCACGAGGGTAGTAGAGTAAGCACTTATATTGATGATGATGATGATGAAGGAGGAGGAGGATGACTATGACGATGACGATGTTACTATGGCGGTCCATTTTGGTTTGGGACTGCATGACAAGGCATTTTTTTCATTATTTAATTTTTTTTTACATCCAGCCCTCAAGAGTAAAAGAAAAAAAAAAGCAGGGGTAGGGGAATTTGGTGGGGGCGACGGGTGTGTGTGTGTGTGTGTGTGTGTGTGTGTGTGTGTGTGTGTGTGTGTGTGTGTGAAAAAAACACGACAAAGCAAAGGCAAACACACACACACACACACACACACACACACACACACACACACACAGACACACACACACACACACACACACACACACGAGAGAGAGAGAGAGAGAGAGAGAGAGAGAGAGAGAGAGAGAGAGAGAGAGAGCTAACGAACGGTTTACCAAGCTGAGCAGAACGTGGTCACTATTTTTGTCTCTCATCACCCGATGACAAGGAGATGCTTGACTGATTGTGAGTTGACAGACGTGACTTGTGCGCCTGACGGAGCGGGGGTGGAGGGGGGGGGTGTGTTGCGCGGGGGGGTGAGGGGGGGGGGGCCGGGGGGTTTGGGGGCGGGGGGGGGTTGAGGGGTGAGGTGGTGTGGGGAAGGGCCCGGGGTGTGTGTGGGGGGGGTATATACATGTGTGTGTGTGTGTGTGTGTGTGGCGCGGGGGGGAGGGGGGGAGGGATGAGGTGGTGTGTTTGGGGCCGGGGGGGGGGGGGGGGGTGGGGTGGGGGTGGAAGGGGGAGGTTGATCGAAGACAAGTTGATACCGGCCAAAACGTGTGTATTTCTGATGGGAAAATGTGATGTTCCGATTCACGTTTGCTACCGTCTTCAGATCCGTGTTCACACACACACACACACACACACACACACACACACACACACACACACACACACACACACACACACACAAGAAAAGAAAGAAAGAAGAAAAGAACAGAAAAAAGTGTCGTATTTGTATTCTATCTATCTATCTATCTATCTATCTATCTATCTATCTATCTGTTTATCTGTCTATCTATCTTCTCCTTCTTCTTCGTTCGTGGGCTGCAACTTCCACGTTCACTCGTATGTAAACAAGTAGGCTTTTACGTGTATGACCGTTTTTACCCTGCAATGTATAGGCAGCCATACTCCGTTTTCGGGGAGATTTACATCTATCTATCTATCTATCTATGATAATGATGATGACGATTATAACAACAACAACACAACAACAACAACAACAACAATAATAATAATAACAATCATCATCAATATCATCATCATTATCATCACAATAACAACAATAATATAACAACAACAGCAACAACAACAACAACAACAATGATAATGATAATTACATATCTACTACTACTACTACTACTACTACTACTGCTACTACTACTGCTACTACCACTGCCACTCCTCCTCTTCCACATACAACAACAACAACAAGTTACTACTGCTACTATTACTACTACAACTACCTGAAAGCCCGAAAAGAAGACATAAGAACAGAGAGGGGAGTCAGGCATCAGACAGGCGACAGAGATGTGGACAGACGGACACACCATGCAGAGGGGAGATAGAAGCGAGAGGGGGGGGGGGGTTGTTGGGGTGGTGGGGGTGGGGGGTGGGGGGAGG
>NC_134889.1:28462064-28464564 GCF_041734735.1 Babylonia areolata | reverse complement strand
AGAATTAATGAAGTTTTGTCGTCCGTCTAACGGTGCAGTTGATGACTTCTTGTCGTCCGTCTAACGGTGCAGTTGATGACGTCTTGTCGTCCGTGTAACGGTGCAGTTGATGACGTCTTGTTGTCGTCCATCTAACGGTGCAGTTGATGACGTCTTGTCGTCCGTCTAACGGTGCAGTTGATGACGTCTTTCGTCCGTCTAACGGTGCAGTTGATGATGTCTTGTCGTCCGTCTAACGGCAGAGTTGATGACGTCTTGTCGTCCGTCTAATGGCAGAGTTGATGAAGTCTTGTCGTCCGTCTAACGGTGTAGTTGATGACGTCTTGTCGTCCGTCTAACGGTGCAGTTGATGACGTCTTGTCGTCCGTCTAACGGTGCAGTTGATGACGTTTTGTCGTCCGTCTAATGGCAGAGTTGATGACGTCTTGTCGTCCGTCTAACGGTGCAGTTGATGACGTCTTGTCGTCCGTCTAACGGTGCAGTTGATGACGTCTTGTCGTCCGTCTAACGGCAGAATTGATGACGTCTTGTCGTCCGTCTAACGGTGCAGTTGATGACGTCTTGTCGTCCATCTAACGGCAGAATTCATGAAGTTTTGTCGTCCGTCTAACGGTGCAGTTGAAGACGTCTTGTCGTCCGTCTAACGGTGCAGTTGATGAAGTTTTGTCGTCCGTCTAATGGCAGAATTGATGACGTCATGTCGTCCGTCTATTTTACATCTGATCTTTGACCAGCGATCCAATATAATACCTCATGGATAAAAAAGAAAAAAAAAAAGGAAAAAAAAAGAAAAAAGGGTTGTGTAATTAAAGGAAACATAGTGAATGACTATAGAAAGAAAAGCATATTATGAGCGTAACCCCCCCCCCCACACCCCCCGTTCCTACAGTACAGCGCCACCCATTTTTTTGTATTTTTTCCTGTATTTTTTTTCTCCAGAATTTTGCCAGGAACAACCCTTTTGTTGCCGTGGGTTCTTTTACGTGCGCTAAGTGCATGCTGCACACGGGACCTCGGTTTATCGTCTCATCCGAATGACATCCCATCCATTATGTCATCTGTCTGTGTCTCTGTCTGTCTGTCTGTCTGTCTCTCCACCTCCCTCCCTCCCTCCCTCCCTGCCACCCACCCCCTCTCTCTTCTTTCTTTTTCTTCTTAAAATTTCAGTCCGTCTTTCATCATTCTTTCTCTTTTCCTTTCATTCATTCTTGCTTTCTTTTGTTAGTTCCATTCATTCATTCATTCATTCATTCATTCACTCATTCAGTTAGTTGCTGATTCACTCATTTACTTTCGTATTTGCTAATCTTTATATTTGTAACAGACTCATTTCCTCCGAGAGCAAATCAGAGATGTCGTTGATTGTTTTTTTTTTTTAGTTTCGTTTGTTTGTTACGTTTTTGTTTCTTTAAGTAGTTGCTTAAAAGGACTGACTTGAAAAGAGAAGATGAAATGATTTTATGTCATCCTCTTCTTCTTCTTCTTCTGCGTTCGTGGGCTGCAACTCCCACGTTCACTCGTATGCACACGAGTGGGCCTTCACGTGTATGACCGTTTTTACCCCGCCATGTAGGCAGCCATACTCCGTTTTCGGGGATGTGCATGCTGGGTATGTTCTTGTTTCCATAACCCACCGAACGCTGACATGGATTACAGGACCTTTAACGTGCGTATTTGATCTTCTGCTTGCATATACACACGAAGGGGGTTCAGGCACTAGCAGGTCTGCACATATGTTGACCTTGGAGATCGTAAAAATCTCCACCTTTTACCCACCAGGCGCCGTCACCGTGATTCGAACCCGGGACCCTCAGATTGACAGTCCAACGCTTTAACCACTCAGCTATTGCGCCCGTCATCATATCATCCAATTCTCAGGTCAGCTGAAAAACAGTGACAGAAAATGTTTTTTTTGTTTTGTTTTTTCTTTCTTTCTGAGAATAGTGTATTAACATTAAGGTTTTTTAAATTTATTTATTTTATTTTTATTTTATTTTTTTAAATATTATAATTATTATTCATTTATTTATTTATTTATTTATTTATTTACTTATTTATGTACGCTTATAGTTGACTTCAAGTTTTTGCGCCTCATACATATTAGTAGTGGCAGTAGTTTTTTTTTAAATTATTTTTTTTAATCTATTATTTTGTTTTAATGTATTTATCTATTATTTATTCACTTTTTCTTCTTTTTTTTTCAAGGCCTGACTAAGCGCGTTGGGTTACGCTGTTGGCCAGGCATCTGCTTGGCAGATGTGGTGTAGCGTATATGGATTTGTCCAAACGCAATGACGCCTCCTTGAGCTACTGAAACTGAAACTGAAACTGTTACGTTTGTTTATCTATCATTGTCGACATGATTACAAGACTTTATTCAAGATTATACTATGCTAAAAAAAAAAAATATATATATATATACGGTCGTTTCTTTCCTTCTGTCTTTTTCGTTCTATTTGCTTTTCACATTCATTTTATTTTAGGTATATTCTCATTCTAT
>NC_134889.1:28452064-28457064 GCF_041734735.1 Babylonia areolata | reverse complement strand
AGCCCACAAACAAACAAAGAAGAAGAAGAATTTAAATACTGATTTCGAATTAATACATTCTTTAGGATTAAACAGATGTCGAAGATCTGCAATATTAGGACATACCATGATAAAATGAACATCCTCTTCAGTCACACTCATATTACATTTACATCATTTAAAAGGAATACTCTGAATCTTCCACTCATGCAACCAAACGTCACAGTAGCAAATTTCAGAAAGAGAAAGCTGGGCAGAATCACAGCAGTATGATAACAGCGCATATGTATCTAAAGCGTTCAGCTGGTAATATAAATGCGATGTTCATTGTAAATACACACAGTAAATGTAGAATTAACTTTTCAAAATCACAGATGAAATACAAATACCCTTACAAAAATGAACTCTTAAAAATACATTTTTCGTTCTTACAATACAAACGGAACTTGTTTTATGTTCATCGTTGTGTTAAAGAAGTCTGTGTGACTTTGATGATAACATAAATGGTTCTGATTCTGGTTCAGGGCTGGGGTGATGACAAAATGAATTGTTCTGATTCTGGTTCAGGGCTGGGTGATGACAAAATGAATTGTTCTGATTCTGGTTCAGGGCTGGGTGATGACAAAATGAATTGTTCTGATTCTGGTTCAGGGCTGGGCTTTTGTACAAGTGATCTTAACGCTTTGAAAACGTTCCTCATGTATGTGGAATAAGCGTAGACTTGGGAACATTCTTAAGGTAAAGCAAACTTAAAACTTATTGTGTAGACAAAGGAAAAATTATAAATCTAAAATGTCGCTCTAATTATGCGTAGACGTAGAAATATCCTTAACAAAGAGCAAAACTTTGCTGTTATTGCGTATAGAATTATGACATTCTTAATCTTTGCAAGCTTAGACTTTGAAAAAAAAAAAAAAAAAAATCTTAAAGCCTTGCAAACTGTGTAGACTTTGGGAAATAATTAACCCAGTCCCCCAGCCTCACTCACCCTTCACCCTAGCTCAGATATGAATCCACCAAAAAGCCCAGTCAACAGTAAAATATTTTGATATCTTTTATGTGAACCTCACCCAAAAACGTCAAATTAACAGTTAAGCAATTTTAACATCTTTTACGTAAACATATTGAGTGAACCCACCTAAATTTCGAGTCAACAGTCAAGCAGTTTTAACGTCTTTTATGTAAAGATATGAGTGACTGTGTTTTACGTGCATCGCATTGTCTGTATTTTCTCTCCACAAATTTAATTTCTCTGGCTGGAGGGAGAAACTTCAGTATTCCGGATTTTTGTAATCCATACTACCACTCGCCCCCCCCCCCCCCGCCCCCCCGCACCCGACCCTCCCATCCCCCACCTCACTATCCCCTCTCTCCCACCCCAAACTTCCGACCGAAATTTTAATTGAACAGTCAAGCATTTTTAACGTCTTTTATGGAAACATATTGAGCGACAGTGTGATTCTTGTGCTGTATTTTCTCACCACAAATCCAATTTCTCTTGCTGGAGATAATAATGACATAATATTCTGCATTCTGTAATCAGCGTTAACCCCCCCCCCCCCATCGCCCCACGCCCCCCTCCCCCCCCCACATTCCCCAACCTACGCCCTCCTCATCCTCCACCCCCCCCCTCCCCTTCTTCCTCAAAGTCCTCACACTACATCAAAGCGCTACAGTCCATCCAGGGACATAGAGAGACAGAGAGAGAGAGAGCGGGAGAGAGACAGAGACAGAGAGAGAGAGAGAGAGAGAGCGGGAGAGAGACAGAGACAGAGAGAGAGAGAGAGCGGGAGAGAGACAGAGACAGAGAGAGAGAGCGGGAGAGAGACAGAGACAGAGACAGAGAGAGAGAGAGAGCGGGAGAGAGACAGAGACAGAGACAGAGAGTGAGAGAGCGGGAGAGAGACAGAGACAGAGACAGAGAGAGAGAGCGGGAGAGAGACAGAGACAGAGAGAGAGAGAGAGCGGGAGAGAGACAGAGACAGAGAGAGAGAGCGGGAGAGAGACAGAGACAGAGAGAGAGAGCGGGAGAGAGACAGAGACAGAGACAGAGAGAGAGACAGGAGAAAGGGAGGGAGTAAGGACAGGACTGCTCTGTTTCTGTTTTTTTTTTTTTTTTTTTTTTTTTCTCACCACGAATCAAATTTCTCTTGTTGGAGATAATTATATAACAAAGTATTCTGCATAATGTAATCAGCGTTACCCTCCCCCCCTCCCCTTCCAACCCTCCCCCAAATCCTCCAACACTCCCCCCCCCTCCCTCCAACCCCCCACCCCCACCCCCTCTCCTCCTCAAGGTCCTCGGTCCTCACACGACATCGAAGCGGTACAGTCCATCCAGTCTCGTAGCCTGTGGGTCCACAGCACCGAACATCACCACGTCTCTGGCACCCTGCGCAGGGCTCGCCTCCCCCTCCCACACCCCGCCCCCCTTCCTCACCAAGGACACGTCCGCGACCTTCACCTTGCCCAATCCCGGGGCCAGCACCCGGAACAGCGACCTCTGACCTCTGGGCACGCGTGCGCTGAGCGGGGTCAGCAGTTTGACCTTCTGCTCGAGCGCGTAGGCGAGGGTTTCCGGGTAAGGCGAACAGTCGTCGACAGCTCGTTCCGCGTACAGGAGGTAGTCTGCGCAGTTAGGCAGCTTGCCGTCGGAGGCTTTGGGTCCGGCAAAGAGACGTAGTCTGTAGTACCCCGGTGTGGAGAGGCGGGCGGTGATGGCGAGTCCATTGTTGAGGTTCTCCACCTGTGTGTGTGTGTGTGTGTGTGTGTGTGTGTGTGTGTTGTGGGGGGGGGGGGGGGGGGATTGGGGCGTGGGGGGTTCATGTGTTAGTCCAGCGTGTTTGAAAAGATCTACTCTTTAATTAAAAAAAAAAAGAAAAATATTATAGAAGTTTTATTTCTTTATCTGTTTATTCATCTGTTACTGTCATAACTGTTAGTATTACAACTATCGTCTTTGTTGTTAAATTAATGTACGTATGTATGTATGTATGTATGTATGTATGTATCTGTGTGTGTGTGTGTGTGTGTGTGTGTGTGTGTGTGTGTGTGTGTGTGTGTAGTGTGTGTAGTGTGTGTGTGTATTTGCATGTATGTATGTATACGCCTGTGACAATAACTTTTATTTTAGCTAGCTGCCCCATCTTCTGCATCGTTGCAGTGGTACTGTTACTCCCCCACTCACTGCAGTCCGAGTCCGTCCCCTACGCGTAGCCACACCCGGTTTCAATCCCAGTGTCCAGGCTCCCTACCACCCCTCCGTTCCCCCATGCCTCCCCTACCCCCAACAGAACACAGTCTATTGTAGCCACCCACTAAGTGATCCCTCTTGAATTTCTTGTCATCACCACCCTTGTTATAATTTTGAGGAAAAACAAAAAATCCCAAATGAGCATTAGATAGATATATAAGTGAACTGAATCGATAAGTAGATAAATTAATCAAATTTGAAAATACAAAACAACCACAACCCTTCCCCCCCCCCCCCCCGTACACACACACACACACACACACACTCACGCGCGCGCGCGCACACACACACACACTTTCTCTTTCACACACACACAGTTACACACATACACACACGGCTAGCCTCGCCCCCCCCACCCACCCATCCACCCCCTCGCCCCCCCCCCCCCCCCCACACACACGCACACACACTCACACGAAGTCCTCACTTGCAACTCCACCCCCCACTCCCCCCACCCCACCACCCACAAAACACACTCCCAACCAAACTTAAACAAATAAACAGAGAAAAAACAACAACAAACAAACAAAACCAACAACAAACAAACAAACAAACAAAGAAACAATCACCTGTGTGTACCGAACCCGATTGTCATTCATATTCGTGGCGTGGTGGAGATTCACCACCGCTTTCGTACTGTTGACAGCAGAGGGTTGCAAGGGCACTCTCACTTTTACCTCCCCTCGTCTGTCGGCCCTGAAGAAGTAGGGGGCGCCCTTCACGGGCTTCAGGCCTCCCTGGTCTGTGGCTTCCGGGCGTTGAAGACCCCACGGCTCCGGCTTGTCCGGAAAGGGTTCCTGTTTGGGGTGGGCCTGGGTGCAGCTGCGTTTGGTTGGTGGGAATGGGAGATGGGTTTAGATTTCATGGCATGGCTGGAGAGAGAGAGGGGGGGGAGAGGAAAGGGGGGGGGTGAGAAAAAGAGAGAGAGAGAAAGGGGGGGAGAGAGAGGGGACAGAGAGAGAGAGGGGGGAGAAAAGAGATGAGAGGAGGGGCGAGGAGAGAGGGGGAGAGAGAGAGAGAGACAGGGGGTGGGGGAGAGGGAGGAAGAGAGAGAGGGGGGGGGGAGAGAGAGGAGAGAGAAGAGGAGAGAGAGAGAGGAGAGAGGAGAGGGAGAAGAGAGAGAGAGAGGGAAGAGAAGAAGGTAAGTGAGAGAAGAGAGAAGAGAGAGTGGGGGGTCGCAGGACAGAGAGATGACGAAATAACAGAGACAGACAAAGACCGACAGGGACAGAGGACAGACCAACAGACATTGACAGACAGACAGACCACCAAACAGACACTGACAGACACACAGACCACCAAACAGACATTGACAAACACACGACAGACAGAGAGACCGCCACACAGACATGGACAAACTGCCAGAAAGACATTGCCAGACAGACAGACAGACAGACAGACAGACAGACTGCCAGACAGACATTGACGGACACACAGATCGCCACGCACGGGCAATGTTTGGTGTGACAAACTTCATTTTTGCCTTCAGAAAAGTTACCTATGACATGGAAGAGACTCGTGGGAACAGGTGTACCTTGTAAGTTAATTTAACTCACTCATTACGGCCAGTCCTCTCTTCTCCTCTACACAGACCTCTCGGATGTCCAGTGGGTGTCTGAATGACCCAAACTTTAGCTTCCGTCGTCAGAATTGTGGTATTCTTTGTCAACATTCACCTCTTCAGTACAAGAGCCTTCCACTTGCAATATTTTGATGATGGTAACTGGGGTGAAACGCTGTTAACGTCGTCTCTTTTGCCGTTCGTATG
>NC_134889.1:28444564-28447064 GCF_041734735.1 Babylonia areolata | reverse complement strand
AGACAGAGAGAGAGAGAGAGGGGGGGAGGGGAGGGGGGAGACGGAAGGAGAGTGAGGGAGAGACAGAGAGAGAGAGAGACAGACAGACAGAGAGAGAGAGAGAGAGAGAGACAGACAGACAGACAGAGAGAGAGAGGGGGGGGCGAGGGGGGAGACAGAAGGAGAGAGGGGGAAAGACAGAGAGAGAGAGAGAGAGAGAGAGAGAGAGAGAGACAGACAGACAGACAGACAGACAGACAGACAGAGAGACAGACAGACAGACAGACAGAGAGACAGACAGACAGACAGACAGACAGAGAGGGGGGAAGGGGAGGGGGGAGACGGAAGGAGAGAGGGGGAGAGAGAGAGAGAGAGAGAGAGAGAGAGAGAGAGAGAGACAGACAGACAGAGAGAGAGAGAGGGGGGAAGGGGAGGGGGAAGACGGAAGGAGAGGGAGAGACAGAGAGAGAGAGAGAGACAGACAGACAGACAGAGAGAGGGGGGAAGGGGAGGGGGGAGACGGAAGGAGAGAGGGGGAGAGACAGAGAGATAACAGGCACTGAGAGAGAGAGAGAGAGAGAGAGAGAGGAGAGGGAAAGTAAGGGGAAGACAATATATATGGCGTGCATGTTTCTGAGGTTTCTGTAAACTGTTTCAAGTATGGAGAGGGGGGCCGGGGGAAGTGGGGGCCTAGGGGGGCGGGAGGGGGGCGAGGGGGGTGTCACTAAAACGTTAACGGTCCTGTAGCTTTTTACGGTCCCCAAGGCAGTGGGTTCATTCTCACTGTCAGCTCCACAGGACGGAAGATGGGGCCCGGTCCTCTCCTCAGTTCCAGAGTTTTGAACCTCCACTCACCCATTCACACCCAGGAGGAGTGAGGGAAGTCGGAGCAAAGTGCCTTTCCCAAGGACACAACGCTATGCCGCGCCGAGGCTCTTACCACTGGATCTGTGGTCCAACACTCAGCTCACAACTCACAGAATAACATAAGTGTCACAGGTGTGAAGTGACTCAGCAGCAGTGCAGGGTCTCCACTGGTGTGTGGCCTCCTGGCGACCTGACAACGATGGTTCCCTGTGGACTGTCGACACTGGAACCGTGACGGACGAACCCGGGGTGTGGCCGTGTATGGGGGGATCTAAATGAGCGGCGTGGAGGTAATGCCACTGAAACGGTGAAGATGATGGGGCAGAAAAAAAAAAGTTAACAGGTGAGCCAACAGCAGAGTGAAAGCTGTACGATCAATGTTATCTCCATTGCGATGGAAAATCATTTACGGTTTAGTCTTTTGTGAAGGACTATGCCTCTCAGACTAGAAGGCAAGATTGCGCGGGCTCTTAATGAAGTGCTGCAGGCTTGGGGGGCTGGTTGGCCTTTTGGGAACCACCCCCAACGCCAGTCCGGCGTTCTAGAGCCTTCTTGGCCGAGAGAGCGGGGATGTACCTTGGGCAAGGCACTCTGCGCTATAATCAAATTCTAGCCCAACTGCTGTTCTGATAGTCATAGACAAACATGACTGAGTGTCATGCATGGTCCAACACCCAACAACCAAGTTTGTATTGGGGGGGGGGTGGGGGGGTGGGGGGGGGGGGAGGCTGTATTCACGTCACGCTTACCCATCCTCAAGAGGAAAATGATCAGTGATAAATTCCCAAGGGTCCGTCAGGAACCAGTGCTCGGTCAACTGTCGCTGGAACCGGCGGTTTTCGTCCAAATGGCCGCTGCCCCACGTGACGTCCAGGGGACGCCACTCTCCCTTGACGAAGACGATGTTCCAGGCATGGTTAGTGGTACTTTGGGCGGTGAAGACAGTGTGTGGGTTATAGTCCATCCCTTTGTCCAGACCGCTGACCATGAGACAGGGAATGTTGGCCTCTCTGAAATATATCAATAATAATAATAATAATAACAAAAGTATTTCTATAGCGCTGAATCTTGTGTATAGACAAATCAAAGCGCTTTCACACCAGTCATTCACACGCATGCATAACTCTAAAACTGGAGAAACTGAAGACAAGGAAGAGGCAGGGGAGGGAGGCTATCTTGGGAAGAGCTGGGTTTTAAAGCCAGACTACCTCGCGCTGGGACTACACGGCGTAGGGGCGCGTCCCCCAGGTGGCGGATGGGAGAGCCCTCCCTTTGGGGGTTGCACCAAATGATATGGAATAAGGTGCCGTGGACCCACATAGTCTAGGAGAAGGACAACTCTGATTTCAAACCCGGGCAGATGGAGTCTGTTAGCCTCAGCAGGCAGTCCTTCCAAGAGAAGGAAAACTCCAAAGAGAAAACCCGGCCAACTGTAAACCGTTACCAGAACAGGAGATCACCGAAGACGGCGCCACAGTGGCCTCTCTAAGGGGCGTGATCTAGTCAAAACCGGCTGTGCACGCACTCTACGACACATGGCTACGGAGACAACAAGGCCAGACTTGAAAGAGCTGAGTGCGGAGACTTAACGAAGCGAAAGAGGAAGTTCATGAAAAATGAAAAAATGAAACTTCTCTGCCCTTCAAAAAACTTC
>NC_134889.1:28417064-28427064 GCF_041734735.1 Babylonia areolata | reverse complement strand
TTGGTTTGAATAGTGTGTGTGTGTGTGTGTGTGTGTGTGTGTGTGTGTGTATCGATGTCGAAGTGTGTGTGTGTATGTGTGTGTGTGTGTGTGTGTGTGTGTGTGTGTGTATTTGCGTGTGTAATTCCATTATATATATATATATATATATATATATATATATATATATATATATATATATATAACCAACAAGAAAACCACCCAGAGCATTGACGCAGACTCAACTTTCTCTATCACTTACACACACACACACACAGACACACACACACACACACACACACACACACAGACGCACACACAGAAACACATACACAAATAATAGTATTATCCATTTTATTCTATTTATTTATCATTTTTATGTTTTTGTTTCGTTAAATGAATGATACAAAGGCTTTTATTGTGCCAGATTGTTTACCCATTAAAGATTCAATCAAACATTTGGTTTTCTTCTTCTTCTTCTTCTTCTGCACTATCATCACAATCATCAGCACTCATTCACCCAAACCAATGCGAAACAGGGAGGTAACCAAAATCTGTAAACGAAGACAGTGCAACTGTAGCGGTAATGTCCCTTGGAGTGGCACCGGCCCATCAAAACATCATGGCTTTAATTCTTTTATATTTCGCCTCTTACATTTTGTCATTTCTTTTTATTTATTTATTTTTTTCTCTCCGTTTTTTGTTTGTTTGTTTGTTTGTTGTTCTCTACGGCTTTCCTCTTTGACTTCTCTCTTTCTCCAAAAACAAAGCGATGCAAGGTGGTATATATATATATATTTCTTTTTATCAGAACAGATTTATCTGTGTGAAATTCGAGCTGCTCTCCCCTGGGAGAGCGCGTCGCTACACTACAGCGCCACCCACATTTTTTTTATTTTTTCCCTTGCGAGCAGTTTTATTTGTTTTTCCCCGTCGAAGTGGATTTTTCTACAGAATTTTGCCAGGAACAACCCTTTTGTTGCCGAGGGTTCTTTTACGTGCGCTGAGTGCATGCTGCACACGGGACCTCGGTTTATCGTCTCATCCGAATGACTAGCGTCCAGACCACCGCTCAAAGTCTAGTAGAGGGGGAGTTGGGGGGTGGGGGGTGGGGGTGGGGGGTGGGGCGAGAAAATATCCGCGGCTGAGCTGTGATTCGAACCAGCGCGCTCAGATTCTCTCGCTTCCTAGGCGGACGCGTTACCTCTAGGCCATCACTCCACTGCATACTTCCCCGTGCAAGCATTACGTATTAGTTGTAATCAACACATTGGATTTTTTTTTCCTTTTTATATTCCCGATATTATTATCATTTTCAATCCAGCACGTCTACCACAGCAATCATGTCACGAGTTGAAACTAGCAAAAACATAAGTGCACCAACACACACACAAAACCGTATCAATATATATCTTGTATACTGCATTACACCGGTATAACGTCATAGCTATGTAATAATTATAGGCGGTACAACTCGTAACAAAGCGTTATATGTATAGGCGTTACAGTCCACGCCACAGCGTTACAATAAATCCATGGACGTTACAGACATTTCAGCCCATGCCACAGTGTTGTATATAACACATCTACAAACGTTACTCTGTGTCAAATTTTGAACATTTTCTAAAATCAACGGTTTTATGATTTAATTACAGGATTTCAACTCCTTGTTTTTTTGTGTGTTTTTTTTTTGACCAAGTAAAACAATTTTGAAAATGGTCACTACAACAACAACAACAAAAAGAAAAAAAAAAGAAAAAGAAAAAAGTGTCACTAGTGTCTCTATGATACTTACTGAATTAGTTACATAGATATGATTAGTCAGTGTGTAGGAGAAATCTCTGACTCGTGTGGGCGATTCTATCAATTGCGTTAGACCGAACGATTCAAATGTTTGTTTCCAATGGATATTTTACTTTGAACAAATCAGTATTGAAATCTCCTAACAATATCATTGGATTCGTCATAAGCTTTTTCCATCATTGAACGAAATCTGTCAACCTAGTCAATATGCACAGCTGGGTTTCTATACAGAAAACAGACTAGTATTGGTTTGCTGTATCTAAGCTGAATTTCTATCCAAAACGTTTCTGAACTTCGCTGCTCTAAGAACTGATTTATCCTAGATCTAACTGATTGGTGAATATACAAAAATAATTATTCCTGTTTCTCTACTTTCCGTTGGATGGTGACGAACGATATAGTAACCAGGAACTGATACGTCGTTGTTAGTCACATAGCTAGACAGGAGAGATTCAGAAAATCCAAATGATAATTTGAAAGTTTGTCCCAGAGTTTTCTAACACAGGTGATTTTTTCTCTCTCAGTTATTTTGTTAATGACATGGTTGATATTCAGATAACCTACTCTAAAGTCCTTCGCCTTTCAACCAAGGACTACATTTTTCTGACATACTGAAACATTATAGGGATTTCTAATGTAGCAAACAACAACAACAAGACTAAAACAATATAAAACATATGAATCAATTTAGCATTCGGAAGCCGCAGGTCACTGCCACACCAGAGAGAGAGAGACAGAGACAGACAGACAGACAGAGAGAGAGAGAGAGAGAGAGAGAGAGAAGTGTGAAATTACAATACTTCCTAAACGATCATTACAGAAACACCAACAACACAAATCTGAAAGTGGAATAATATTGGCACGTCCTGCCCCCAAAGCTACAAAGAGCAGACAACGCATGTCACAACTTTATCGTGCACGTAAGGCGGGCAGAGGAGACTAGAACTACACCCAGCGACGACGGGATATAACAAGGCGCCATCTCTGTCTGCCTGTCCACCGTGACGGTACTCTCTTTCCTCGTCCACACAGACAAATTCCGTTCTCTTCTCCGACCAACTCGCTGCCATGAGATAACCCCTGTACTGGGCGGTCCACCCAGATGGACAGGTTCTGGTGGCGGGGATCATGTGGGTGGTGGACTGAGGAGCCCGGCACACGGAGCACACGGCGTCCTGGTTATCACGTCCTGGGACACCCTGATATTCTACACCGTACACATAGGTGTGAGCTGATGAACGAGTTGTGTTGTCCACCTCAGGAGTCATCACCAGACACAGGTAGTTGGAGGCGCCCCCGCTGTCAGTATGCCAAACCCCACCAGCCACTCCTGTAACCAACGTCACATCTCGGTCTGTCTGTCTGTGTCTGTCTCTACAAGCCTCTCTGTCTGTGTCTGTCTGTCTGCTCTGGTCTGTCTGTCTGTCTGTCTGTCTGTCAGTCTCTCGCTCTCTGTCTCTCATTGTCTCTCTGCTTTTTGTCCAGATAACATTTTTGTTTTGTAGGCTGTTGTACAAAGATACCTCTTGAAGAGTTCAGGGAAATTGTATGTTTGTTTCGCTGATTTTAGAAAGGCATTCGATACGATCAATAGAAATATTCTGTGGAATGTACTTCGAAAAAGAGGCATTGGAAGCAAGATGCTTGAGATGTTGCAAACCATGTATCACAGTGTGATATCGCGTGTAAGATGCCCGGAGAGTCTTACAGATTTTTTCGACTGTGAAACAAAGCTATGTTCTCTCTCCCATGTTATTCTATTTTTTTTTTCAATAAACGAATTGGCGACAGAAATTGCCCAGAGTGGACGATATGGTGTAGAGTTAACATCCGAGATAATCCAGATCTTAATCTTATTTGCCGATGATGTGGTTCTAACTTCTTACTGTCCACCTGGCCTTCACAATCAAATTAACATATTAAAACAATATGCTGACAAATTTCCCCTAAAACGTAATCCTAATAAAATGAAAATAATTGTATTCAGGAAAGGAGGGTTCTTGGATGTAAGTAAAAAACGGAAATTCGGTAATGCAGACATCAATGTTGTAAACAGTTACAAGTATTTAGGATTACATTTTACAACCAAATTATCTCTGACATGTGCTGTGGAGGAACTTGCCACTAAAGCCAAAATCAGAACAAATCAGTTACTACTCAGATACCTTTGGAAGCTAAGAGATGTACTCAGGGAGGTCTTTAAAAAGAAAGATGTTTGATACCAAGGTTGCTCCTGTAATATCATATGACCCAGAAATTTTGGGCTGACAACAATTTGATGTCATTGAAAAGATACATATGTTTGCATATAAAAGATACTTAAATGTTGAAATGCTGACACCAAACAATATAGCAATTGGAGAACTTGGCCGCTATCCAATGCATGTGTTAGCAGCCAAAAGATGCGTACGCCAGTGGCTTAAAATGTGGAACATGCCGGAGAAAAGACTGCCCAGAAAGGCCTATAACTTGTTAAACAATTTACAAGAGTTAGGGAAAAAGACGTGGACATTTCATATCAGGCAGCTGTTATGTGTCAAGGGACTTGGAGACGTATGGCAACAGCAGAATGTTGGTGATGTAAGATGTTTCCTCTTTACATTCAAACAGACTGAGTGACCAATAATGACAGACCTGGCAGTATGGTACTATTGAATTCAAAGACCGCTTTGAATTGTACAGTACTTTTAAGCTAACGTTCCACACTGAAAAATACTTGGACTAGAACATGCTTGAATGTTGCAAAGATACATACACAAAATACAGACATGGTATTTCACCCATCAATATACATAAACTACGATACAGAAAGGATGTAACACCTCGACATTCATTATGCCCGGTTTGTAAAGACCGAAGACAAATCCCACATGCTGTTTAACTGTAAAGCATGGTATTTTCAAGGAAGTTGTAAATAATATTCTAAAAGCAAATGGAAATGTTACATATGTCATGTCGTATGACGATGAGTTATCTGCTTTTCAATTGCCAAAATTTTTTGTACAAAGCGTTTCAGAAAAGGTCAGAGTTAAGAGCAGAATTTTGAGTGGTAATAATGTAGGACGATAAATAATAAATTCAAAATCGGGAAGTCTTTTGACGAAAAAAAAAAAAAAAATGACAAGGGTGACTAGTTCACTGAGTTATTAAGTCAACCCTTGTTTGTTATCTATATGTAAGGCAATTAGATTCCAAGTAAGAAGTCTGCTATTTCGTGCGAAATTGAATTGATTGATAGATGTGTTCAGTATCAGTATCAGTACCAGTAGCTCAAGGAGGCGTCACTGTGTTCGGAAAATTCATATACGCTACACCACATCTGCCAGCGTAACCCAACGCGCTTAGTCAGGCCTTGAGAAAAAAAGAAAAAAAAAGTAACAAAACAAAATATAAATAAATAAATAAATAAATAAATAAATAAATAAATAATTGAATAAAATAAAGATGTGTTCAAGCCCTTGTTTATTCAAAGTCTTGTCACGACATGTATGTCATGTGTGCTTTTTGTGTGTGTGTCTGTCTGTCTACCTGTCTGTCTGTCCATCAGTCTGTCAGTCTGTCTGTCTACCTGTCTGTCTGTCCATCAGTCTGTCAGTCTGTCTGTCTACCTGTCTGTCTGTCCATCAGTCTGTCAGTCTGTCTGTCTACCTGTCTGTCTGTCCATCAGTCTGTCAGTCTGTCTGTCTACCTGTCTGTCTGTCCATCAGTCTGTCAGTCTGCCTGTCTACCTGTCTGTCTGTCCATCAGTCTGTCAGTCTGCCTGTCTACCTGTCTGTCTGTCCATCAGTCTGTCTGTCTACCTGTCTGTCTGTCCATCAGTCTGTCTGTCTGTCTGTCTACCTGTCTGTCTGTCCATCAGTCTGTCAGTCTGTCTGTCTACCTGTCTGTCTGTCCATCAGTCTGTCAGTCTGCCTGTCTACCTGTCTGTCTGTCCATCAGTCTGTCAGTCTGTCTGTCTACCTGTCTGTCTGTCTCTCCGAGTCCTTCCTCCTTCGTTCTGACGCTTACCAACTACAGACTGAAGAGAAATTACACATACATACATGATACACGTGTGTGTGTGTGTGTGTGTGTGTGTGTGTGTGTGTGTGTGTGTGTGTGTGTGTGGTAAGACGTTCGCGCATGCGTGTGCGTGTGTATGTGTGTAAGTGTATGTACGTGTGTGAGCGTGTGTGTTTATGTGTATGTATGCACATACACGTTTATGTATATATATATGTATGTATGTGTGTGTGTGTGTGTGTGTGTGTGTGTGTGTGTGTGTGTGTGTGTGTGTGATATTAGACGAAAAATAGCATGCGCGTGCGAGCGTGCGTATGTGTACGTGTGTGTATGTGTGCGAGTGTGTGTGTGTGTGTGTGTGTGTGTGTGTGTGTGTGATATTGGACGAAACATAGCACACGCGCGCGCGCGTTTGCATGCGCACCCGCGCGTGTGCATGTGTGTGTGTGCGCGCGTGTGTGTGTGTGCATGTATTCTTGTGTGTACGTGTGTGTATGTGTGTACGTGTGTGTGTGTGTGTGTGTGTGTGTGTGTGTGTGTGTGTGTGCGTGCGCGCGCTCGCGTGCGTGTATACCCGTTTATGTGTGAGCAATTTTTGGCGAGAGAGAGAAAGGGGGGAGGAGAGAGAAGAGAGAGAAAGAGAGAGAGGGAGAGAGAGGGAGGAGAGGAGAAAAAAGAGAGAGAGAGGGAGAGGAAAGGAGAGGAGAGAGAAAGAGAGAGGGAGAGAGAGAGAGAGAGAGATAGGAAAGGAGAGAGAAGAGAGAGAGAGAAAGAAAGAGAGAGAGAGAGAGAGAGAGAGAGAGAGATAGTGGAGGGGTGGGGTGGGAGGGGGTGGTGGTGGAAGTGGAACCAGAACTCACCAGAATAGACCAGGTCCGAGGTAGCTGGACAGGCAGAATGACCCCATCTGATGTATGTTGACCCTGCAATCACCGACAAATGATGACATTTCTTATGTTGGGTCCCTCGGTATTAACCAGAAAGTATTCCTTTCCACATGTTGAAAGACATTCATCATAACGTTACCTTTGTTGTGTAGAACGGTGTGTGTGTGTGTGTGTGTGTGTGTGTGTGTGTGTGTGTGTGTGTGTGTGTGTGTGTGTGTGTGTGTGTGTGTGTGTGTGTGTGTGCATTTTTCATTTTTAAAGTTATTGTGTACAGGATGGCTGCATATCCGGAATTCCTAGAAAAGAAAAAATGCCTTCAAAATCTCACTGTGTTGGCTTTTGTTTAGAACACAAAACTTGATTAAAAAAAAAAAAAAAAAAAAAAAGGAGAGAGAGAGAGAGAGAAAAGAAATGAAAACGAATATTTCTTTTGTGTAAGTTGTTACGAAATAATTTTTGGTTTGTCTCACACAAATGTTTTACTTTCAGAAGGTTCTGTTCACGACGTCTACAGTACCAACTCACCAACATCAATGGCCTTCAGGGAATCGACTTGATCCTGGGCAGTCTGCAGCTGTTCCTGGGCAGTCACAAGGTCAGCTTGTGTGGAGTTGAGTCTCTCCTCTGTAGCTGGAACCATGACATGAAAAAGAAGAAGAAGAAGAAAAAAAAAATCGAAACCCCATTCTCTGCCAATGTTTTTTTGCCATGTGTCTTGTAGAATGTCGATACATACATACATACATACATACATACATACATAGGAAGATGCGTGGGTAGGGAGATACATAGACAGATGTACAGACTGATTTAAAAAAAAAATCATGTAAGATATTGTATAAAATGAAAAAAAAAAAAAAAAAAATTGAACGTCTCTGATGCTGTCTTATAAGGTTCCTGAATCATGACAACTTCTTTAAAGACCCTCACCCCCATCCAAACTTTTTTTTGTTTTGTTTTGTTTTTTGTTTTTTTTTTGTTTTTTTGCTGCCCCATCATCTGCACCGTTTCAGTGGCATTACTCCCACGCCGCTCATTTAGATTCCCCCAAACACGGCCAGACCCGGGTTCGTCCGTCGCAGTTCCAGCGTCGGCAGTCCACAGGGAGCCATCGATGTTAGGTCGCCAGGAGGCCACACATCAGAGGAGACCCTGCACTGCTGCTGAGTCACTTCGGTGGTGTTCAGTGGTGCCTGTTCTGATTTAACGTACTTAGGACACCACCTACTAAGCCCCCTACTGGCGAAATAATGGCTTAGTCGCGGAGCCAGACTGAGTGAGCGTCCCTCCCAGAGTGGAGACCGCCACCACGTCCCTCAAACAACAGCCCCCCACCCCACCCCCCCACCCCCTCATGAATCTGCCGACACTGACAACATTGGACTCACCCCAAGCACAGAAGTGGAGGGGTATCGAAACTGAGGTCACCATGAGAGCAGGGCATGAAAGGCCACAGACTTTTGAGACTGTTTTGCTTATATTGATGATGATGGAGGAGGAGGACGATGACGATGACGATGACAATGTTGCTATGGAGGTCCATTTTGGTTTGGGACTGCGTGACAAGGGTGTACTCTACGCTTCCTGTCATAATGATATCCCGGCGTTAACCAGGCCCGAGAGATACAGACACTTGCAGTGTTGGTCAGGTAATTAGAGCAACACACCCAAAGACGCATCCTTGAAGTGGATGACACTCGACTGTGTGGTCCCAGTCTGCCCATTTAAACCCACAGCACACGCAGCTCTGGGTAGGAGCCGGCCACGGGCCGAAAAACCCACCTCCGCTGGGATTCGAACCCGCGTCCTCCCAGCCGTCAGTCCGCGACGCTAACCACTTCGCTACAGCGGCTGGTTTTTGTGTTTTTTGTTTTGTTTAAACCTTTTACAGTACCTACTCACCGACATTACTGGCCCTCAGGGAGTGGATTTGATCTTGGGTAGTGTGTAGCTGGTCCTGGGTAGTGTGTAGCTGGTCCTGGGTAGTGTGTAGCTGGTCCTGGGTAGTGTGTAGCTGGTCCTGGGTAGTGTGTAGCTGGTCCTGGGTGCTGTTCAGTTCCGCTTGGAAGTCAGACATCTGCTGCTTCAGGTCCTGGGTAGTGTGTAGCTGCTCCTGGGTAGTCTGTAGCTGGTCCTGGGTGCTGTTCAGTTCCGCTTGGAAGTCAGACATCTGCTGCTTCAGGTCCTGGGTAGTGTGTAGCTGGTCCTGGGTAGTCTGTAGCTGGTCCTGGGTGCTGTTCAGTTCCGCTTGGAAGTCAGACATCTGCTGCTTCAGGTCTTTGGTCATGGCACTGTTTCTGTCCAGTGAGAGATTTGTACGTCACAACATTTCCATGTGTTCTTCCCTGTCTTCATTCTTCTGGGTTCGCGCATTTGACAGGAGTCCATCAAGTATCACATGAGCGAGCGGTGACAGGGACACATAGACACTGACAAAAGACACTGACAAGGTACTGCCATTCTCTGGAGCTGTGTATGAAGATGGGAACGATCGTGTTTCCATAGACCGATCTTCTTCTTCTTTTTCTTCGTTCGTGGGCTGCAACTCCCACGTTCACTCGTATGTACATGAGTGGGCTTTTACGTGTATGACTTTTTTTTTAAAATCCCGCCATGTAGGCAGCCATACTCCGTTTTCGGGGGTGTGCATACTGGGTATGTTCTTGTTTCCATAACCCACTGAACGCTGACATGGATTACACACGAAGGGGGTTCAGGTACTAACAGGTCTGCGTATAATGTTGACCTGTGAGATGGGAAAAATCTCCACCCTTTACCCACCAGGCGCCGTTACCGTGATTCGAACCCGGGAGCATCAGATTGAAAGTCCAACGCTTTAACCACTCAGCTATTGCGCCCGTTGGCTGACATGCACCTCACTGGGTAAGCAGCCATATTCCATGTTCGGGGCGTCACATGGCCGTATGTTTGCTTTCACATAATTAGTCGCCAGGTTCTATGTTGCACGATCGTCAGTGTGTGTGTGTTTTGATTTGTATTTTGTATTTGTATTTCTTTTTATCACAACAGATTTCTCTGTGTGAAATTCAGGCTGCGTCGCTACACTACAGCGCCACCCATTTTTTTCCCCTGCGTGCAGTTTTATTTGTTTTTTCCTATCAAAGTGGATTTTTCTACAGAATTTTACCAGGAACAACCCTTTTTGTTGCCGTGGGTTCTTTTTCGTGCGCTAAGTGCATGCTTCGCACGGGACCTCGGTTTATCGTCTTATCCGAATGACTAGCGTCCAGACCACCACTCAAGGTCTAGTGGAGGGGGAGAAAATATCGGCGGCTGAGCCGTGATTCGAACCAGCGCGCTCAGATTCT
>NC_134889.1:28409564-28412064 GCF_041734735.1 Babylonia areolata | reverse complement strand
ATTCACACGCATGCATAAGTCTAAAACTGAAGAAACTGAAGACAAGGAAGAGGCAGGGAAGGGAGGCTATTTTGGGAAGAATTATCCGAATGACTGTGGTAAGAAAGTCAGTAAAAGAGAACCTTAAAAACCAGACACAGCGTTATATCACAGCACTGATTATCCCCGAAAGAAAATGATCTATAACAGAACAGCTGCAAGCAGAGCAGTCGAACCTGACCAAAAAAGAACTAAAAACAAAAACAACAATAACAAAAAACACACACACATTGGAAGAACAAGAGCCGTAATAATCAGTGACATCATCTCTAAACCAACAATGCACAAGACTTCTTCAAAATGGAGCCGGATTTTGTCTCTCTGGGTTTTCCCGAAAAGAGTTGACTGAAGAAATGTTCGAAATACACTGGTGACAGGGGAGGTAGATGAAGGTGTTTGTGAATATTCTCTCTCTCTCTCTCTCTCTCTCCTCTCTCTCTCTCTCTCTCTGTCTGTCTATATATATATATATATATATATATATATATATATATACATGTATGTGTGTGTGTGTGTGTGTGTGTGTGTGTGTGGTCTTGATACATACATTTGGTACATACATTTTGATGGTGGTTTTGAGAGATTGATGGTATCGATCTGATACAATTTTCTGGGAAGCCATCTAATTAATTCTTTTTACAAAAATGATTATTTTAATATCGATGAGTTGGAAAGCTGTTTTAAATTCAATGGAAAGTACTCCATAAAATGTGTCGTCATTAATGTTGTAAAGCAACTGGTCAGCTAAATTTACAAGTGAGGTGTAACATGAGTAATGTTTCCTGTTTTCCCCATTCTTTCTCAGGGAATGAGAGAGAGAGAGAGAGAGAGAGAGAGAGAGAGAGAGAGAGAGAGAGACAGACAGACAGACAGACAGACAGACAGACAGACAGACAGACAGAGAAGATACCATAGAATTTCCTAATTACTATTGAATAATCATCAATACATGTGTTGTCAACTTTGAAACATTCATAAGGAAATCAAGAATTTTCATTATCTTCTTAGAAAATCGATTCATTTTAAACATGTCATAAAAACTGATTCCATAACCAACCCACAGAATATGTAAAATTGATATACTTAAGTTAATGATTGGGAAGGAGATGCTTGTGTAATGCGAGTGTCAATAATCATAAACAGCGAACGTATTTCATAGAGAAGATGGACCATTACAATCCAAAATCAAGAAAAGATATCTTAGATAGGAAGGATGTTTGCTTGTTGACAGTGAATCTACCAGATATGGGTGATTTATTGAGAATTGACAGTTATTTTGTGGATACTTATCAGTGGTTTAAGCAAACTATTGCTGGCTGAATTTCAGAGTGGTAGCATAGTCTGTAGCATAGTCTGTAGCATAGTCTGTAGTAGATTGAAAAAACAAATGAAAAACAGTTTACTTGTTCGTAAGTTTTTAGAAATCCGTTATTCTCAACTGACACAGTTTTGAAGCATGATTTTTGGATTGGAATTTAGTATTACAACTCATAGTTTCCAAGACTTTATTCTTCTTCAAAGTTTTCGTTAGATAGGATGAGAGGACTGGGAAAGGTTTTGGTGTTTTTGTTTCTTGGCAAAGACAGCAATAGAGAGAGAGAGAGAGAGAGAGAGAGAGAGAGAGAGAGAGAGAGAGAGAGAGAAGAGCAAGCCGTTGGATAACCCACCACCCAATCCGATTCACTGACACACAAATCAGAACATTCCAGACGCCTTGCCACACCATCACCCTCACCCCCTTAACACCCGTCACCGTATCTTCTCCTTTCTCCTCCAACCTCCTGAACACCCCCCACCCTCCCCCTAACCCCCTCTCCCCCTCTCCCCCCCCTACCTCTCTGTCTTTCCACTGTGCGCTATCTTGGCACTCGGCGCAACTTGCACTCAAACGCAGAAGCCGTCGCTGCATCGCTGTTGTTTATCTCAGTGACATATACTCGGAGCTCGGAGCTGTGGTATAAACATCTTGTTCCTTTGCCAGGGTTTTTTTTTTCTCCCCCTTCTTCTTCAAGGACACTAGGTCGCTGTGCACTGGAACCGAGAGAAGATGAAATAAAAATAGAACAGAACCGAACAAAATAAAATGAAATAAAATAAAATGAAACAAGGCTTGATCGTGTGAGCTTAGTGGGGAAACGTTTTGTGGTCGTGAGGTGATGGTATAATTGTTGATGTTCTCTTGTCTCTGTTTCTCTGTTGTTTTTACACCCCCCCCCCCCCCCCGTCTCTCTGTCTCTGTCTCTCTGTCTCTCTCGCACTCTCTGTGTCTGTCTCTGTCCCTCTCTGTCTCAGTGTATCCTTTTCTTTCCATATCTGTCTCTGTCTCTCCGTGTTTCGTTTTCTTTCTTTCTTTCTTTCTTTCTTTCTTTCTATCGCTCTGCATCTTTTTCGGTCTGTCTGGCTGTTTGTCTCTCCGTCCCCCGCCCTCTCTCGATATCTCTTCACATTTGCCTGTCTGTCC
>NC_134889.1:28397064-28402064 GCF_041734735.1 Babylonia areolata | reverse complement strand
TAAGAGATGTACTCAGGGAGGTCTTTAAAAAGAAAGATGTTTGATACCAAGGTTGCTCCTGTAATATCATATGGCCCAGAAATTTTGGGCTGACAACAATTTGATGTCATTGAAAAGATACATATGTTTGCATATGAAAGATACTTAAATGTTGGAATGCAGACACCAAACAATATAGCAATTGGAGAACGTGGCCGCTATCCAATGCATGTGTTAGCAGCCAAAAGATGCGTACGCCAGTGGCTTAAAATGTGGAACATGCAGGAGAAAAGACTGCCCAGAAAGGCCTATAACTTGTTAAACAATTTACGAGAGTTAGGGAAAAAGACGTGGACATTTCATATCAGGCAGCTGTTATGTGTCAACGGACTTGGAGACGTGTGGCAACAGCATAATGTTGGTGATGTAAGATGTTTCCTCTTTACATTCAAACAGACTGAGTGACCAATAATGACAGACCTGGCAGTATGGTACTATTGAATTCAAAGACCGCTTTGAATTGTACAGTACTTTTAAGCTAACGTTCCACACTGAAAAATACTTGGACTAGAACATGCTTGAATGTTGCAAAGATACATACACAAAATACAGACATGGTATTTCACCCATCAATATACATAAACTACGATACAGAAAGGATGTAACACCTCGACATTCATTATGCCCGGTTTGTAAAGACCGAAGACAAATCCCACATGCTGTTTAACTGTAAAGCATGGTATTTTCAAGGAAGTTGTAAATAATATTCTAAAAGCAAATGGAAATGTTACATATGTCATGTCGTATGACGATGAGTTATCTGCTTTTCAATTGCCAAAATTTTTTGTACAAAGCGTTTCAGAAAAGGTCAGAGTTAAGAGCAGAATTTTGAGTGGTAATAATGTAGGACGATAAATAATAAATTCAAAATCGGGAAGTCTTTTGACGAAAAAAAAATGACAAGGGTGACTAGTTCACTGAGTTATTAAGTCAACCCTTGTTTGTTATCTATATGTAAGGCAATTAGATTCCAAGTAAGAAGTCTGCTATTTCGTGCGAAATTGAATTGATTGATAGATGTGTTCAGTATCAGTATCAGTATCAGTAGCTCAAGGAGGCGTCACTGCGTTCGGAAAATTCATATACGCTACACCACATCTGCCAGCGTAACCCAACGCGCTTAGTCAGGCCTTGAGAAAAAAAGAAAAAAAGTAACAAAACAAAATATAAATAAATAAATAAATAAATGAATAAAATAAAGATGTGTTCAAGCCCTTGAAAAGAACATATTGTTTATTCAAAGTCTTGTCACGACATGTATGTCATGTGTGCTTTTTGTGTGTGTGTGTGTGTCGGTCTTCTTGTCTGTCTGTCCATCAGTCTGTCAGTCTGTCTGTCTACCTGTCTGTCTGTCCATCAGTCTGTCAGTCTGCCTGTCTACCTGTCTGTCTGTCCATCAGTCTGTCAGTCTGCCTGTCTACCTGTCTGTCTGTCCATCAGTCTGTCAGTCTGCCTGTCTACCTGTCTGTCTGTCCATCAGTCTGTCAGTCTGTCTGTCTACCTGTCTGTCTGTCCATCAGTCTGTCAGTCTGTCTGTCTACCTGTCTGTCTGTCTCTCCGAGTCCTTCCTCCTTCGTTCTGACGCTTACCAACTACAGACTGAAGAGAAATTACACATACATACATGATACACGTGTGTGTGTGTGTGTGTGTGTGTGTGTGTGTGTGTGTGTGTGTGTGTGTGTGTGGTAAGACGTTCGCGCATGCGTGTGCGTGTGTATGTGTGTAAGTGTATGTACGTGTGTGAGCGTGTGTGTTTATGTGTATGTATGCACATACACGTTTAGGTATATATATGTATGTATGTATGTGTGTGTGTGTGTGTGTGTGTGTGTGTGTGTGTGTGTGTGTGTGTGTGATATTAGACGAAAAATAGCATGCGCGTGCGAGCGTGCGTATGTGTACGTGTGTGTATGTGTGCGAGTGTGTGTGTGTGTGTGTGTGTGTGTGTGTGTGTGATATTGGACGAAACATAGCACACGCGCGCGCGCGTTTGCATGCGCACCCGCGCGTGTGCATGTGTGTGTGTGTGCGCGCGTGTGTGTGTGTGTGCATGTATTCTTGTGTGTACGTGTGTGTGTGTGTGTGTGTGTGTGTGTGTGTGTGTGTGTGTGTGTGTGTGTGTGTGTGTGTGTGTGCGTGCGCGCGCTCGCGTGCGTGTATACCCGTTTATGTGTGAGCAATTTTTGGCGAGAGAGAGAAAGGGGGGAGGAGAGAGAAGAGAGAAAGAGAGAGAGAAGGAGAGAGAAGAGAGAGAAAGAGAGAGAGGGAGAGAGAGGGAGGAGAGGAGAAAGAAAGAGAGAGAGAGGGAGAGGAAAGGAGAGGAGAGAGAAAGAGAGAGGGAGAGAGAGGAAAGGAGAGAGAAGAGAGAGAGAGAGAGATAGGAAAGGAGAGAGAAGAGAGAGAGAGAAAGAAGAGAGAGAGAGAGATAGTGGAGGGGTGGGGTGGGAGGGGGTGGTGGTGGAAGTGGAACCAGAACTCACCAGAATAGACCAGGTCCGAGGTAGCTGGACAGGCAGAATGACCCCATCTGATGTATGTTGACCCTGCAATCACCGACAAATGATGACATTTCTTATGTTGGGTCCCACGGTATTAACCAGAAAGTATTCCTTTCCACATGTTGACAGACATTCATCATAACGTTACCTTTGTTGTGTAGAACGGTGTGTGTGTGTGTGTGTGTGTGTGTGTGTGTGTGTGTGTGTGTGTGTGTGTGTGTGTGTGTGTGTGTGTGTGTGTGTGTGTGTGTGTGTGTGTGTGTGTGTGCATTTTTCATTTTTAAAGTTATTGTGTGCAGGATGGCTGCATATCCGGAATTCCTAGAAAAGAAAAAAATGCCTTCAAAATCTCACTGTGTTGGCTTTTGTTTGGAACAAAACTTGATTAAAAAAAAAAAAAAAAAAAAAAGAGAGAGAGAGAGAGAGAGAAAAGAAATGAAAACGAATATTTCTTTTGTGTAAGTTGTTACATACGAAATAATTTTTGGTTTAAGTCTCACACAAATGTTTTACTTTCAGAAGGTTCTGTTCACGACGTCTACAGTACCAACTCACCAACATCAATGGCCTTCAGGGAATCGACTTGATCCTGGGCAGTCTGCAGCTGTTCCTGGGCAGTCACAAGGTCAGCTTGTGTGGAGTTGAGTCTCTCCTCTGTAGCTGGAACCATGACATGAAAAAGAAGAAGAAGAAGAAAAAAAAAATCGAAACCCCATTCTCTGCCAATGTTTTTTTGCCATGTGTCTTGTAGAATGTCGATACATACATACATACATACATACATACATACATAGGAAGATGCGTGGGTAGGGAGATACATAGACAGATGTACAGACTGATTTAAAAAAAAAATCATGTAAGATATTGTATAAAATGAAAAAAAAAAAAAAAAAAAAATTGAACGTCTCTGATGCTGTCTTATAAGGTTCCTGAATCATGACAACTTCTTTAAAGACCCTCACCCCCATCCAAACTTTTTTTTTTTTTTTTTTTTTTTTGTTTTTGTTTTTGTTTTTTTGCTGCCCCATCATCTGCACCGTTTCAGTGGCATTACTCCCACGCCGCTCATTTAGATTCCCCCAAACACGGCCAGACCGGGGTTCGTCCGTCGCAGTTCCAGCGTCGGCAGTCCACAGGGAGCCATCGATGTTAGGTCGCCAGGAGGCCACACATCAGAGGAGACCCTGCACTGCTGCTGAGTCACTTCGGTGGTGTTCAGTGGTGCCTGTTCTGATTTAAAGTACTTAGGACACCACGTACTAAGCCCCATACTGGCGAAATAATGGCTTAGTCGCGGAGCCAGACTGAGTGAGCGTCCCTCCCAGAGTGGAGACCGCCACCACGTCCCTCAAACAACAGCCCCCCACCCCACCCCCCACCCCCTCATGAATCTGCCGACACTGACAACATTGGCACAGAAGTGGAGGGGTATCGAAACTGAGGTCACCATGAGAGCAGGGCATGAAAGGCCACAGACTTTTGAGACTGTTTTGCTTATATTGATGATGATGGAGGAGGAGGACGATGACGATGACGATGACAATGTTGCTATGGAGGTCCATTTTGCTTTGGGACTGCGTGACAAGGGTGTACTCTACGCTTCCTGTCATAATGATATCCCGGCGTTAACCAGGCCCGAGAGATACAGACACTTGCAGTGTTGGTCAGGTAATTAGAGCAACACACCCAAAGACGCATCCTTGAAGTGGATGACACTCGACTGTGTGGTCCCAGTCTGCCCATTTAAACCCACAGCACACGCAGCTCTGGGTAGGAGCCGGCCACGGGCCGAAAAACCCACCTCCGCTGAGATTCGAACCCGCGTCCTCCCAGCCGTCAGTCCGCGACGCTAACCACTTCGCTACAGCGGCTGGTCTTTTGTGTTTTTTGTTTTGTTTAAACCTTTTACAGTACCTACTCACCGACATTACTGGCCCTCAGGGAGTGGATTTGATCTTGGGTAGTGTGTAGCTGGTCCTGGGTAGTCTGTAGCTGGTCCTGGGTAGTCTGTAGCTGGTCCTGGGTAGTGTGTAGCTGGTCCTGGGTAGTGTGTAGCTGGTCCTGGGTAGTGTGTAGCTGGTCCTGGGTAGTGTGTAGCTGGTCCTGGGTAGTCTGTAGCTGGTCCTGGGTAGTGTGTAGCTGGTCCTGGGTAGTCTGTAGCTGGTCCTGGGTGCTCTTCAGTTCCGCTTGGAAGTCAGACATCTGCTGCTTCAGGTCCTGGGTAGTGTGTAGCTGTCCTGGGTGCCCTTCAGGTCCTGGAGTCAGTCTGGTGCTTCAGGTCCTGGGTAGTGTGTAGCTGGTCCTGGGTAGTCTGTAGCTGGTCCTGGGTGCTGTTCAGTTCCGCTTGGAAGTCAGACATCTGCTGCTTCAGGTCTTTGGTCATGGCACTGTTTCTGTCCAGTGAGAGATTTGTACGTCACAACATTTCCATGTGTTCTTCCCTGTCTTCATTCTTCTGGG
>NC_134889.1:28387064-28389564 GCF_041734735.1 Babylonia areolata | reverse complement strand
AGCGACATATTTCATAGAGAAGATGAACCATTACAATCCAAAATCAAGAAAAGATATCTTAGATAGGAAGGATGTTTGCTTGTTAACAGTGAATCTACCAGATATGGGTGATTTATTGTGAATTGATAGTTATTTTGTGGATACTTATCAGTGGTTTAAGCAAACTATTGCTGGCTGAATTTCAGAGTGGTAGCATAGTCTGTAGCATAGTCTTTAGCATAGTCTGTAGCATAGTCTGTAGTAGATTGAAAAACAAATGAAAAACAGTTTACTTGTTCGTAAGTTTTTAGAAATCCGTTATTCTCAACTGACACAGTTTTGAAGCATGATTTTTGGATTGGAATTTAGTATTACAACTCATAGTTTCCAAGACTTTATTCTTCTTCAAAGTTTTCGTTAGATAGGATGAGAGGACTGGGAAAGGTTTTGGTGTTTTTGTTTCTTGGCAAAGACAGCAATAGAGAGAGAGAGAGAGAGAGAGAGAGAGAGAGAGAGAGAGAGAGAGAGAGAGAAGAGCAAGCCGTTGGATAACCCACCACCCAATCCGATTCACTGACACACAAATCAGAACATTCCAGACGCCTTGCCACACCATCACCCTCACCCCCTTAACACCCGTCACCATATCTTCTCCTTTCTCCTCCAACCTCCTGAACCCCCCACCCTCCCCCTAACCCCCTCTCCCCCTCTCCCCCCCTACCTCTCTGTCTTTCCACTGTGCGCTATCTTGGCACTCGGCGCAACTTGCACTCAAACGCAGAAGCCGTCGCTGCATCGCAGTTGTTTATCTCAGTGACATATACTCGGAGCTCGGAGCTGTGGTATAAACATCTTGTTCCTTTGCCAGGTTCCCCCCCCCCCCCCCCCCACCCCCCTTCTTCTTCAAGGACACTAGGTCGCTCTGCACTGGAACCGAGAGAAGATGAAATAAAAATAGAACACAACCTAACAAAATAAAATGAAATAAAATAAAAGGCTTGATCGTGTGAGCTTAGTGGGGAAACGTTTTGTGGTCGTGAGGTGATGGTATAATTGTTGATGCTCTCTTGTCTCTGTTTCTCTGTTGTTTTTACCCCCCCCCCCCCCCCCGTCTCTCTGTCTCTGTCTCTCTCGCACTCTCTGTGTCTGTCTCTGTCCCTCTCTGTCTCAGTGTATCCTTTTCTTTCCATATCTGTCTCTGTCTCTCCGTGTTTCGTTTTCGTTCTTTCTTTCTTTCTTTCTTTCTATCGCTCTGCATCTTTTTCGGTCTGTCTGGCTGTGTGTCTCTCCGTCCCCCGCCCTCTCTCGATATCTCTTCACATTTGCCTGTCTGTCCGTCTGTCTGTCTGTCTGTCCGTCCGTCAGTCTGCCTGTCTATTCCTCTCATCTCTCCACTCTATCACCTCTCTTTCTCTCTCGCTCTACTCTATCACCCCTTTCTCTCTCTCTCTCTACTCTATCACCCCTTTCTCTCTCTCTCTACTCTGTCACCCCTCTTTCTCTCTCTCTCTACTCTATCACCCCTCTTTCTCTCTCTCTCTCTCTACTCTGCCACGTCTCTTTCTCTCTCTACTCTGCTCTGGCTATGTCTCTGTCTTTCACACACTCTCTCTCTTTCTCTCTGCCTGTCATTCCCCGGCACATATATATATATATATATATATATATATATATATCTGTGGTGTGTGTGTGTGTGTGTGTGTGTGTGTGTGTGAGTGTGTGTGTGTATGTACACAACACGTGCATTCGTATATTCATATGTATACAGGTTGGTGGCCTTACACTAAAATAGTTTTGAATTCTGAGTTCTCTCTCTCTCTCTCTCTCTCTCTCTCTCTCTCTCTCTCTCTCTCTCTCTCTCTCTCTCTCTGTGTGTGTGTGTGTGTGTGTGTGTGTGTGCATCTTTCTATGACTGTAACTATGTGATTCTCTCTTCCGCACACACACACACGAGGATGAATTTTGTTTAATGTCCCGTCACACATATCGGTGATTAAAGACATTTTGTTAAAGTATTTATGAATACATTTGAGTATTATCGGTTAGAAGGGGTGGGAGATGTGAATGAATGGAGAGTTGGGGGAAACTGGGCAAATGAGGGTGAAATGAGAGTGAAATTTGAAAAAAAAAATCTAAATATAATTTCAGGAAATTACTTAAAGGACTTCGTAAAAGAGAAGTCGTTCAACTGACAAGCAAAACACACACACACACACACACACACACACACACACACACACACACACTTTCCCCCTCTTACACTTACAGTCTTTCAGTGCCTCTATCTCTCTCTCTCTTTCTCTCTCTCCTACTTCTCGCTCTCTTTCTCTCCCTGTGCCCGGCTATCTCAGTGAGTAGAACGCCGAGAAGGCAACCCAAACCTCAGCTGTGTTTTCTGTCTCTCTATCAATCCCCTTCCACCACTCCACCCATCACGATGTGCTGTGCTAAGGGAGAGAATCACTGCCACATTTTCTGAAGATATCATCTGAAGTTTTCTCCCTGTATTCGAACGACATCT
>NC_134889.1:28371964-28381964 GCF_041734735.1 Babylonia areolata | reverse complement strand
ATTTAATAAATCATTAGAGTTAGGTGAGGTTCCAGATGACTGGAAGACTGCAGTAGTCACAGCAATATTTAAAAAGGGTACTAGATCTGATCCAAGTAATTACCGACCAGTAAGTCTTACATGTGTGGCATGTAAAGTATTAGAATCACTAGTTAGAGATATATTAGTTAATTTTATGATTACAAATAATTTATATTCTCCGTGCCAGCATGGATTCAGAAAACAGAGGTCATGTATAACTCAACTGTTAGAGGTAATGGAAGATTTAACCCAGTTAGTAGAAGAAAAGGAATCTGCAGATATCATATATTTAGATTTTAAAACAGCTTTTGACTCTGTGCCACATTATAGGTTAATAAAAAAGCTAAAAGATTATGGGATAAATGGGAATGTATTGAAATGGATAAGCAGTTTCTTGCTGGGGAGAAGTCAGAGGGTAAGAGTTGGAAATAGTCTTTCACCAAATGCACAAGTATTAAGTGGAATACCCCAGGGTAGCATTATTGGACCTATTTTATTCACCATTTTTATAAATGACCTTCCACATTGTGTTAGTAGTTGTTGCAGGATATTTGCTGATGACACCAAACTTTATGATATAGCTAAGAATTCTTTAAAATTGCAAAATGACTTAGACAACCTATATGACTGGTCTAACAAGTGGAATCTATATTTTAATGCAACAAAATGTAAAGTGCTACACCTAGGAAAAAATAACCCTAAAAATGAATATAAAATGAAAATTGATAACATGAATTTTATGGTTATTTCGGAATGTAATGAAGAAAAAGACTTGGGAATAATATTTGATAAAAACTTCTCTTTTGATACACATATCCAAGCAGTGATAAATAAAGCCAACAAAGTACTGGGTATTATCAAGAGAACATTTACATTCTTGGATAAGGATATCTTTGTCAACCTTTATAAAACAATTGTTAGGCCTATCCTAGAATATGGCAATACAATTTGGTATCCCAGATTAATAAGACAGTCCAAAGCAATTGAACAAGTACAAAGGAGAGCAACTAAAATAATTCCAGAACTTAGAGATCTTGACTATCAAAGTCGTTTGAGACAGTTGAATTTGCACTCCCAAAAATATAGAAGATATAGAGGAGACATGATACTAGTTTTTAAGATAATGAACGGAATGGTCGACATTGATCATAGCACCTTTTTCTCTACTAGCAAATCCCAAGTTACCAGAAACTCAGATACTAATCTTTACATAAAATATTGTAGAACAAATGTTCGTAAATCGTCTTTTAGTTTTAGAGCAGTGAAAGGCTGGAATGCACTGACTAACTCAACAAAAACAGCTAACACTATTAACCAGTTCAAAAATCTTATCGACAATGATGAAAAATCTCTAATAAAACCATTTGATTTTGATCAGTGAACAAGAAACTTTTTCCTGGCGTATGTGCAACACTTGATTAAGACAATAGTGAAGGGACGTTAAAAAGCCAGAAGGCTTATAGGAAAGTCCCCAATCCTGTACCTGTACCTGTACCTGGGACCCCTTCCCCCACTCCCGAATCAAGGCGATTCGTATCGACAACACATGGCGGATGGATGATTTAATGAATGCGAAATTGATGGAAGAACTGAAAGTGAACGAGACAAAAACCATTGGTTGTTACAAAAAGAATATTTACAAGAATAAAGAAATCACATCATCGACTGTGTCATACATGTATCAGGGTTTCCTTTTTTTATGTACGTGTTTTTTTTTTTTATCTTCCATCAAAATATTAACCACATAGTTTGAGTCTATTACATTTTTATAAACCAATGGTGCTGCCTCAGAAAAAAAAATCCAGATTAATTCTTAACTCTGCTTCAGCTTAGTTCAAAAGACTCTCTGTATAGTGTGTGAGATCATGAATACAAGTAGTCAGGTAGTGCATTTTAAAAAAAAACTCTGCCATGAACCATTTCAGTATTTGAAGATGAACAATAAGACAAACTATGAAAGTGATAGAAACTGAGCTGAACATTGTGCCACTGCCAGGGAATCACCAATTACCTGTACCTGTAACCCCACCCCACCCTATTTATCTACTGTATTTTCTTCTTCTCCAGACTGGCAACAGCAACAAAAACTGCAAGTTAGTTGTTGCCAGTCTGTCAGTCTGCTGGTGTGTTTTGCTTCATTATATTGTTGTCATTGTCATCATCATCACCATATTGGTTATTCAGCTTATTGTCATCTTCTTCTCTGTCTTTTTCTGTTTCTTGCTTGAGTGTTTACTTCCTCATTAACTTAGTTAATATGTCATCTTCACTATCTCATTATCATTGATATTATTATAATTATTTGGCTCCCTTCTTGTGTGCAGGGGGTGGTGGAGGAGCTGTGTTCAGCCTGCACTAACCTGGGATGGAAGGCTCCCACCATGATCCAGGTGGAGGCTCTGCCTGTGGCTTTGTCAGGTCAGTGGACTGTCCATTTGGACATTGTTGTTTTTCTGTGTCACTTATGACATAGGCGATATCCACAACTTCCCCCCCCCCCCCCCCCCCCAAGACGGACTGAGTAGTGTCCACAGCAAGGAATGGACGCAGAAATGAGGATATTGCCCACTTTTATTATTTGACTGTATGGTGTGACATTCTTCTTCAGCTCCAATATTCCTATAACTATGTTACAAAGCTGTGTGTGTGTAAGACTGTTATTATATCTGTTTGCATGAATTCATTTTCTTACCAGTTTTGAGAATTTGGTATATGACTCATGCCTTACAAATGAATAATTTGGCATCTATAGATGACATCTATAGTTACCCAGATAGATATTGTACGGTCATACTTACGCTTACAGTTTGGATTTACCTTCGCTTCAGGTATTGTTGAGCCTATGTCCAGGTATTGGATACACTCAAAGCACACGTAGTCTTCTCTCAGTTTGAGTCCAAGAAATAAAAATCACAATGCATGTATAGATTTATATGTATGTCACTATAATGACTAAGTGACATCTCACATGAACAAACACTTGCTCTTTCAGTTTCACCTGACCTGCTGAAATTTTGAATGTACAGCTTTAAACTTAAAGGCATGCCAGTAGAACCAACAAAGGCAGCGTCCTAGATCATAATAATGGTCAAGATCCACATGAATTAGAAATGATCTGTGCTGACACCATGCAGCTGTTTTTCACTTTGAATTTGATTTTTAAACTGCTTTCTTCCTGCTTAAATGAAAAAGATGTGTGGTCATGAATTGAGGGTATACATTTATGAGTGTCCCCGACCCCTCGAAATTGGAAAGGAAGCACTGCATGATCATGGATCATGGAGTGGCTGCATTGGATGTTCTGAATACTTCCTGAGTGAACACATAAAAAGAGCAAAAAAAACCCCGTGAATCAAATCTTCAGTCTGACACGTAAATAAGATAAGTTGCCTTGCTTGGCCACATCTTGATGGGAAAACCTGGATGGTCATGACAGAAAAGTATGCCTGCATTTGATTTGTGTGTAAGACCTTGAATGGGCATTTTATTAGAATGTGCTGCAGCTGAGTGACCCTCTGAAGGTGGTCTGGGGCCCCAAAGAATCAAGGTAGAATAGGACGGGCACAACAGCTGAGTGGTTAAAGCGATGGACTTTGTATCTGAGGGTCCAAGGTTTGAATCCCAGTCATGTCGCCTGGTGGATGAAGGGTGGAGATTTTACCGATCAGCCACTCCATGATAAACAGATGTGCGGACGTGCTAGTGCCTGAACCCCCTACGTGTGTATTAATAAAAACAATTATTCAAATATGCACATTAAAGATCTCGTAATCCATGTCAGCATTCGGTGCGTTATGGGGACAAGAACATAACCGACATGCATACTCCTGAAATTAAGTATGTTTGCTTACATGGCAGGGGTTAAAACGGTCATTATTTATACGTAAAATAAGAGCCCAGTCATGTATGCAAGTGAAAGTGGGAGTCGCAGCACATGAACGAAGAAGAAAAAGACAGAAGAGTCCTTGGGACCCCCAGCATTTTTTAAGTCATCAGAAGCCCATGATAGTGCAATAGCAAGCTTCATTATTACTATATTAGGCTTTTGAAAAATTTCAAGTGCGCTAACAATGCATGGCCAGTTTAATACTCAGTGGACTGATGGCCTAGAGGTGAGGGTGTCCATCCAGGAAGCGAGAGAAGTGCACTGGTTCGAATCCCAGCACATTCGCCAGTATTTTCTCCCCCTCCATTAGACCTTGAGTGGTGGTCTGAATGCTTGTCACTTGGATGAGATGATCAGTCAAGGTCCTGTGTGCAGCATGAACTTAACGCACGTAAAAGAACCCACAGCAACCACAGGGTTATCCCTTGCAAATTCAGTAGAAAAATCCACTTCAATAGGAAAACAAATGAGGCAGGAAAAAAAAGAAAAAAGAAAAAAGGTGGCACTCTGAGTGTAGTGACACGCTATCCCTGGGGAGTAGCAGCCCAAATTTCACACAGAGAAATCTTTTGTGACAAAAAAGAGTAATACAATACAATACAATACAATACAATACAGTACAATACTTCTGTGGCATTATCAAACAAAGCTCATGTTCCATTCCGCTCTCTTTCTGTCTCTGTCTCTCTCTCTGTCTCTGTCTCTGTGCGCCTTGCAGGCAAAGACATCATTGGCATCGCACAGACAGGCTCTGGGAAGACAGGTGCCTTTGCTCTGCCCATTCTGCAAGCCCTCCTTGATCGACCGCAGCGACTGTTTGCCCTGGTGCTGACCCCTACAAGGGAGCTGGCCTTTCAGATCGCCGAGCAGTTCAAGGCGCTGGGATCAGGCATAGGAATTCAGTGTGGTAGGTTGTGTGTGAGAGTGTGTGTGTGCATGTGTATGAGTGTGTGCACTTTGGTCAGATATCTTTGAATAATTTTTTTTTTATTTTCAGTAAAACTATAAAAAGAATATATATATATATAAAAAAAAGAAAAAAAAAAGAGTATTAATTTCAAAATGGTACTAATCAGTTAAAGGAAAAGAAACTTATTATCAAACTTACTTACATCTGT
Source organism: Babylonia areolata (assembly GCF_041734735.1). Lineage (NCBI taxonomy): Eukaryota > Metazoa > Mollusca > Gastropoda > Neogastropoda > Buccinidae > Babylonia > Babylonia areolata. The sequence goes on along the minus strand of NC_134889.1, from coordinate 28,376,939 downwards.
ATTGCTCAGACAGGATGATCGAATTAGTCGTAAGTTTTTGCAAGGTGTATTTTAGAAAAGAGAGAAGAAAGAAAGGAGGGCAGGGGGGTTATGACAGAGAAAATCTTACAATTTTAGTTATAACATCTCACCTTTAAAGTACTCTATGTTTGTTTTGGTGTTTGAAATGTTGTATGTACATATATTTGAATATATCTAGATAATATATGTGTATAAATATATACATACTATATGTCCATCTGGTATGTATCTCCTTAGTTATGTATATGAATTTTATGATATAGGAAACTACAGTGTGTACTGCAGTGTGTGTGTGTGTGTGTGTGTGTGTGTGTGTGACGGCAGTGACAGTGACAGTAGTGTATGTTTCGATTTTGTGAGTTTTATGGGCTGGAGGGTGTTTTTTCTAGTCATTGTTTTGGAAACTAATGAGGCTGCGTTTGGTTCTTTCTGTGATGTAGCTGTGATCATCGGAGGCATCGACATGTCCACACAGGCTCTGATGCTGGGCAAGAAGCCTCATGTCATCATAGGTGAGATTCATGGCATTTACCAGTGCTTTCTGTGTGTGTGTCTTGCTTTTACGTTTTTTTGTTTTTTCCTTCTTAACTTCCTTGCTTTCTTTTTCTTTTCTTTGTGATTTGTAGATCTATCTAGTGTATGCTTGAGATTGTGTTGTTTTGCAGGAGTAGGAAGAGGATAGAAGTTAAAAGATAAATGGTAATTGCTTTCCAAAGAAAATACAACAAAAAAAGAAGAGAAAAAGACAGCGGTTCTGACTACAGAAAGATAAAAGATATCTTATTAGTATTATTACTACTATAATAATTATTATTGCTACTAATACACTGACGTATTATTCTTTTAATTCTGTTTGATTTTTGTTCTAGTTTTTTAAATGTTTTTAAATGTCTGATTATCATTTTGTTTCAAAGACTTTTCCTTTCCACTGCATTGATCTGATGTGTGTCACTGTGCGTGAGGATGTGAATAAGATTTTATTTTGATTAAGCAGCATTGTTGTCAGTGTATGTGCATGCAGAGGAAGGTGGGAGGAAAGGGGGGGGTCTTGGTAGATCACGAGAAATGCTTCGCTTCTGTGGAAAAAAAAAAATGTCCTGCATATGTTTTATTTTGCAATGCATTCCTTCAGCTGTGTTATAAGATAAGATAAGAATAAATTTATTATCTCCAACTGGAGAAATTTGGTCAGGTGCATTATCACAACATAGACAAGTAAACAACATGGGGACCATAACTGTAAAAGTCAACAACAGCTTTTACGAATATTACGAAGATACAAATGTAAAAAATATCACATACACCGTTTCATACATACATCCACACACTGCAGGTAATACCTAGTATTCTTAATGTAAAAACAGAAAGAATTAAGAAACATTATTTGAATATAATTATAAACATAGCCTGCTATACTGCACATTGATTATAATAGACAGATAAGATAAGAATAAAGATAGATTGCAGAAAACCGCAACCAGATAATCAGCACCACCACCACCACCACCACCCCCCCACCCCACCCCCCCGCACACACGCACAAGCACGGATTACTTGATTAAACAAGAGTAATAAACATATGTTCTCAAATAAAAGCATTTCACATATTCGCTTTTAAAAACATTGCAATTAATTATTACATCGTAATTATTAAACATAAATATATTTAGAATATGGACGTTAGCATTAGACATATTCCATTGTACATTCATCCTGCATATTGCACATTATTCCTCCTACATATTGCACATTCATTATAACCAATTGTCACGTTTTTAAGCTCAGTAAACACACACACACACACACACACACACAACTAGAACAAGGTACAGCCTATCATGCACGGACTTTCACACGTCTCACATGAGAGTGCGCGTGCGCGCACACACACACACACACACACACACACACAGTTCTCAAGAATTTAAAAGGTGGATTGAACGTGGAATAAAAGTCTTCAGAGCTCTGGATTTCAACTTAAAAGTTCTGTAGCTGTATATCTTCTTCTTTGCTCATGGGCTGCAACTCCCATGTTCACTGGTATGTGCACGAGTGGGCTTTTACAGGTATGACCGTTTTTACCCCGCCATGTAGGCAACCATACTCTGTTTTCAGGGGTGTGCATACTGATTATGTTCTTGTTTCCATAACCCACTGAACGCTGACAAGGATTACAGGATCTTTAACGTGCATATTTGATCTTCTGCTTGTGTATACACACAAAGGGTGTTCAGGCACAAGCAGGTCTGCACATATGTTGACCTGGGAGATCTGAAAAATCTCCACCCTTTACCCACCAGGTGCCCTTACCAAGATTCGAACCTGGGACCCTGCTGCATATGAATGATTCGTTTTTGTTACTATTATTATTATCATCATTGTTATTCACTTATTGTAAATTGTCATCATTCTTATGTGTGTTCCCCCTTTCAGCCACACCTGGGCGTCTGGTGGATCACCTGGAGAACACAAAAGGTTTCAGCCTGCGAGCTCTGAAGTTCTTGGTGAGTTGATGATGCTTCAGTTTGGATTTATCAGGCCTGCATGGTATTAGATGGTTTGAATTTTGTTCCCTTTTAACTCTTTCACCACCACGTTTCTGTGTGAAAAACACTCACCAGCGCCAAATATTTTAGACACGATGCTGTGTCACAGACTTCGGTTCGTGTCAAAACAACACAATGGATTTTTTCACTTAAAACTCGGTAAGGGGGCAAAGGCTATTCATTGCTTTATTGGCGGGAAACTGGCTGCAGCTGTCGAGCTTGGTTACAGTGTGAAAAATGGTCTTATCAGCATGACTCCTCGATGTCTACTAAAGTCGCCTGTGGCAGTGTGCTGTCTTGTCATCTAAAGTCGGCTGTGGCAGTGAAAGAGTTAATTTGATTGCAGACAGTTTGTGAGTCTTTTGTATGTTTGTTTTTTTTTTCTTTCTAGGTGTTTTTGTCTGTCTTTGTTCCCTGTGAGGTTTTCTCTTTCTGTCTTTGTCAGTTTTAGTCTGTCCTGTGGCTTTTTTGTCAGCCTGCCACACACTGTTATGTCATGTTCTGTCGAATATTTTGTGTGTGTTTTTATGTTGTTTTATACTGATAAGGTTCTGGAGTCTTAGTTACCCCTCGATTTTGATTATTTTCCTCATCCACAGTTTTACTTTTAGAGAAATCTGTTGGGACAAAAGGGTAACATAATACTACACAATGCAATGTGATAGGTTTTGGGGTTTTTTGTTGTTGTTTTTTAACAAAGCAAAGTAGTACATTTGGAAAGGAGTTGTGGTTTGTTTGTTTTTCTAGATTTTCATGTTGGAAACATGTGCATTATGTAAAGATTTTCATTTACTTTTTTCTTGTTGTTACAGGCTTTTATTTTTCATGAATTTACATGTCATGTTCTATGTTTCATTCCTTTTATTTCTTTTTCTTTTTTTTTCCTCAGGTGATGGACGAAGCAGACAGGATATTGGACATGAATTTTCAGGATGAGGTGGGTTAACTTTGTGGGTGGGTGTGAGAGCATTTTTGTGGATGAGGGTGTGTGTCTGTTTTTTTACATTTTATACTGTGTAAATGAGTCGGTTGCCAGTTGTGTTTATAAAGTAGAATAGCGCGCATGCGTGTGTGTGTGTGTGTGTGTGTTCTTATGAAAGATGCTGCGCTGCAAGTAACTTTAAATGGATAATACATACACACACATGCGCGCGTGCACACACACACACACACACATGCACACACACCCATACACAGGCACACACACACATACACACACACACACACAGACACACACACACACACACAGAGATAAAAGATTGGAGAAACACATACACATACACACACACATACACATACACACACACACACACACACACACACACACACACACACACACACACACAGAAAGGAAAAAATACAGATCCATTGTCTCACAACATTGCTGGATGCTGTCATTAAGTTTCACACAACGTACTGAAGAACCTATATTACAGTACTTATCTGTTTCAGGTCGACAAAATACTGAAAGTCATTCCAAGGGAGAGAACAACATTTTTATTCTCTGCTACGATGACCAACAAGGTACGTCTGCAACGTCCAAATACACCAACAGTTGGCCCACCTTCTGGAAATTCTGAGCTGGAAATTTCCTCTTTTCTTTTGCATTTGTTTCCGGCTTTCTTTTTTTTCATTTTTTATTTATTTTATTATATTTTATTATCTTTTTTTTTTCTTTTTTTTTTTTTAGTTTTTGTTTCTTTCACAACTTCTGGTTTCATATGCCTGCTTTATTTTATTATGTTACTTTTTTTGTTTTTTGTCACAACGGATTTTTCTGTGTGAAGTTTGTGCTGGCTGCTCTATCTGGGGAGAGCGTGTTGCCACAGTACAGCACCACCCTTTCAGCATCTATATATGTGTATACGTATATGTATATATATATATATATATTTTTTTTTTTTTTTCACTAATGTCTCAGGTGTATTTGCTGCACTATCAAAGTGGGTTTCTCCACAGAAGTTTGCCAGGGACAACCCTTTCATTGCCTTGGGTTGTTTGTACGTGTGTGAAGTGCATGCTGCACATGGGACCTAGATTCATCATCTCGTCTGAATGACTAGCATCCAGACCACCACTCAGGGTCCAGTGGAGGGGAAGAAACTTCTGGCGATTGTGGGATTCGTGCCTGTACCCTGAGATTCTGTGGAGCGTTGGCCTAGTGGTAACGTGTCCGTTTAGCAGGTGAGAGAAATGAGCGCACTGGTTCAAATTCCAGGATTTTCTTCCTCTCCACTAGACCCTGAGTAGTCGCCTGGACGCTAGTCATTCAGATGAGACAATGAAGCTAGGTCCGTGTGTGCCTGCGGATGGCCAAACTCGACGGGAGATGTGGTTGTGTTGTGGTATTGATTACCTCCTGTGTGTGTGTGTGTGTGTGTGTGTGCGTGTGCAGGTGATTAAACTAG
>NC_134889.1:28349464-28364464 GCF_041734735.1 Babylonia areolata | reverse complement strand
AGAATTTTGACGTGGGTTCTTTTACGTGCGCTAAGTGCATGCTGCACACGGGACCTCGGTTTATCGTCTCATCTGAATGACTAGCGGCCAGACCACCACTCGAGGTCTAGTGGAGGGTGAGAAAATATCGGCGGCTGAGCCGTTATCACTTCCTAGGCAGATGCGTTACCTCTAGGCCATCACTCCACTCATGGCAGCATCGTCATCACCCTCTTCATTCTTCATCATCATCCTTAGAAAATCCTAGATTTTGGTGCACGGTGATGGGATCAGTGGTTACATGGTGTGGTAGACCTGTCCACAGATTCAAAATAAGGCAAAAACATTATATTTGGGCTTGCAGGGAGAAAAGAAATAACTTTTTTTTTTAAATAGGAAGAGGAAAGATTGAAGACTAGTTGTAATACTGCTACTCCTACAACTACTACACACAAGAAGCCATGGTTTTGCTGTCGTGTTAGAGGTGTGCATTCTCTGCAAGCTTGATCTTTGTCGTCGTCTTTGTTTATGGACTGCAACTTCCATGTTCACTCGTATGTAGATGAGTGGGCTTTTACGTGTATGACCACTTTTATCCCGCCATGTAGGCAGCCATACTCAGTTTTCGGGGGTCTCTGCAAGCACACGTTCATGTTTGTGTGTTACTGTGTGCTTGTGTTTATGTACATGTGTGTGCGTCAAACATGAAATGTGCAGTCTTGCATCAAGAAAAGGCACAGAAACATAAAATGCAGCAATATATTTCATTAAAGGAATAATACATATTTATCATTGACCCCCCCCCCCCCAAACCCCCTTCCCCCCTTATAAAAAAAATTATTAAAAAAAAACAAACAGAAAAAGATAATTCATCTCATTCAAATTCTTGAATGCCACCAGCATCAAGGTCATGATGTAGGACATGCGTGATGTTTTATTAAAATTGACAGCAAAAACAAGACCTACAAACACAACAAAGTTCTGTGATCATATTCGTTTGTATTCCTCTGAGGAATCTCATCAAGGAGACGAATTTCATATGAAACATAACAAAAAATATCTTCGGAAAGTGTTCAGTAGACCTGATTATTGTCATTGAAGGATTCAAATTTGATGTGGTCAACAGTACATCACGCCTATTATCCCCCTTTACCGTCCGTGAGCATCTTCGCAATGTTATTTTGGAAGCGGTGGTCATCTGCATTTAAAAAAAAGAAGTTTTTTTAATCTCAGCTCTGGTTATGAAAAAAAAAAAAAAAAAAATCACGTTATGTCACACACATTCACACCCTCACTCACCTTTCCACCACACACACACACGCCCGCACGCCCGCAAGTTGGCTCACAGAGAATACACACATAAGACAACACAGAAATGTGTGTGTGTGTGTGATTTAGCCTATGTGATTACTATACAATGTATATTATTATGATCTTTATGCACATACGTCTCAGATCAATAAACAATAACAACATTTACTAACACTACAAAAAGAAAAAAAAAGGAAAACAACAAAAAACAAACAAACAAAAAACAGTTTTGTTATCCTAGATTTTTTTTAAAGGGAAAAAGGCGTGTGAGTTATTTTCCAGATAACATAAAACACAAAAACAAACAAAAAGCTGAGCTTTGAGTAGAACTGTTTTTGCCAAACTGATTATCATTTATACTTATTAGTAGGTATACTACATAAGTATTATACTTACTGATTTGACACAAAACGACCCCCAACCCCACCCCCACCCCCACTCCAACACACAACGCGAGTGAGCGCGCACAAAACTCGACACTGTTGCTTGTTGTATTTTTCCGTCTTGGGTGGAAAAAACAACAATATAAGACAGAAATAATCAATCGACTCTTCGATAAACGATCCTGTTTTGCAGCACTGTAATCAATATTTCTCTTGACTACACACACAATGTCACATAAAAGTTGAGAAAACACAAATGTCTTTTAACTCCAAAAGTACAGCTAGGAAACATTTGCAAATCTGATCATCTTACAGCTAAAATGACTTCTTTTTTTTGTGGCCTCCTTTGAGCATATTACAAAAAATAAACACACACACACACACACACACACACACACACACACACACACACAGAATTATGCTCTGCATAGTATCTGATTAACAATCATGGATAGGATGTTTAGAGTTTTTGTCCTCTCGCCCCTCTCTATCTCTCTCTTGTTCTCTCTGGTTTTATTTTAAAATTTGCCTCTGATCACTATGGTTACGGTGCTTGATTTGCCTGTGACGTCAGCACTACGTCAGCTGCTTTCCTGATGACGTCCCAAGCGTGCCCGATGTCAGCGCTTTCGCAGACAGGACTGCAGATGGCGAGACGCAGAAAAAAGGTATCCTTCAGTTTGGAAGGAACCAGATGAATCTTGCCGTCGGCGTTCAAGAATCGAAGTAAACGCTCAGAGACCTCGTTCAGGCCCTGCCACAGCCAGAGAGACACTGACTGAGATAGAAGAGAGAATGAGAAAAACGAACACGAACACTGGTGAATCGCATACCAGTCGCACTACCCAGTTATCCAATAATACGGTGCCTGATATTCATGCTTTAAGCAAGAAGAATATTGCAATGAAAATTTCATGTTAATTGGCACTGTGTATAAATCTTATAAGTTGCTGCCGCACGCAATCTATTTAAGGAGGTTTAAAAAAAAAACAAAACAGAACGCCACTGACACTTGATACAGTCTCATTTCTGGATGACAAGAGCAAATAGAAACACATAGATTTCTAGATAAATACATGGAGAGAGAGAGAGAGAGGATCGAGGGGCACTTGAAAATAACCAATTAACATTCGCCTCATGGGTGGAAAAAAATACTCGTATTTCCATTCAAATGTTTATAACTCAAGTCAATTTTGCAACTATTTAACTGAAATTTTATGACTTTGTCCATTTATGATTTTTGCATACCCCCACCAAAAATGGCGTTGTTTTGTTCCTAAACAAAGGAGTAAATAAACAATGAAAACGTTGTATAAGTATAGGGAGTGAACTGTTCTCATTCCTTTGTTCTTTCTTTGCTGTGCACTCTGATAACGTGCTTTCACTGTGGGGCTGCAGCTACGGTCCTTGTGCCGAGCTACGTCCTTGCTTTTCTTGTTATTATTCCACAGCCAGGGGAGCTGTCAATGTCACGTCGCCATCAGGCCACCCAACGGAGGAGAACCCGAATAGTGCTGTCAGAGAGTGAGCGAGTGAGCGAGAGAGAGAGAGGGAGAGAGATACGCATGCGTGTACGTACGCGGATGCGGAAGAATTATTCATTATAGGTCGCGGCCCCCTATTTAAGCGGTATGTGAACAGTTTACAATACATACAGCATAAAGTGCGAAGAACACACTAATCAAAGGGAATACAAAAACAAGGCATTAATTAGAATTGATAGAACAGTTTATGACGTAGCTATTTGGAGAGAGAGAGAGAGAGAGAGAGAGAGAGATTGTTTCAGTGCTGCCAGAGAGCGTGTTGTCACAGAGGAGCGGGGGGGAGGGGGGAATTGGGGGGGAGGGGGGCCGGGGGCGTGGGGGGGGGGGGGGGGAGGAAGAGATACAGAGAGCTCAAATGTGTGTGTGTTTGCGTGTGTGTGTGTGTGTGTGTGTGTGTGTGTGTGTGTGTGCGTGCGTGCGTGTGCTGTTTGCGTCCGATTAACGTTTTATTGGAAAACGCTTCGAAAAATTTCGAAGTACATCTCTTCTTCATCTTATCATCAGTGGTGTTGTTTTCCATTATTTAGCACACACAGGACACCATTTTGCACAAAGTTTCCAACAGGGCCTACTCAGAAAAAAAAATTATTGTTCAGTTGCAAACCCCTCCCACCCCTTTCTCAGTTTTTGTTCACCCCCGCGCCCTCCCCTCCCCCCACCCCTTCCCCTTTCCTTTAGGAAATGTAGAATATGACAGTTTCCTTCTCTACTGAAATTGATCCATTGTGATTCTCTAAACTATTGAAAATAGGAGAGAGAGAGAGAGAGAGAGAGCAGACCTTCAATCTGAAGCAGACGAGCCCCAATATGACGTCAGCAGCGATCTCAAATCTGACGTCACTCTTCACCATTGCCTCCAACTCATGAGCCAGGCGGACATCCTGTTAGATTTAATTGGAGAATCAGCTACAAATGAAAACAACCCAATAGTAAGTGAAAGATTTAAAAAAAAAATAAATAAAAAGACATGAATAAATCAAACGACAGGCACATCAGTTTTCATAATTATGATAGAAATCTATGAGAACTCAGCTACTTCTCCAGGTATTGTTTGTTTTTGTTTTGTTTTGTTTGTTTTTTGTGTGTGGTGTTTTTTTTGTTGTTGTTGTTGTTTCTTTTTTTTCTTCTTTTTTTGCAGCCACTACACTGTTTTGTTCTGAAAGTATTGTGCGTGCATGCAGGCCTTTGTAGGCACTTTGCTCCGATTTTCCTCGCCCCAAGGTGTGAATGAGTACCTGACATTTCTTTTTCTTTTCATTCATCACAAATCTTCTTTTATGGTCATAAACAAAAGGGCTACCTGCAAAAATGGAAGGAAAACGAGGAAAGAAAAGTGTTCTGGAAACATGCAACAGACAGTATTGTTGGCAATGACGTGATGTGGAGTGATGGCCTAGAGGTAACGCGTCCGCCTAGGAAGCGAGAGAATCTGAGCGCACTGGTTCGAACCACGGCTCAGCCGCCGATATTTTCTCTCTCTCCACTAGACCTTGAGTGGTGGTCTGGACGCTAGTCATTCGGATGAGACGATAAACCGAGGTCCCGTGTGCAGCATGCACTTAGCGCACGTAAAAGAACCCACGGCAACAAAAGGGTTGTTCCTGGCAAAATTCTGTAGAAAAATCCACTTCGATAGGAAAAACAAATAAAAAAACTGCACACAGGAAAAAATACAAAAAAATGGGTGGCGCTGTAGTATGGCGACGCGCTCTCCCTGGGGAGAGCAGCCCGAATTTCACACAGAGAAATCTGTTGTGATGAAAAGAAATACAAATACAAATACAAATGTTTCTTAAGACAATACAGACATACAAATCATGTGACAGATGTCTTCTTCGCTATCTTTTTAGAGAAATGTTTAAACAATATATCAGGATTTTTGGTTTGTCTTAAATTATGCAGATTATTATTATCATTATCATTTTTTTAAAACCAAAGAGTGTCTCATTTACAGATATTGAACAGGGATGGCAATGTAATATGACAACGACAATGGCAATACAAAAACGTAGGATATTATATAAACCATGGCAATGTAAGATTGTAACGATAATACAAAAAATGTAGGCTATCATATAATCCATGGCAATGTGAAATTACAATGACAATAGCAATGCAAAAATGTAGGCTATTATGCTATAATCTGCGAAACGAAGACATGGAGAAGGCGGACACATAATTTTTATATCGTATGACAACTTACACAGCTCACCGCGAGCACTGACGTGAATACGGCCAGTTACGGCCCTATATGAGACACATAACTCCGACACGAGGGTACCTGACTTTAGGTGTATAATTATATTAGGAAAGACCCCCGAAAACGAAGCATGGCTGCCTACATGGCGTGGTAAAAGCGGTCATACACGTTAAAGCCCATTCGTGTACATACGAGTGAACGTGGAAGTTGCAGCCCACGAACGAAGAAGATGGAGAGGATATTAGGGAAGGTTAACCCTTTCACTGCAAAACTCGCATTTATGCAGCAGGTGGGTAGAAGACCCATGTCACTGAAGGGTGACCAGATCATGTGTCTGTTTTCCATGAACCTACTGCTCTTTACGATTGGTGGCAGGACAGGCCATATTTTCTACGCATCACAGGGCTAGGGGGAATCCCCATGCAGATATTCTTAGACACCATATTTTCTGTGTTTACAGCACAAGGGAATTTTGCACTCTATATTGACTGGCGGTGAAAGGGTTAATCTAGGTGTAAGGAGAGGACTGGATACCGGCCTTCCTATTCCGGACCTTCATGGACACAGGACTGGTAATTATCAATTCGCTGCCCAGATGTTCGTAACAGTCTGGCTATGGGCCCTTCTCAACATTTTAACCTTGCGTTTATCGATCGTCTAGTTGTATCTTCAGCCCAAAGGCCGAACAATAAAGATCTTTCTGGACCAAATCATTCTAACCTTCACGGTCATTTTAACCTTCCAACCTTAACCAAGCAATAACAACAAAATAAATACATGAATTATTAGATAGATAGATAGATAGATAAGTAGGTAGACAGACAAATAAACAAAGAAATAAAACAACAACAACAACAACAAAAGATAAATGAATAACTATCTAACTAACTAAAACGAACAGTAACATGTGCATGACATACATCGTCCTGCTGCTTGCTTCACGTCAAACAGTCACAGGACAAACTAAATCTACAGGATCAAATCATTCAGTATTATTCAATCATTCAACTAAAGATGGAAAACAACGATAGAGGAAGTTGAAAGAAGAATAAAGAAAGAAAGAAAGAAAGAAAGAAAGAAAGAAAGAACAAGACCAAGAACAAGAACAAGAACAACAGCAACAAGTTGAAGAAGATAGCGGCATGTATAAGCCTACCTTTCGTATATCCTCCTGCAGCTTCTTCAGGCCAAACAGACGCAGCACAAACCAGATCTTCAGGGACCGGAACTTTCGTCCCAGCGGAATCTGCCAGTGCTGTGTGATAAACACATCATCGAATGCTGCCAAATTATGTATCTGCTTCAGACTCCCGTGTGCAGCATCACTATTCCATGTGTGAAAGAACCCATAAAAGCGAAAATATATTCGCTGGAATGAAGGGGCACTATAAACAACAAGACGACGTAGGCGTGGATGAGTAATAAGAGAGAGAGAGGGGAGATGATTAGAGTGAATGAATGAATGAATGAATGAATAAATGAAATGGATACTTATACAGCGCCAAGCTCTAAGCGCTTTACAAACACGGAGTCATTTGCACAACAGGCTGCCTACCTGGGCAGAGCCGACTGACGGCTGCCATTTGGGCGCTCATCAATCGTTTCCTGTGTCATTCAATCAGGTTTCAGTTTCACACACATGCACACTCAGCAGCCATGTAACATTTTACGTATATGACCGTTTTGTTCATCTACCCCGCCACTTAGGCAGCCATACTCCGTTTTCGGGGGGTGTGCATGCTGGGTATGTTCTTGTTTCCATAACCCACCGAACGTTGACATGGAATTCAGGATCTTTGACGTGCGTATCTGATCTTTTGCGTGTGTATACACACGAAGGGGGTCCAGGCACTAACATGTACGGACACAGGTTGACCTGGTTGGAAAAATCTCCACCCTCTAAGGGAGACAGAGGCAGAAGGACAGAGATAAAGCGACAGAGAGAGAGAGAGAGAGAGAGAGAGAGAGAGAGACAGAGAGACAGACAGACAGACAGACAGAGAGAGAACAAGAACAAGAACAAAACTTTTAATCTCCAGGCCTCCGGCCCCTAGAAAGAGGTCAAAAGTACACAATATGGTGATCACTCAGCCACAACAAAGTGTAAAATACGTACTAACTTAAACCTGTAGAACAAAAGTGCTTCTTGTGCATAGTAAATTAATTCTAACTTTCATCATTGTTGTCACATAATCCCCGTCGTATCTTCAGGGCATTAAATATATAAATGCAGAGTTTACGAATACTGTAAACAGAACCATTCTTCAGCAAGTGAACATACGATTGACCTTCAGAGTTCAGATGTTTTTGCCGCAGGTTATTGCAAAGGACACAATTGTTTATAAAATGTTTTTCATCTTCGATCACATTACAACATTTACATGCGCAATTTGAATTACATTTGAATGTTCTTCTAAAAGATGATCCATTTATTGGGAGTAAACCAAGCCGTAATTTTACCAAACAGTCCCTAAAACACTTTTTATCCACAAAGTCAAAAAATATTGCTCACACTGAAAACCAGTTTTAAACAGTCTGTAGTTACGATATATATCTTTAGACATTACTGACTCGTCCCACTCCTGCATAAATATATCTTTCATTCTTTGCTTAAATAATGGCAAAAATGTTTGCTCACAACCAACGCCTTGTTGCAACCAGACATATCCAAACCCTAGTCTAAATAAAGTATTTTTTACTAAAGACACCCAGCATTTTTTTCCCCATTCGTCTAGGTTAAACAACATCAAATATCCCTGTCTCGGTAATCGGTGCACATTCATATTCAGAAACCTTAACCAGTACTTGATACACCTTGTTGCACTATTTATATACAGTGGATAACGTCCTAATTCGCCGTATGCAAACTTGTTTGGTACTCTAAGTGGTATGTTCAAAAAACGTTTACATGCAAAGGAATGAACCTTCTCAATATAATCAAGTCTGGGAGAGAGAGAGAGAGAGAGAGAGAGAGAGAGAGAGAGAGAGATTGTGGGGAGGGGGTGGAGGGGGACAGAGACAGGACAAATATACAGCGACAGAGACAGAGAGAGACAGAGACTGGGGGTGGGGAGAGACAGAGAAAGAGAGAGAGACAGAGACACTGAGAGAGAGAGAAGGAGGGAGGGAGGGAGAGAGAGAGAGATTGTGGGAGGGGGGTAGGGGGAGGGGGGCAGAGACAGAGACAGAAGGACAGGTAGAGAGACAGAGAGAGACACTGGACACTGGACACTGGAATTATTTATTGTCATTGCCAAGAAAAGTCTTTTGACAAGGGGGCAACAACATAAATGCATATATTTTAGCTTCAAAACAACAACAACAAAAAACTATATTTTTTCTCTGAATCCTTCAGTCAGTTTAAACCAAGAAAATATGCAATACTTGGAAACACTTAAGTCACATCCTGACAAAAACTCAACGAAACGGAACTAAAGAAAAACAACAATGTAATGATAATAAAATACCAAAATGAATGGGGACTGACTCGACCATCCATTCAAAAATACACCAAACCAATACATACTGCCTCAACAATACACTTAAGTATGCAATGTTATGTTTTCTGTTTTGTCCAAATAAAATAGCAACTTCTGTACTAACTATAATTAAGTGTCTTCTATGCTGTTGATACTATTCTGACTTATGTACCTTTGTCTCATTGTTTGAGCTTCTGCAATGAATTTTGCAACCGATCTAATTATGATTTCATTATCACATGACAAGACAGTAACAACATCATGGCTTTTAGCCATCTCTGTTTTAAAGAATATACATTTTTCTCGCACAGTATTATACATTTCACACTGAAAAAGAAAATGTTTTTCATCATCCACTTGGTATCCACAGAGAGGACATGGTGACTGTATAGAAGTCCCAGGTTCAAACCATCTTCTGTTTGCATTAAACCCCAGAGTTCTTAACCTAAATCTCGCATAATTTATTCTGTGCCATTTGTCTGTAATGATTCTGAGATATGTTTCTGGTTGAAATATACTTTTAAAAGAAAAGAACCAACTATATTTTTCTTTACTTTCCATGTCAGAATGCCAGTTTTGTTTGAAGGAACAAATGAGTCTGTCTCTGAATTCTGCAATAAACTGCTGTTCGTTTCCTACACCCTGGGACAACCACACAATTCCAAAACCATGTTCAGTCAGAACCTTATTCACTTTGTAACACCAGTTTTCTTTACCTAACTCCATCTGCAAAAGCATCATGTCATAGGCCTGTTTGCTCAGACGTGTTTGTGGAAGCTTTAACAATTTTAACCAATACTTAATACATTTGACAAAAGTTCTTATATACAAAGGATATCTTCCAGTTTCCCCATATAAAACCGTATTGGATGAATGGATTGGAACATGCAGAAAACGTTTAATTGCATAAGTATGTATTCTCTCAATGTTCGAGTTAACCGTTAGTCCCCAGATTTCAGCTGCATATGTCAGCAAAGGTTCTATTTGTACATCAAACATTTTCCAAAATAAACAGGAATCAATAGAGTTCAGTTTTCTAAGTGTTTTCAAAATTTCGATGACGCCTTTTTTACCTTTTCTGCAAAATTCTTCCCATGCATTATTCAGACTTAATTTTGTTGTAAAAATCATTCCCAAATACTTATATGAATTAACAACTCTAACTTCAGTATTTCCGTATAACCATTTTTCATGCATTGACAAATGTCCACCCATTCTAAAAACCATAATATTCGTTTTATCTAGATTAACAGTCAAACATAACCGATCTGCTTCTTCTTTTAATACATTTAGCTGATTTTGTAAACCTTTTACCGTCCCTGACAAAAGAATGACATCGTCAGCAAAAAGTAACAGAAATAATTCAATAGCTCCTGGTATTAACTGAATACCGTGCCGACCTCTTTTGGAAAGTTCCACAGCTAATTCATTTATATTATGAAAAAGGAAAACATTTGCGGGCTTAAAAGACATCCTTGTTTAACACCAGTTGAACATTTGAAATAATTTGAGTATACACCTTTTACACGCACACATGCAAGCACTGAGTTGTAAACACCTCTAAGCGCCATATATAATTTTCCATTCACACCACTTTTACGCAGAACATTCCATAGGGCATTACGATTCACAGAATCGAAAGCCTTCCTGAAATCAACAAAAGCAACATAAAGTTTTGTGTTACAAAGCAGATATTTTTGCACCATTGAATACAATGTAAATATATGATCTACAGTGCTATAAGTTGCTCTAAAACCTGCCTGTTCTTCAATTATTTTATCCTCCCTCTCAGCCCAATTAGTTAGTCTCATATTTAAGATGTGGGTGTAAACTTTACTTAGAACGCTTGTGAGTGATACTCCACGATAGTTATCTGGGTTGTTAACATCACCTTTTTTATGTATAGGAATAATTATTGATTTTGCCCATTCTAGTGGAAATGTACCATTTTCAAACATCTGATTAAATAATTCTACAAAGAAATCAATTATAAGGGAATTTGCATGCTTCAGCATTTCCCCAATGATTTTGTCTGGACCTGCACTTTTTCCTGACTTTAAGTGTCTGATACTAGAAATGATCTCTTCTTTAGTTATGGGGTCGCTAAACAATGGCTCATACTCGTCCTCTGTCTCCACTAAATTGTCTTCTTCTTGTGTTGACTCATTTTCAAAGTCGTTAAAAATTCTAAAGAAATGATCATGCCACTGTTGCATAGAAATCTCATTATACACGAACGTTTTTCTGTTCACAGATCTTATCACTGACCAGAATGTCTTAGAGTCAGTAATTGAATCTCTTAATATTGTTAGTCTATTCTTTTCAAACTCTTCCTCTTTTGACTTTCTTAATTTCACATACTCCTTTCGGGCTGTAACATATGCTTGTCTTTTTTCTATCTTGTCCATTTGTGTTTTACACCTCTGAAATCTTTTTAGTAACCTTTTAACTTCTTGTTTCTTACACTTGCATTCATTATCAAACCAATCATTACATATCTTGCTTCCTTTCCCTATTGTTCGAACCATGCATGCAGCGGCTCCATACAAGGCAGTAACAAACTGGTTTAGGCTATCATTCAAGTTAGTGTCTAATAACTGAAATGCTTTCTGAATACTACTATAGAATTCATCACTGTCAAGCTCGTTTTTATAAACATCAACATTCTCATCAGACCATACAATTTTTTCTTCACCCTGATGAATCATATTCGTACTGTAATTATGAGGAATATTTTTCCAAGTTGCCTCAACTGGTAAATGCCATGAATCCACACAGTCACCAATATACACATCAAAATTCGATAACAAATCAACAGAAACCAGAAAATAGTCTATTACACTACATCCATTAGGAGACACAAAAGTATATTCTCCCTTTTTATCACTCTCACAAAAACCATTCAAGACAATCATATCAAACAGGAAACACAGGTCTAACAATGTTTTACCAAAATTATTTATAGTTTCATCTTTAGAATATCGTCCACCACTTTCTTCATCCACACTGTCATCCAAGTCATCCATATAATTTGTCATAATTTCAATTTCAGGTTGTTTGTTACCAGTTCTGGCATTCAAATCTCCAATGATCATTAAATGTACTTCATCTTTTTCAAAATGTTGCAGTAACGTTTCTTCTAATATCAAGACACCATCTTTGATTGTTTTATCATTATATGCAGGACTTCCTTCTGGAGCGACATAGCAAGCAACTAAAACAACATCCTTATCTAAACCAAATACATCTTTTTTTACTCTGATAGCAATAGTGTTATCACACTCTAACTTTATTTCTTTCACACTATCAACTAAACTCTTTCTCACCAACAACAGCACACCACCTGAGCGTCGACCATGATAGGACAGTTTCTTGGCTGGAGCATAGAACTTCACATAATCAGTAAACACACCACTGAAATCAAACGATGATTCAAGAAAACATTCAGTGAGACAAACAAAATCAAATTTATTAACATAATTTACAAAGGAAACGTCTTTCAATTTGCTATATAAGTTTTCTACATTATAATTAAGGAAAGACCAGTGTTTTGGATGGTCGGGCCTGTCCTATGGCTTTTTGACATGACAAGAACGCGTGTTCCTGTCACTGACAGCACCACCTCTTCCCCTGCCACGAGCTGAACCTGCGGGTGACTTGCGTGGCGGGTTCCCCAGGTAAGAGTGCATCCCCGCCTGTCTTGTCACCGAACCTCTACGAGTTGCACGCACGGTGTGACACTCAACGTCATAAATCGGGGAATTCCCGCCAGCTCTGATTGGCTCGTGTCGTTCACGTACTGAACTCACCCCGACGTCACTGAGGGAGGCACCATCTCCACCCCCGCCGCTATCGTCACGCTGCCGCTGGTCCTGGTTTGCACGTGCACAAGCACGAGAAGGTGGGGAGGAGGGAGAGGGTTCCCCACTCACACCGCACGGAGAGTTCTGCCACAAGATGTCACCTGCCTTCGTCACCACCTTCTCACTGTCAAGCGGTGGGGAATCCCTGCCTTGACTGAACGAATCAGACACACTCTTTTCCTGTTGGGGTGGAGTGTGATGTGTTTGTGTTTGTATATTGGTCTGTTTGTCTCGGGACATTGTTGCACCATTACCCCCACCCCCAACGACCTGCGCGTATGATCGATTGTCTGGGAATCTGGGTTCGATCACGAGCTGACCTCTGTGAAAATAGGCCTTCTTACCCTCACTTCTAGCCTTTGCTACGATCTGGGCCTGTGCTTTGGTCATGTCATTGGCCACCCTCACCCCACCTTCCTGCAGTTTCTGTCTTGTCTCTTTATTAGTTAGCACTGTCATTTTGTCCCTCCACCTTGTAAACCGCACGATCATGGGTCGTGGCTGTCCCTGTCGTGCTTGTCCCGTGCGGTGTGCTCGTACGATGTCGTCAGGAGTCCAGCGTTTCTGTCCGTCCACAGTGTTGAGCACGTCTACTACTGCACTTGCACATGAATCAAAGGTCTCAGTGGGCTCAAGGTGGGGAATCCCATAAAACCGCAAGTTGTCACGTCGTGAAAAGTCTTCTAGTCTGTCTGTGTCGGTTTTAAGTTGGTCTACTTCTTGTCTCATTGCCTGAATTGCGTCCGATAAGTGTTGTACTTCTTCCTTTCCGTTGTCTGATTCCATAAACAGATTCTGTATGTCTGCAGTCATGTCAGTCACTGTTGTGGTCAACTGTCTATGATCTCTCTCTAATCGGTCACATCTCCTGTTTATTTCCTCACACTGATGTTTCACTTGACCTAGTTCTTCTTTGATTTCTCCAAGATCGTTCCTAATTAATCGTGTTTGCTCGCTGAATTGCTGCTGCATTGCTTGCATTAATTTGTTCACCACATCTTCTCCTACATTCCCTGTACCTGTCACTCTGTCAGAGTCAACAGTTTTTTCTGAGACAGAGAGAGAGAGAGAGAGAGAGAGAGATTGGGAGTGAGGAGACAGAGACAGAAATAGAGAGATAGAGACAGAGAGACTGAGACAGACAGACAGAGACACAGACAGAGAGAGACAGAGAGAGAGAGACACAGAGAGAGTTTGTGTGTGTGTGCGTATTTGTGTAATGTGATGTCTGGTGTAGTGTAGTATATTGTAGTGTTGTGTAGTGCAGTGCAGCGTAGTGCAGGGCAGTGCATTAAAGTGTAGTGTAGTGTAGTGTAGTGTAGTGTAGTGTAGTGTGGATCTTGTGTACTGTTGGTATACTTTAGTGTAGAGAGTCGCAGCTGAAACCAATAATAAACCAGCGCTTCTCATGAACGTGCACGCACGTGAAACCAGAAACCTTCGAGATACATAGTAATTATGTGTGTGTGTGTGTGTGTGCGTGCGTGCGTGCGTGCGTGTGTGTGTGTGTGTGTGTGTGTGTGTGTGTGTGTGTGTGTGTGTGTGTGTGTGTTGTTGTTGTTGTTGTTGTTGTTTCTTTCTCTGAATCAGACTCACTCTGAAATCTGGCATGACTCCCACGTTTTCGTGCTTCAAGTACAGGGGATCCACATCAAATGCACATCGCAAAAGATCCGAATCCTGAACCCTGTGGATCAACACATGTGTGCAGGTAATGTAGGTTGGAGAGTAGGTTAATTAAGATAGGTAGGCATTGGGTTGGTAGGTAGTAGATCAACTCATGTGTGCAGGTAATGTAGGTTGGAGAGTGAGTTAATTAAGATAGGTAGGCACTGGGTTGGTAGGTAGTAGATCAACTCATGTGTGCAGGTAATGTAGGTTGGAGAGTGAGTTAATTAAGATAGGTAGGCATTGGGTTGGTAGATAGTAGATCAACACATTTTTTGTATTTTGTATTTCTTTTTATCACAACAGATTTCTCTGTGTGAAATTCGGGCTGGAACAACCCCTTTGTTGCCGTGGGTTGTTTTACGTGCGCTAAGTGCATGCTGCACACGGGACCTCGGTTTATCGTCTCATCCGAATGACTAGCGTCCAGACCACCACTCAAGGTCTAGGGGGGAGGGGGGGGGGGAGAAAATATCGGCGGCTCAGCTGTGATTCGAACCAGCACGCTTAGATTCTCTCGCTTCCTGAGCGGACGCGTTACCTTGATCTAGGCCACCACTCTACACATGTGAG
>NC_134889.1:28331964-28346964 GCF_041734735.1 Babylonia areolata | reverse complement strand
ACATTGGAACAAACCAATGTTGGTAATACCCAGCCAACCGCACACTGGCCATTTCAGAGATGATTACCCGTCAGTTCTAAAAAAACCAAAACAAAAAAAACAAAACAAAAACAAAAACAAAACAAAAAACAAACAAAAAACAAACAAAAAAACAAAAACAAAAACAAACAAACAAAAACAACTGATGTTAACATGTCCATTAAAATAACGTGAAATGACCTGTTGACCCACTTCTTGCCCAGTCTACGTGCAATTTAAAGATAAAACAAAGAGGGGGAAAAAATGAAAATAATATTTAAAGAAAGAGACCGAGTCATTCCACGTTCTGTTTGAGTCTATGTAACATTTACAAATCGAATCAAAATACTGGATTTCCTCAGAAGGTTTCCAAGAATGACATGTGACACGTACACACATTTTATCTGACACGGCAATTGTGGAATAAAAATTTTCAAAAAAGAAAAAAAAAAGGGGGGGAGGAGGGGGGGGGGGAGGGGCGGTACAGCAAAGCATGCCATCTTGCAACAGGACGCTTTCATTGGTAGACAACTGCAACCTTGACCTTTGACCTCGAACGCGGATTTTCCCCAAGGGAGTGTATGATCGTATCATAAAATGTCCTGTCCATGAACCAGCCACCGTGTGATTAACATTGGATGTAAAGCCATGTATCTTTCGTTCCTCCTGCTCCTTCTCGACCCTCTCAGCTGGAATTATCATGCACACTCTCTTCGTTAATATCGATGCAGTCTGTGTCGTTTGGAACGTTCTTCCGCCCCCCACCCCCATCCCCTCGCCCGCCCTCCTTTATCCAACGATAAAACCGCCTTCCCTGAATCCCCCCCCCCTTCCCATTCCCACGCCCTCCCTCCTCAGCCCAACGATAAAAAATCAATGGGAATGAAGAAAAAATGATGAATGGTGTTGTCTGTCTTCTCAAATTTTGCCCGTGATGAATGCCACTATTAAGCCAATGGCTACGTTCTATATTTCGCCAGAAGATATTTCCTCTGTAGCTTTGGCACGCTCGGCACCAACATGGCGGAATGACCTGATCATGGTTAGATATCAATAAATGCTTGATGTTTAATTTGCTTTAAAAAATGAATTATATCTGTCACTGTTTAAAACATCAACTGTAAACGATGACCATTTCTTTAAAAAAAAGAGAGAAAAAAAAAAAAGAAAGAAAAAAGAAAAGAAAAGAGAAAGATTTTACAACGTAGCCGACCAATATTGCTAAAATGTTTAATAAGGCGTATGGCCTTCTCTTATGCAGCATCTTCACAAAAAGGCGATGGTTGAAAAGACATCGAGCCATACCGGTGTTATTGGGGTTGTTTTTGCACTTACAGCAGCAGAAGAAATACCATCGTCAACGTCACACACACACACACACACACACACACACACACACACACACAGAGAATGAAATAATGAAATATAATTTCATATTTCATGAGAGAGAGAGAGAGAGAGAGAGAATACCTCCACTCCATCCAACAAGGGACGAAACTCGGGACAGATGAAGGCACTTCCAGCATAGGCAGCATCAATGTGCATCCACACTCCGTGTTCCTGGCCTGAAAGCAACGCTCAGTCTCAGTTGATACTGACACTGACAATCCCAAATCGCTTTAGAAAACCGATCGATGGCTGGCTGACTTTCTGATTGACCGGTCGATTGATAGATTGATTGAGTTATTGACCAGCTAAACATAACCTGGGCAACTGATCAAGTGACAAGTACGGGTAGAATAAAGTTGTTCTTTTTAGAGGGCATTTTGTTCAATGGAGAAGAAGAAACACAACGCTGACGAAAAAGGTGTTAGTTACGACGATGACGATCATCCTGATGATAGTGATGATTATGATAATGATGATGATGGCGTGGCTGACAAGTTACAAATTAATATCTTCACTTGTGCGTTTGTGTGCGTGAGTGCGTGCGTGCATGCGTGCATGCATGCGCGCGCGCGTGCGTGCGTGTGTGGAAGGAAGGGTTGGGAGTGGGCGTGTGCGTGCGTGTGTTTAATCAAGTACGTGTGACGCTTCTTTTATGCATTTCAGTCTAATCTAAGCATCATCTGCTTGACTTCCTTTTTATTGTTGAATGGATTTTGATATTATAGAGCGTTTTTCAGCTGCGGCACTATTACCCATGCACGCAAATTCTGATTCAGTTGCATGTCTGAAATGTATTGGATATTTTCTTGTATATCTGAAATATGTATTGGACATTTTCTTGTATATCTGAAACGTACTGGACATTTTCTTGTATATCTGAAACGTACTGGACATTTTCTTGTATGTCTGAAACGTATTGGACATTTTCTTGTATATCTGAAATATGTATTGGACATTTTCTTGTATATCTGAAACGTATTGGACATTTTCTTGTATATCTGAAACGTATTGGACATTTTCTTGTATATCTGAAATGTATTGGACATTTTCTTTTTTTTTCTTTCTCTTTTTTTTTTTTTTGCTGCCCCATCATCTGCACCGTTTCAGTGGCCGCCCATTTAGATTCCCCCATACACGGCCACACCCGGGTTCGTCTGTTGTAGTTCCAGCGTCGGCAGTCCACAGGGAACCATCGATGTTAGGTCGCCAGGAGGCCACACATCAGAGGAGACCCTGCGCTGCTGCTGAGTCACTTCGGTGGTGTTCAGTGGTGCCTGTTCTGTTGTAACGTACTTAGGACACCACCTACTAAGCCCCCTACTAACGACAATAATGGCTTAGTCGCGGAGCCAGACTGAGTGAGCGTCCCTCCCAGAGTGGAGACCGCCACCACGTCCCTCAAACAACAGCCCCCCATGAATCTGCCGACACTGACGACATTGACAGGACTCACCCCAAGCACGGAAGTGGAGGGGTATCGAAACTGAGGTCACCATGAGAGTAGGGCATGAAAGGCCACAGACTTTGAGACTATTTTGTTTATATTGATGACGATGAAAGAGGAGGAGGATGACGATGATGATGACGATGTTGCTGTGGAGGTCCATTTTTGTTTGGGACTGCGTGACAAGGCTGTACTCTACGCTTCCTGTCATAATGATATCCCGGCGTTAACCAGGCCCGAGAGATATAGACACTTGCAGTGTTGGTCAAGTAATTAGAGCAACACACCCAAAGGCGCATCCTTGAAGTGGATGACACTCGACTGTGTGGTCCCAGTCTCCCCATTTAAGTCCACAGCACACTCAACTCTGGGTAGGAGCCGGCCACGGGCCGAAAAACCCACCTCCGCTGGGATTCGAACCCGCGTCCTCCCAGCCGTCAGTCCGCGACGCTAACACTTCGCTGGTGGACATTTTCTTGTATGTCTGAAATGTATTGGACATTTTCTTGTATGTCTGAAACATACTGGACATTTTCTTGTATGTCTGAAATGTATTGGACATTTTCTTGTATGTCTGAAACATACTGGACATTTTCTTGTATGTCTGAAATGTATTGGACATTTTCTTGTCCACAGACAACTGTATTGATGCTTTTGTGTCATGACTGCAATTTACTGGAGTATTTTGGTATTATTAATACAATGACGATGATGATGATAATAATAATAATATTCATCATACATTATTTTTCACTGGCGCGATACCATAACAATAATAAGATTCTTTATTATCATCAAAATCAATTACTATTATTATAATTAGTGTTGTTGTTATTATTATCGATATCATTATCATCATCATCATTATTATTATTATCATTATGACGATGATGATGATAACAATCGTGTATTATTTTCCAATGATACGATACCATAATAATGATAAATTTAGTAGTAGTAGTAGTAGTAGTAGTAGTTGTTGTTGTTGTAGTGGTAGTAGTGGTGTTGTTGTTGTTGTTGTTATTGCTGTTCTTACTGACGACGGCCACGGTACTGGCATATAAAATCACTCGATCATGACAGTCTGTTGGCCTGACAGAGTTTTAAAAGGTCGTTGAAAGGCCAGTGGAAACAAATACATTAGCCGCGTCAGTCCGTCTCGTGGCAGATAGCAATATGGTGTTCTGTTCACTTTGGAGATAGAAAACTGAAGATGGTTTATTCACACCAGGCCTCAGCCCCTCGTGAAGGGGAATGTGAACAAGATCTAACGGGCTACAAATAATCATGAACAAACAAATGGACTGGATAACACACAGAAATGAATATTACAAGTCTTTCATCAGACTAAGATACAGCAATTTCTCTATATACTTTAAGGTTTAAAAAAACATATATAGACATATTTCTAACAACACTATTGTCAGTACACGATAACAATAAAGCCAATTTAAAGAGGCAAGGGGGTGTCGATAATGTCTGGGCCGAATATATTTTTCCTCAAATGTCTAACTTTGAGCGCTTCGCAACTGAGAACAGAATGCACTTCATCTTCCTTTGATTGGTTAGACATAGTACACATTAAATCAGAATCTCTGGAATAAGTAAGTAAAGAATACGTACAAACAGGGCCGAGCTCTTTCAAGTTGTCAAAAGCACAGGAAGACGTTGATCCGGAAACTGTGGCGATCTGAAAAAAAAACCAACCCAAAATAAACACCAAAAACAAAAAAAGATCTCTGGTTTCTCCGCCCAGACAGTATGGAACATCACAGCAATGTCTAAGGAAACGCTGACAAAAGCATTGAAAACACTGTGAATTATCCAGTTATGCAACCAGAAAACTACACCAAACGCACAAGACAGCGCTAGGCGTGGATGCTTCGTCGTAAAATATTTGCTGTCATCATGTCTCTATTATGGTTGGATGGTTAAAAACATTCCGCATTCATAGGGGTGTATTGCTAGCATATTGCATGTTAAACATGGACATGATCTGATGGATACAGAGGGTGAATCATAGCCAATGCATTTTTGGGAGAAAAACACAAAAGTTTATCCGCAGTGCTATCACTTGAAATACATCACTTCATTCTGGGTATTTGAAATGTTCACAATAAACACGTACTCGAGTAAAAAAAAAAAAAAAAAAAAAAAAAAAACTTGTCTAAAAAATGTTCTTCGTTTTTGTCCAGTTTGTCAAATTGATCACTTAAGTGTTAACATTGTCCAATAAGATTACGCAGAACGATTAAAAGTTTGATTTTCATTTCATTCCAATTCAAAAATGCGAAGAAAATACAGAAGGTGACCCGCAAGACTCACAAAGAAAGGGACCAATCCTTTGGCCTTGTCCTCCAAAATGGCCGCCTGCAGCGTGGCTCCTCTCAGCGATCCTTTCTCGTCAGTCTCCAGTTTGCGCATGCGCACTGCTCCGATCAGACCCGCCCTCTCCACTGAGGAGTGGGCCTGTAATCAACATGAGACGCTTTTTAAAATGTGCTTCTTCTTCTTCCTCCTCTTCTTATCCTCCTCTTCCTCCTCTTTCTCGTCGTCTTCTTCTTCTGTCTTTCTCTTGTCTATCAGACTCGTCCCCACACCAACTCCTGTCCACAACTCCACCTCACCTCATCTCAGCAGCAGTCCACCTGTTTGTTCACCTGTCGTCTCATTCCTGTCTCTCTGCGTGTCAGTCTGCCTGTTAGGCTGATTCCCCCTCTCTGACTTATCCCCCACACCAACCATACCCACTTCCGTCTCTACCTCCTCCACACACCCACGCATACCCATTCGCCCTCACACACCCCCCTTCCCCGAACCCACACACAAACATATAGACACACACCACTACCACCACTCGCTCACACAGCCACCGTCTCCCCCCCACCCATCACCCCCTTCCCCCGACTCACACACTCATTCGCACCAGCATCTGCCCCTCTCTGCCCCCCCTTCCCCCCAACAAACTCACATACATACACACACACAACATATACTCTCTCTTACACACACGCGCTCACTCACTCACTCACTCACTCACTCACACCCTCCTCCCCCAACACACACACACACACACGCAAACCTGATCTGAGAATTAAGCCACCAGAGTGTCCACCAACTGTCCCATGGTCAGCACAGGGTTCTTCTCTCTCTCTCTCTAACACACACACACATAGACACACACAGACACACGCACACACAGAGACACACACAGACACAGACACAGACACACACAGACACACACACACACACACCTGATCTGAGGAGTAAGCCACCAGACTGTCCACCAGCTGCCCCATGGTCAGCTCGGGGTTCTTCTCTCTCTCCTTCTTGAAGAACAAGGTGCGGGCTGACAGCAGGCACATCAGGGTGGCTTCGCTGGCAGAGCTCTGGGCAACAAGTAAAATGTGTCACTGACGGGCGCGATAGCCGAGTGGTCAAAGCGTTGGGCTTTCAATCTGAGGGTCCCGGGTTCGAATCTCGGTAACGGCGCCTGGTGGGTAAAGGGTGGAGATTTTTTCCGATCTCCCAGGTCAATGTGCAGGCCTTGTCCCCACACCAGCGCCGCTTTCCGCATATAGACATACAAAAATGTCACTCAGAAAAATACAGCTCCATTACCACATACAACACCACCCCGCCCCTGTTCAAAGCACCCTTTCATAATGACATCCTACCAAGCTGTATGACGTCATCATGACGTCCTACCTGTATGACGCCACCGCCGTTCCCAGGGCCGGAGAAGAGGAAGGAGGGGGGGAGGTTGAGCATCTGCCCTAGCCAGTCCATCATCAGTACCTCCAGTTCAGTGCAGGATGGGCAGGACGCCTGGAATCATCGTCATTGTCACCATTGTCATCATCATCATTATCATCATCATCAGTACCTCCAGTTCAGTGCAGGACGCTTGGAATCATCGTCATTGTCATTGTCATTATTATTATCATCATCATTATGATCATGAGTACCTCCAGTTCAGTGCAGGATGCCTGGAATCATCGTCATTGTCATCATCATTGTCATCATCATCATTATCATCATCAGTACCTCCAGTTCAGTGCAGGAAGGGCAGGAAGCCTGGAATCATCGTCATCATCATTTTCATCATCATTATCATCATCATTGTCATCATTGCTGTCATCATTGTCATCATCATTGTCATCATCATCATCATCATCATCAGTACCACCAGCTCCGTGCAGGATGGGCAGGGTGCCTGGAATCATCGTCATTGTCATCATCATTATAATTGTCATTGCCATCATCATTGTCACTGTCATTGTCGCCATTGTCATTCTCATTGTCATCAGTACCACCAGCTCCGTGCATGAAGGACAGGACGCCTGGTGTTATTGTCATCATTGTCAATGTCATTATCATCATTGTCATCATTGTTGATAATCATCGTCATCATCATCATCATCATCATTGTTTTTCAATGTTAAGATTAGTTTGGGTCATTACGAAAATACACATTTATACATATGAGGTGCTAAATGCATGACTGGTAACCACAGAGAACAATGAAAGTTTATCATTTTTGTCAGTCATTTGTAGTGCAAAGTATTATATTATGTGACTTATCGCGAGCAGCGACTAAGTGAAATGGAACTATTTTTAGTTCACATCTTTTTGAACACAGTATGCTCGGATGGACATTGAGTGAAGGAATGGTGATGTCGGATTGTTGTCTCGTTCGTCATTTATCAGATGGATTCCCCCGTCTCCTCGATGAAGGCGGCAGTACGTCGCAGGTCCTCCAGTCCTCCGTAGAGCTTCCGGGCCGCTGGGATTGGGTCGGGCCAGTTTTTCTCTCGGAGCGCTTGGTGGAGCGGGCAGGACTGCAGCAGATGTTCTCTTGTCTGGCTGCCTGTTCTGCAGTGATAACTTACAGAATGATCATCAGAACTTTGGCCATCAGAGAAATCACGCAAAAACTAAGAATTAAAAAAAAAAGTAGACTGGGGTGACCCTCTGACGAACGAGAAGAAGAAGAAAAAATATATATTAAAAAAGGGGGGGGGGGGGGGGGGGACAAAAAGAAAAAAACCGTGTGATTCACCCATGAGAAGCCGTTACTGCTGATGGCGTTACACAGCAAGTCCGCCAGCAAGGAGGGGTTGGAGGAAGTGGTTGGATAGTAGGCGAAAAATTTCGGTGACTGCCAGTGAGTCACCTGCAACAATACAACAGCCACAAACTCACTAAATCATCAGCTACAAAAATCACAAACTTTCAGCGGCAAAAAATCCCAAATTTTAAGTGACAAGTCATTAGCCCTGAGTGACAAGTTAACTTTGAGTGACAAGTCAACTAACTCTCAGCTACAAGTCAACAACTATAAAGCAGCTTTGACAAGCCAAAAAATTTTCCCCAACAAATTCAAGTGATAAGTCGATAATTTTCAGTGACAAATGCCCACAACTTTCACCATCAAAACTTTCGGTCAAAAAAAGAAGGAAAAAAAAGAAAAAAAAAAAGTAACAACAGAAAACAACTTTCGGCGATAAAACCAATAACTTTCGGTGTAATTCCGACAATTTTCGGCAGCAAACTAACAAATTTGTCGTCTTCAAGATCAGTTAACATGGGTATTCCGCATTCCGCAAGGTTCTATAATTTCCCCTATAATTTCTGTTCAACAAAATGTTATATGATTTGCCAAAATATTTGTCTAAATCTATAATCTCGCCCAATACGCTGATGATATAGCAGTTTGGATGAACGTAACTTTGCGAAAGAAAACGGGCCTGCTTTATATCAATCCCATTAACAATTTATATTAATCAGAACTTGATAAATTAAACATTCATAAGAAAGATAATGGATTACAGTTTTCAACTGAAAAGACACACATGATACTTTTTAATAATGGTGCTGCCCCCCAAAATTACTAACTTTTCCTCTTGATGGAAGAGAACTCTTCTACAAATCTGAGGTCAAATTCCTTGGCGTTTATTTTACTCCAAAGCTAAATTGGAAGAAACATCTAGAAAACATGAGATCAAAAGCAATGAAAAGCTTAAATTTTCTTAAAATCGTCAGTAAACAGCCTTGGGGTCAAGATTTAAAAGCACTTATTCATCTCGCTACTGCACTGGCAAGATCTAGATTGACGTATGGACGGGAGGTATTTTTCTCTGCTCCGAATGCTTTCCTTAAAAAAATGCAAAGCTTACATAGCAAAGCCATAAAGTTGGCCCTAGGTGTTCCGTTTCATACGAACACATTACAGTCGCATAGAGCTGCAGGAATACTACCTCTTAATGAATTAAGAAAGCTAGTATCGGCAAAATATGTAATTAGAGCAAATGCTACAGAAAATTCTGTCAAAACTGAGATTAATATACGACCTGACAAACTTTTTTCGAAACGAGCGAAACGGAACAGAAATCTAGAAACTATTTCTACATACGTGTCAGATACTATTAATCGATCAAATGTTGATCCACAAAATGTTGCTCTGATTATGAGCACTTCACCAGTTCCATTATGGAAATTAACGGGAGCATCTTTTGACATTAAATATTGTGACGTTAAGAAAGATGAAAATCCCAATATAATAGCTTCTCGAGTCAATACACACTTGTCTGAAACATACCCCCACCACTTAAAAATATATACAGACGGTTCTGTTCTGGAAAATCAGTTTGCTGGTTCTGGATATGCAATTCCTGCTTTGAAAATTGAAAAGTCATATCATATTGGAAAGGGCTTCTCAATTTTTTACAGCTGAATTAATTGCCATCCTTATGGCATTAACATATCTAATTGATCTGCCCCTAAACTTGATTAATGTTTTATTTTGTGTCGATTCAAAATCAGTTCTGCAGTCTATCAAATCAGGTTGTACGAACATTAATCATAACATCATTTTTTAAATAAGATTTTTGTTTCACTGTATTCAAATGAGAGGAACTAATATTGAAATGTGCTGGAGTCCCTCACACTGTGGGTTTTTCTCTATTGAACGTGCAGATCATCTTGCAAAGCTTGGAGCTAAAAACGCTTTAAATGCAGTTGAACTTCCTCATCGTTTATCATCATCTGAAATGTGTAATATTGTTGAAAGAAATATGCGAAACTCCTTTCTGTCTTTAGAAGTTAACACTTCTGCCTTATTAAATGCTAAAAGAACTGGCAGGGCTGTTAAGAGCATGGCATTTAGGTTATTACTAAATGCCCCATACACAAAATATTGTGAAAATATTGAATGCATTTGCAAGGGACGTTTAACGGTAGAGCACGTTTTAACCCGCTGTTTAGTAATGAAACCTTTTTTGCCTCCAGAAATTACGGAACACGTGTTACCAGTTTCAAATGTTAACATTTTTTGGAAAAAGTTATATATTTCAAACTGTTCTTTATTAACGTTAGCTAGTTATGTGTTAAATAGTCCAGTTAATTGCTTATTGTAGGTCCCCACATGAACCTCTTTTCAAATAATAATCTGCAGAAGTGGTGCATATATACGATATTTGATTACTGATATTTTTTTGTTTTTGTTCTAATCCCGCTTCCCCCGTCCCGCCTCTCACACACCCTTCCAATATTATGTTTTTTCTTTCTCCAATCACTGACACTCACCCTCTTCATTTTAGATTTTGTACTCTATCTTTTCCACATTCTGTTCTCTCTCTCTCTGTCTGTCTGTCTGTCTCTCTTCCTTTCTTAGTCCCCTCTCCCTTCATTCGAATATACAGAAATGTCAATTTCTAATTAATACTAACAATCATCATTATGATAGGAATGATATTAATCCAAATAATAATAATAATATCATTTATTTTCAGTCTAATATCATCATCCTAGATGAACAGACTATAAATAAATAAACAATCAAAACAACTAACAAATTTCGGCAATAAATCCAACAGATTTCGCCAATAAAGCCAAACAAATTTCAGCGACAAAACTGACAACCTTCGGCGACAAAACCAACAACTATTAGCAGCAAATCCAATGACTTCCTAGGAACAAACACCGATTATCCCAGTGACAAGACCATCAACTTTGAGGGACAAAATCACAAAACAAAACAGAAAGTGCAGTAACTGTTCTTTGTAAGAAAAAAGTTAAGAACATAACAATACGCCATCAATCCGCGTGCCTTTTGATATACAACAGCAACATTAATATCAAAGGTCGCGTCGCCTTTTATGGTCATACAGGAGCAGCGAATTCATACGCACTGTGCTTACAGCTTGGCCAGTCCAGCAAAACATTCTAAACGACCGCTTAGGTTTTGATTTCAACGTCATGTGTATAAATAGACCTGTGGGCTGGATTAAGAGGTTACGAAAATAGTCATGCCTATATTTCGTTTGAAGTTTAGTTTACTTGTATTTCGCTTTGCCCTCTGGTTTTTTTTTTGTTTGTTTGTTTGTTTGTTTTTGGTTTTTTGTTTGCTTGTTTGTTTGTTTTCTTCTTTTTTTCCTGCGTCTCTTAATCTTTTCGTCTGTTGCTCAATATTGGCCTCACTTTAACCGCATATGTATATGAAAAAAGAAGTAATTTTACTGGACTTGTGTGTGTGTGTGTGTGTGTGTGTGTGTGTGTGTGTGTGTGTGTGTGTGTGTGTGTGTGTGTGTGTGTGTGTGTGTGTGTGTGTGTGTGTGAAGCAAACAAAGAAAAAACAGGTTCAAAACTGTCAAACAAAATAAGGTCACGCAATAACAAGTATACGAGGGAAAGTTTTGACAAAACAAGACAAAAAAGACCACAAAAAAACCCACAACGACAACAACAATAACAAAACAAACAAACAAACAAAAAAACAAAAACAAAAACAAAAAACCAACCCAAACACCAGCAACAAAAAACCCAGACAGATGTATAGTCACTGAACATTCCTAGATCGCATGTCGCAAGACACCCTGGAGGAATTGTTGCGCATGCCGCAAGACACCCTGGAGGAATTGTTGCGCCAGACGACAGGGAAAAAAAACCCAACAAAACAACTGAAAAGAAAATGAGGA
This sequence comes from Babylonia areolata, assembly GCF_041734735.1. NCBI lineage: Eukaryota > Metazoa > Mollusca > Gastropoda > Neogastropoda > Buccinidae > Babylonia > Babylonia areolata. The sequence goes on along the minus strand of NC_134889.1, from coordinate 28,335,135 downwards.
TTCATGGAAAAGAAAATTATGTGAGAAAAAAAAGAAAAAAAAACAGTTATAAAAATAAGAGGAAAAAAAAGAAAAAAAGACTTTCTTTGGTTTCTTTTTTGGGGGGCCAATGAAGAAGACATATGAAGCACTAAAAAAAAAGAAAAAAAAAAAAAGCGGGCGTTCCATGACCTGCATGCAACTGAGACCCAAAAAAAAAGAAAAGAAAAAAAGAAAAAGAAAAGAAAAAGAGAAGGAAAAAAAAAAGAAAAAAGAAAAGAGTTCCAACCCACCCCAGGCATGATGACCCTCTCCACGTCCTTCAAGACGTCCTCCCAGTCATCTGGGTCCTCTGGGGCCCTGTCAGGGATCAGGCCACGCATGAAGCCAGGCTCCACATCCGGTAAGGCACGCCGGGAACGCAAAGTGTTCTTGTAGGAGATGATGTAATTCAGCAACTCGGTGCCTTGTTCTCGGAATTTTTCATCCTCCATGCTTTCCTCCTCCTGAAATGAAACTGGACTAGAAAAATGCTTTGCTATGTAAGAAACATGTCAAAATCCAAAATAAACTCCAGTCTACTCTGGACATTGGTGTCGGACACACACGCAGAGAATTTCTTACATGAATGTGGCTGCAATTTCCCATACTACACAGCATCATTGGAACACATGTAGATTTTTTCAATGTTTTATTTTCTTTTTTTTTCTTTTTAACTTTTTTCTTTTTTTTGTTTTGTTTTGTTTTCTTTTGATTTTTTTAAGAGATGGGAATAGTTAGTAGTAATAATTGTAGTAAAAGAAAGTATCGAGCGTATTTTTGGCCATGCGGTCAGTCTAAACGTTTCTGGTTACGCCAAGAAGATTTGTTTAAACACACACACACACACACACACACACACACACACACACACACACACACACACACGCACGCACGCACACACACACACACACACACACACACACACACACATACACACACAAGAAACCAAGATGTACTATATTTGTGCAAATTAAAAACTAAGTGAACATAAAATGATTTTTGGTTTCCACACTGATGTAATTCCAGGTTCAGTTCTTGATTTGCTAATCCTATTTGGGAATGTAAATTAGATAAATGCGTCCAAAAGGATATTCACTCTTTTGAAATATCATTTCAAGTTACAACATTTAAAAAAAACACAAGCAAACAAACAAAAAACCCCAAAACAACCAAACAAACAAACAGACCTATAACGCGATTGATGGTCTAATGTGAAATATACAGTTTCAAGATAAAGTAGGTATCATACTTACCTTTGGCTGGAAATAACATATAAAAACACTTTAAAAAAAAAATCAAAAGCTACTAAAATTGTAAAGTCTAAATCTTAAGACTTCAAGATTTGTATGTGTATGTGTGCGAAATAATGGTGCAAATATCAGCTGGCACGAGACTTAGGTCTGTTTTAATGTTTATCCTTTATTCACAAGTATAGAAAATCAATGTATCATATGTGCAAAATAAAAACACAACTTAACTAAAGCACAGTAAGTAAATTGGGTGTATACGTGAACGTATCATAATTTTATAAATCATACATTTTGGGTGGAATGGATGTTTCACATATAGTTGAATGGCTTATTTAGATTATTTATTCACTTTTACTTGAAGTGGGTTTTCCTCAGAATACTATATACGTCATTTTTTTTTTTCATAATCTTTTTTTCGTGTTTCATCTATTTTATTTCCTCTTTCCTTATATATGTACACATGTCAGTTTATCAAAAGTGGAAACAAAAATGAAAAAAAAAAGATATATATATATATATATATATATATATATATATATATATATACATAGTTCACACTCTCTTCGTGTCCTGGGCACTGCTCCTTGCAGAGAGCACTGAGGTAAATACCAAGACCAGGAAAATATAAAAATATAAACAACAGTAGACTTTTCATGTCTTAAAACTTGTATTCTTAAAAGCAGCAAAATTTCGCTGTCAAATAGCTTCGAATCCGAAGGACGAACATCATATGTAAATAAAACAAAAGATGAATAACAACAGCAACAGCAACAACAACAACAACAATAATAATAATAATAATAAGATTTCCTTGCCTAAGAAACCACTCCACAAAAAAAGAAAAAAAAAAGAAAAAAAAAAAAGTCAATGTATCTTGTGGCCACTAAAGTCTTCACGTTTCAGGAAAATCACTAGATGAACGTCTTGACGCAAGTTTTACCTCGAGCAGAATGGGTCACAGCTTTACATGAGTTCTGTGCATGTCCACAAACAAACGAAAGCTTTCAAGGTTAATGTCATTGTATTTCGTGTGGTGTGTCTCGTCATAACGTAACTCCAATTTCACATGTTCTAGCGTGTGAAGGTTGTCAAACGATATATACATGTCAACCTCTACGTTTTCCGTTTTCCATCGTTTCGCAGAGAGAAATTGCCTACGGTTTTGTTGTTGTTGTTGTTGTTGTTGTTTGGTTGTGTGTGTGTGTGTGTGTGTGTGTGTGTGTGTGTGTGTGTGTGTGTGTGTGTGTGTGTGTGTGTGTGTGTGTGTGTGTGTGTGTGTGTGTGTGTGTGTGTGTGTGTGTAATTCCAGTTTAGGTAATATAATCATGTTGTTGCCCCTCTTCATATGAGTCAAGCGATAAGTGGGTGATGCTAGTAGCGGTTCTTTTAAAGTTTTAGTCAACCGTTCAACATTAATTTGTGTTCCTCGACTGGTCTTTAAGAACTTGACAGGTGATCAGCCCTGAAATGGCCCTTTTGCAGTCGTAAGCGATACGATCTGATTTGAACAAAATCTGACATGTTGATAGTTTTATCCCACGAAGAAGAAGTCCAGATGAGGATCAGTGACTGACCTCCTGATGTAATCAACTGATTAAACGAGACTTACCAGGGGATGCGATGTTTGATCGGAGTTCTACCCTATCATCGACTGTTAGCCGTCGTTCTTTCTCTATCTCTGGACCTTGCAGTTGGAATGAACTTCCTCTTTCGCTTCGTCAAGTCTCCACACTCAGCTCTTTCAAGTCTGGCCTTAAAACCCACCTCTTCCCGAAATAGCCTCCCTTCCTTGCCTCTTCCTTGTCTTCGGTTTCTCCAGTTTTAGAGTTATGCATGCGTGTGAATGGCTGGTGCGAAAGCGCTTTGATTTGTCTCTGCACACGATTCATCGCTATATAAA
>NC_134889.1:28327875-28331864 GCF_041734735.1 Babylonia areolata | reverse complement strand
AGGGTTTTCGTGTAAATTATCAAAGAACCTGCCAGCGAATCTGCCTTCGTATAAAATCACCCCTCGTCTCCGGCTGTTGCAGAGGTGACATCGATAGCTGGTCGCTGGTTGTCACGTGTGGGTTTTTTTCCCTGTTAGTTTTGTGCCCTTTAGATGGATAGTTCGTCAGGTCGTCATTATTTTGTAGCGTTGGCCCCCTGGGTAATATATATACGTCTGCCAGAAAAGGTGACTCAGTCCTGAAGTGGCGATCACCCTGGCGGACCAGGAAAAAAAAGAAGAAGAAAAGACGGCAATACAAGGGCATCCAGGAGTCATGACCTGGGTGCGGCCCGGCCCCCTTAGAGTGCAAGAAGTTAAGGGCCGAAACACTTGACTGAGGGGGGCTTCTTCTCTGAAGACCCTGTACTGTCCAGCTCTCCCTAGAGTTTCTTATCACTAGTCGTAAAGTCATGCAATAACCACTGGTGTTGGTGTTTGACATCTGGAAGATGGAAAAACGACCTGAAGATAGAGAAAAGACCTAAATGATATGTTGAGCATTGGAGAAGTATTTCATTATTTGATTATTTGTACCCAGCTAATATTTAAACGAGTTGTTTTAATCGTTTCGAAGCTTAACTCTCTCCATGCGAACGGCGAAAGAGACGACGTTAACAGCGTTTCACCCCAATTACCATCATCAAAATATTGCAAGCGGAAGGCTCTTATACTGAAGAGGTGAATGTTGACAAAGAATACCACAATTCTGACGACGGAAGCTAAAGGTTGGATCATTCAGCCACCCACTGGACATCTGAAGGGTCTGTGTAGAGGAGAAGAGAGGACTGGCCGTACTGAGTGAGTTAAACAAAATTTGCCATGAATATTTTTAGGGTTGTGCGGTAATTTTTTCTTTCGTTTTTTTAACGTTTTTTTTTTAATTAAAAAAAAAGAAGGTGTAAATGCCAAAGAAAATGTTGCTAAAATATTTCACCATTTCCCGCAACTACTTGTTGCTGCTTAAACAGTCTGGGTGAGAATATCATGTCACATTTGATGAAATTAGCAATTGACCAGTCTTAACTTTGTAAAAAAAAAAAAAAAAAAAAAAAAAAGAAGAAGAAGAAAAAAAAAAGATAATTCAGGAAGAACTGGAGACACTTTCAATGTTCTTCACTTGTTCATTTGTTTTCGTTTTATTGACCTGCCCTTTTCCGATTGCACATTTCCTTTGCTTTCTGGCACAAATATATGCGTTTACAAGTCGTCGTTTCTTTTTCTTTGAGAACGTTTTATTATTCATAAGTTTTAGACGTTTTGTGCAAAAGTAAGGTATTTCCAGCAAAGTTAGGAAGAAACATCTTCCTTTATAACGAGTTTTTTGATGATGAAAAACACTGAAATAAATTTAAAAGTACTTCTCGGATTTCGAAGTTGTGTATAAAATTTGTCTCCAGCAGTCGTTAGCGTTTAGTGTGTTACTCAGTAACTCATTCAAGCAGTTCGCCCAGAAAATATCATGCCATGATAGTCTCCTCTGATCCATAATGATTGTTTTACTTTTCATCCTGATCACACTGAGGAATAAAAAGAAATAAGAAGTTACAAATGGAATGAAGTGATGGTATTTTGAAAACAAAGAGACGGGCGCATAGCCGAGTGGTTAAAGCGTTGGACTGTCAATCTGAGGGTCCCGGGTTCGAATCACGGTGGGTAAAGGGTGGAGATTTTTACGATCTCCCAGGTCAACATATGTGCAGACCTGCTAGTGCCTGAACCCCCTTCGTGTGTATATGCAAGCAGAAGATCAAATACGCACGTTAAAGATCCTGTAATCCATGTCAGCGTTCGGTGGATTATGGAAACAAGGACATAACCAGCTTGCACACCCCCGAAAACGGAGTATGGCTGCCTACATGGCGGGGTAAAAACGGTCATACACGTAAAAGCCCACTCGTGTGCATACGAGTGAACGCAGAAGAAGAAGAGGAAGAAGAATAAGAAGAAAACAAAGAAATGTCAATCAGGAAAGAGGAAAAAGACGATGGCTAATGGCATTATTAATGGCGAATTTATTCTTCTTCCCCCTCACTACCAGATTTAAGATGTGTGGTCTAGTGTCTTGGTTTATCGTAGGAAAATGGAAATATATCCATCTGTAGCATCCCCTTGCCCCCCCCCCCCCCCCCCCCCCAACCCCCACTCTCTCTCTCCCTGTCTCTCTCTCTCTCTCGCCCCCCCCCCCCCCCCCCGACCCCCCCGCAAATACACAAATCTGTACATAACAGCATTTGTGGGCACTAACACACCCTCACACACACACACACACACATACATACATACACAAACACACACACACGCACACGCAGACATGCACACACACACACACACATACACAACACACAAACATACACACCACACACGCATACACACACAACAGACAAACATACACACACAACACACACATGCCATTACCAAAGAATAACAAGATTTTTAAAAAAAAATCGAGCACCAAAAAAAAACCAAAACAAACAATCAAAAAAACCACGTAATGTTCACACTTCACAGGCAAGAAAGACTCACAGGTCCCACCAGTCACAGCCATCAATTAGTGTCAGATGAGTGTGCGCAGATAGCGGAACAAGCTGCTGAAACACATAACCCCAGAATAAAAACACATCAGCAAGTGGCACTGGTGTGGCAAGTTACACTAAATTCTCGAAGAACTAGATTTTTTTCTGAGAGATTTGAAAGGGATGAGACTGACACTATTAAACGTGTCAGAAATGCAGGAAGTTCGTTGCTAATAGAGGCCAATATGGACAATTTGTCCTTTAGTTTTCTTTTCTTTTTTGCTTTTATTAGTTTTTATTTCTTTTTCTTTTTCTTCTTCTTTTCATCTGTTGTTTGAAGGGTTGAGTATATCTGAGATTTTTTTTTTTTTTTTTTTTTTTTTTTTTCAAAATTCGGTTTCTGGAAATATCTTCAAGGTATGACGTGCACAGTTGCTGATTAGCTCCCTTGGTGACGTTCTTTACCCGTGATAACGAAGCACGAGGTGAGCTGACGACACCTAGCTGGCCAGGAGGGGAGCAAGGCCTCCAAGCCCCACGTGGACAAACGAGCAACCAAGTGGCTTCATAGCTCCCCCCCTCACCCAGTCACCCCCCTCTTCCAGGGCTCCTCCAACCACGGGAAGCCACTCTAACAAGCTAGTTAGCATGGCAGGAGATCCGTGAGGATGATCTCCCTTTGAGAAAACTGCCATCCAATGAGAGAGTAATGTGGGGTTTATAGGTTTTCGTGCAAATCATTAAAGCTGCTGCTGCAAATCTGCCTTCGTTAGAATCACCCCTCGTCTCCGGCTGTTGAAGAGGTGACGTCGATAGCTGGTCGATGGCTGTCACGTGTTTTTCCTGCCGTTAGATTTTGTTCGTTTGGATGGATATCTTGTCAGGTCTTCATTATTTTGGACAGTTGGTCCCTTGGGTGATACTTTTTATCTCCAAAGCAGGGGATTCCGAGCTCGAGCTTTCCTGTTAAATCAGGTTTCCTGCTTTCTTCACATTGCTGTGAGTGAGTTTGGTCTTTGGCATTTAGAAGACAGGAATACCTCCAAACGTTAGAGTTTGTGACTTTCTTAAGCAACGAGAACACCCTTTTAATACCTAGTTCATACTCCACTGACTTATATATATATATATATTTCAATGTTAGAAACATTGCCAACAACGCGTTTAAGTTGAACAAAACATTTCTTATCAATACACGTTAAAAACGATAGGGAAATAAGTTTGTATTTTTGTCCTTTTTATATGTTTCAAAAGTGTGAAGCTTCAGTATGATCTAACTCCAAAACGTTTGGGAAAGAACTGCATCATGAATGAATACTTTGATGAAAAAGCACTTAAACGAAATATAACAGTGCCTCTATTTGCCTTCGAGTAATTACATTTTCAATCAGTGTCTATTATAGTCTCCCCTGAGCCATGAATATTTTAATACCT
>NC_134889.1:28320375-28322875 GCF_041734735.1 Babylonia areolata | reverse complement strand
AACATCTCTCCATTTTGCTTCAATAGTAGTTTGTTGCCTTTTGAAAAAGTACCTATCCTCGGTCGGAAACGAAGTTTTAAGCACTCTAAAAATACGGAGTCATTTGCACAGGTAGATGTTTACATGGAAGAGGCCTTCTTCTTCTTCTTCTGCGTTCACTCGCATGCACGCGAGTGGGCTTTTACGTGTATGACCGTTTTTACCCCCGCCATGTAGGAAGCCATACTCCGTTTTCGGGAGTGTGCATGCTGGGTATGTTCTTGTTTCCATAACCCACCGAACGCTGACATGGATTACAGGATCTTTAACGTGCGTATTTGATCTTCTGCTTGCATATACACACGAAGGGGGTTCAGACACTAGCAGGTCTGCACATATGTTGACCTGGGAGATCGTAAAAATCTCCACCCTTTACCCACCAGGCGCCGTCACCGTGATTCGAACCCGGGACCCTCAGATTGAAAGTCCAACGCTTTAACCATTCGGCTATTGCGCCCGTCACATGGAAGGGGCCGATTGAGAGCTGCCTTCAAGCGCTCATCATTCGTGTCCTGTGTCATACAATCAGGCGTCAGTCTCTCTCTCTCTCTCTCTCTCTCTCTCTCTCTCTCTCTTTCTGTCTGTCTGTCTATCTCCATCTCTCATTTGCATTATCATAAAACTTGATTTCTTTAACAGATACGTGTACTGTGTAACTTTGTCCCCCTTTTCTATATCAGTTTTAAAAGCTTTAGTCTGATTTTATTCCAATACGTTTTGGGAACAAACTACCTCAGAAATGAGCTCCTTGATGAAAAAAAAACAACAACAAAAAACAAACAAAAAAACAACAACAACAAAAACAAGAACACGTAAATATGATATACCAATACTTCTCTTTGCCTTTGAGTAATTGCATTTTCAATTAGTTTCTATCATACCCTCCCATGAGCCATAAATATTTAATTATTTTTGCCTACCAGAAATCGTTCAGGAACAAAAACTATTCGAGAAATGAGTTCTTTGAGGAAAAACTCTTAAACGGAATATAGTTGTGTTTTTCTTTGCCTTCGAGTAATTGCAATTTCAATTTTTCCATTACAGTTTCCCATGAGCCATAAGTAATGTAAGATTCCTTCCTGCTCCTTTGAAGAATAAGATATGTGTCAAAGCATAGAGCACGGAACATGACAAGGTTGACCTAATAAGGAAGAAGCATTATAGATCGTTAAACATAGTATCATAGTATCAGTAGCTCAAGGAGGCGTCACTGCGTTCGGTCAAATCCATATACGCTACACTACATCTGCCAAGCAGATGCCTGACCAGCAGCATAACCCAACGCGCTTAGTCAGGCCTTGAGAAAAAATTAAAAAAACAACAAAAAAAACCCAAAAAATAAAAATTAAAAAAAAGAAAAAAAGAGATAATAAATAAATAAAAATTTAAAATATAATAAACAACTTAAATAAAAGAAAAAGAAAAGGTAAATACATAAAATTACTACTACTACTACTAATATATAAGGCGCATAATCTTGATGAAGTCGACTCGGAGCGCACAAACATAGCAGTAATTATATTTCAGCCCAGCACCGGGTATATGATCTTTCTCCATTGTAACATTTGTGCATTTCTTTGGCATGCAGCATAGCCTTGCGTTTGGACTGTGACAGAAAAAGCACTATTCGATGACTGGAAAGAAGATCTTTCTTTGAAATAAAAAGAGCCTTGTGAAAGGTGGTAGTATATAGAATCCTTTTTCAAACTATGCATAGTTTTCAGCGGTCTTCTTTTCGGAGTCATTTTGGTCGTGGTGCTTTTGGTAGCTCAATGATGTTGAAGGTACAGAGTGTGTGTGCCTGAAATGCCTGTTCACTCTGTGTGTGTATGTGTGTGTGGGGGAGGGGGGGAGGAGGGAGGGGGGTAGGTGGGCGATCGAGGTTGGTGGTGGTTGAAACGGATGTAGCAATGAAGACATAGATATTAAACGAGTGTCGGAGGTGGTGAGCTAATCACAGTCTGGATTTGAAATCACAGAAAAAAAATGTTCACGTCTCCAGTCACCCCGATTTCTTAAGCAACACCGCTTGAAAAAGTCATAGCATCGACACGGTACAGATGCAGATTCTAGGTACCATTATTTTCAGTTACAGTAAAATGACTGATCTTTTTGTGTCACCACTTCATTTTTGATATCCATGATCTAGTGTGTGTGATGGCCTAGAGGTAACGCGTCCGCCAAGGAAGCGAGAGAATCTGAGCGCGCTGGTTCGAATCACGCCTCAGTAGCCGATATTTTCCCCCCTCCACTTGACCTTAAGTGGTGGTCTGGGCGCTAGTCATTCGGATGAGACGATAAACCGAGGTCCCGTGTGCAGCATGCACTTAGCGCACGTAAAAGTACCCACGGCAACAAAAGCGTTATTCCTGGAAAAATTATGTAGAAAAATCCACTTTGATAGGAAAAACTGGCGCTGTAGTGTAGCGACGCGCTCTCCCTGGGGAGAGCAGCCCGAATT
>NC_134889.1:28312875-28315375 GCF_041734735.1 Babylonia areolata | reverse complement strand
TTCATAAGTCTGCATACACAGTCTTGTCGGCGGTAATTTAACAAGTTTTAACCAATACTTTATGCACTTTATTGTTGTACGAATTTTCAGTGGAAATCTACCCGTTTCCCCATATGCTACTTGATTAGATGAATGAAGTGGTATATTAAAAAAAACAACAACAACGCTTTATTGCAAATGTATGAATGATTTCCATTTGTTTATTCTCGTAGATGCCCCAAATTTCTGCTGCATATGTGAGCATCGGCTCTATCTGTGTGCTAAAGAGTTTCCAGTAAAGTGAAGGGTCAATAGACTTTAATTTTTGCATAGCTCTAATAATTTCAACAAACCCCTTTTTCCCCTTCCTGCACATTTCGGTCCATGCTGTGTTCAAACTTAACTTTGTTGTGAAGATCAATCCTAAATATTTGTAGGTATTAGTCACTTGTGGGAGAGGGAGAGGGAGGGAGGTGAGAGAGAGGAGAGAGTGAGAGAGAGGGAGAGAGAGAGGGGGGAGGGAGAAAGATAAAAATTGAGAGGGAGAAAGGGAGAGAGAGAGAGAGGTCAGAGAGAGAGAGGGAGAGAAAAAGAGAGGGAGAGAGAGAGACAAAAACGAGAGAGAGTGGGAGGGAGAGAGGGAGAGAAAGAGAGGGAGAGAGAGAGAGAGAGAGAGAGAGAGAGAGAGAGACAAAAAACGAGAGAGAGAGGGAGAGAGAGGGGGAGGGAGAGAGAGGTCAGAGAGAGAGAGGGAGAGAGAGAGAGAAAGAGAGAGAGAGGAGGGGAGAGAGGGGGAGATAAAAAGCGAGAGAGGGAGGGAGAGAGAGAGAGAGGGAGAGAGAGAGAGACAAAAAACGAGAGAGAGAGGGAGAGAGAGGGGGAGGGAGAGAGAGGGGAGAGAGAGAGGGAGAGAGAGAGAGGGGGGAAGAGGAAGAGAGAGAGAGGGGAGAGGGAGAGGAAGAGAGAGAGAGAGAGTGGGGAGAGAGAGAGAGGGGGGGAGAGAGAGATAAAGTGAGAGAGAGAGAGACAGACAGACAGACAGAGACAGAGAGAGAGAGAGCTGGTTTGGAAGAGAAGGTGAAGGAGCAAGAACGGCACCATCAACCTCCTGCATTTTCTTGATACAATAGCTACCGCTCATCAAAAGCGGTGTAATGCCCGGTGAAGGACTTGACTCTCTCTCTCTCTCTCTCTCTCTCTCTCTCTCTCAGTCTCTCTCTTAGTCCTTGTCTCTGTGTCTGTCTGTCTGTCTGTCTGTCTGTTTGTTTGTTTCTATCTGTCTCTATTTGTCTACCCGTCCGTCTGTCCATGTTTGTCTATACTTATGTGTCTTCTTCTGTCTATTTGTTCGTCTGTCTGTCTGTCTGTCTGTCAGTCTCTCAACCTCTCTCTCTCTCTCTCTCTCTCTCTCTCTCCCCATCCCTCCCTCTATATCTCCCTATCTCACTCTCTCTCTCTCTCTAACTCTCTCTCCATGAGCATGTTGCTTAAGTCATTAAACCATTTAAATCTTGATTCTTGAATCTCTCTCTCCATCCCCCTCTCTCTCCATCTCCATCTCTCTCTCTCTCTCTCTTTCTATTTCTCTCTCTCCATCACTCACTCTCTCTCTCTCTCCATACCCCCCTCTCTCTCTACATCCCCCTTCTCTCTCCCCCCTCTCTCTCTCCATCCCTTTCTCTGTTCTCTCTCTCTCTCTCTCTCTCTCTCCATCTCTCTTTCTATTATCTCTCCATCTCCATATCTCTCTTTCTCTCTCTCTGTCTCCATCACTCCCCGCCTCTATGTGTGTGTGTGTGTGTGTGTGTGTGTGTGTGTTATAAACTAGGCTCTCCCTCCCACCCTCTCCCCATCCATACACTATCTCAATCCATGAAGTTAAAAAAAGAAAAAAGAAAAAAAAAAAAAGAAAGAAAGTTCACAAATAACTAAATCAATGAGCGGATTTTACTAATGAATGGTTTCAGTGTAATTTTGTTAATCAACGGGGGCAAAACGGGAGGAAAATGTAAGAACAACAACAACAACAACAATAACAAAAATCAGACGTGGGTTTTTATGTCTTTGTAATTGGATGATTGGCATAATTATGCAAACTTTCAGTTAGACCATATGTATATATCTATGTCCTCTCTTTCCTACTGGTCTACTACTACTACTACTACTACTACTACTATTACTACTACTACTTCTTCTTGTACAACATGAAAGAACAGCTAATTTGATTCATCATAAATTATAACATGACAGAAGCAGAAAACTGATGCAGCGTTTAAACAACTCTTCCGTCGTTACAAAACTATTCAAAGATGCTTTAGAAATTTGATTTTTTTTATTTTTTTTATCTCCACTTGTGGGCTGCAACTCCAAGAAATGTTCACTCATATAATTATTATATGAGTCAAATGTCATGTTTAAGACCATTTTCAGCCAAATCCTGTTGTTGTTTTTCTCAAGGATGTGCATGCTTGGTAAATATGTTCTTGTTTCCACAACACATTGAGCGCTGACATGGATAACA
>NC_134889.1:28300375-28307875 GCF_041734735.1 Babylonia areolata | reverse complement strand
AGAGCGTATAGGAATGTGTAAAGTGAAAAAAAAAGTCAAAATAATAATTTTGTTAAAAAAAAGTCTAATCCTAACATATATATATAATCTATGAACGGAACTACGCAGCACAGAATTCACTCGGCAATGAATGTATTGACAATGTAATCATCAGAGAAAACCCCAGCCATTTCCTCTATTCAGATTATGGACATTCAAGTCTCTTTGTGACCAAAACGTCAAACTACAATCTCTTCATATTCATTGGTAATATTAGCTGCTAATCAGAAAGCATATAGTAAAAAAAAAAAAAAAAAAAAAAAAAAGTCACAGATAACATCAAACAATATTCTAACGCTGAGGTATGTGCATAGTCGTCAGAAAAAAAAAATCACAAAAAACTGGTCACGTTACACTTGTCAGCTCAAAACTAAACACCAATCACGTTTTAAAGCTGGCGAATCATCGGACTTAAGACGTTGGAAAAGGTTGCAGACATGCTGATGACTGGAAGAGAGAGTCTCTCTCTCTCTCACACACACACACACACACACACACACACACACCTGTTGTGAATGTTCCGTACAGTGCTGAGTGCGCCAAGTCTGTGTGGAAGTGCACAAAGCTGAAGCAGAAAGCTTGGTGCTGTCTGTCGATTCAAATGAAATCAGCTCTTGCTCCCCAATGTAGCTGACATTGCCAGCGAAGTTGGCGGTGGTTTAGCGGATCAGACGATGGTCTCCACATGGTTCTGATAATGGTTTTAAGTCGTTCTGAACCAAGGCGTTGGAGATCGGGGGCTTGAATGTATGAGCGATCACAGCAGCGCTTAGTTTAGTCAGCATTAATAAATTTCCCAATTCTACACTAATTCCAGTGAATTAGAAAGAAAGAAACATTCTTATGATAGACTTTCACAGCTTTAATATTTTTTTCCCTAAAATAAATGTTAATTCCATGGCCTTTCAGGAACAATCTTAATGCTAAACAAACTTAGCGCTGCAAACATCATTTGTGCAACTCAGCCCAAAAGCAAGATTGTGCAATTAATGAATACATAACTCCATGATTGTGCAATTAATGAATACATCACTCCATGATTGTGCAATTAATGAACACATGACTCCATAATTGTGCAATTAATGAATCCATCACTCCATGATCGTGCAATTAATGAATACATCACTGCATGATTGTGCAATTAATGAATCAATCACTCCATAATTGTGCAATTAATGAACACATCACTGCATGATTGTGCAATTAATGAATCCATCACTCCATGATCGTGCAATTAATGAATACATCACTGCATGATTGTGCAATTAATGAATCAATCACTCCATAATTGTGCAATTTATGAATACATCACTGCATGATTGTGCAATTAATGAATCCATCACTCCATGATCGTGCAATTAATGAATACATCACTGCATGATTGTGCAATTAATGAATACATCACTTCATGATTGTGCAATTAATGAATACATCACTCCATGATCTTCACTTGTCACGATCTGCCTCAGTACAGTTTCAGTTTCTGTTTCTTAAGGAGGCGTCACTGCGTTCGGACAAATTCATATACGCTACACCACATCAGCTAAGCAGATGCCTGACCAGCAGCATGACCCAGCGCGTTTAGTTAACTCCTCCCATACGAACGGCGAAAGAGACGACGTTAACAGCGTTTCATCCCAATTACCATCATCAAAATATTGCAAGCGGAAGGCTCTTATACTGAAGACGTGAATGTTGACAAAGAATACCACAATTCTGACGACGGAAGCTAAAGGTTGGGTCATTCAGACACCCACTGGACGGACATCCGAGGGGTCTGTGTAGAGGAGAAGAGAAGACTGGCCGTACTGAGTGAGTTAAGCAGGCCTCGAGTGCATGCCCATATAATTTTGTGTACATGTCAGAGTGGATTTCCTTTACAGTACTATGCTAGAGGACAACCATTTTGTTGCCTTGGGTTCTTTTTCTCTGCGCCAAGTGCGTGCTGCACAAGGGATATGGGTTTATCGTCTCATTGAATGACTAGACGCTCAGTTTGATTCTTTCCAGAAGAAAGGGCGAGAGCGGGATTCGAACCCAGACCCTTTCGGACACTGTATTGGCAGATGACTGTGTCTTAACCATTCTACCACCTTCCTTCTCAGCACAACGTTATCGGGAATTTCCACAGGAAAAAGTAAATGTGGGCTTTGTTAACTCTTTCGTTCCTATTTTTCTATGAACCATTACTCCCCCTTCTTCCGAGATCCCTACCATACGTATAATACTCTATTTTATTTTTTAATCTGACGTTTCGGCGGAACATAGATACTTTTTTTTTTTTTTTTTTTTTTTTTTTTGCTGCCCCATCATCTGTACCGTTTCAGTGGCATTACTCCCACGCCGCTCATTTAGATTCCCCCAAACACGGCCACACCCGGGTTCGTCCGTCGTAGTTCCAGCGTCGGCAGTCCACAGGGAACCATCGATGTTAGGTCGCCAGGAGGCCACACACCAGAGGAGACCCTGCACTGCTGCTGAGTCACTTCGGTGGTGTTCAGTGGTGCCTGTTCTGTTTTAACGTACTTAGGACACCACCTACTAAGCCCCCTACTAACGACAATAATGGCTTAGTCGCGGAGCCAGACTGAGTGAGCGTCCCTCCCAGAGTGGAGACCGCCACCACGTCCCTCAAACAACAGCCCCCCATGAATCTGCCGACACTGACGACATTGACAGGACTCACCCCAAGCACGGAAGTGGAGGGGCATCGAAACTGAGGTCACCATGAGAGCAGGGCATGAAAGGCCACAGACTTTGAGACTATTTTGTTTTATATTGATGACGATGAAGGAGGAGGAGGATGACGATGATGATGACGATGTTGCTATGGAGGTCCATTTTGGTTTGGGACTGCGTGACAAGGCTGTACTCTACGCTTCCTGTCATAATGATATCCCGGCGTTAACCAGGCCCGAGAGATACAGACACTTGAAGTGTTGGTCAGGTAATTTGAGCAACACACCCAAAGACGCATCCTTGAAGTGGATGACACTCGACTGTGTGGTCCCAGTCTTCCCATTTAAGCCCACAGCACTCTCACCTCTGGGTAGGAGCCGGCCACGGGCCGAAAAACCCACCTCCGCTGGGATTCGAACCCGCGTCCTTCCAGCCGTCAGTCCGCGACGCTAACCACTTAATTCTTGGGCAAGATGAGAAGACAAAGGTCATTTCTGAGGAAAACAACAAACAACAACAACAACAACAAACAAAGCGCATCATCGTCTTCACGATGTCATTGTGGCAATTGTTACTCTTCATCGCATACTAAATGTCAGTTTTTATCGATTTTTTGTTTGGTTTATATACATTACATCTGTTTCCTTTTAATTTTTCCCTTGCCATAGTTTATTTTTCCAGACTTTTCATTGTTAATTCGTCAATGAGATCAAAATGTTGAGGGGGTGGGTGGGGGTTGGGGGTTGGTGGGCGTCACTGCATTCGTTAGATAACCGATAGATAATAGCTATAAACACATCACACAAAATGACATTTCATCAGCAGCTGGTTGTCGATTAACGTTTCCTGGAAATGCATATCAAGAACAAACAAACAAAAACAAGGGAGGAAATCTGTGTAGCATTGATCGATAAAGCATTTGATGATGCTAAACAGGCCGCACTCCAAAATCCAGACAGCAGATTACAGATGGCGTTCATTAACTCTTTCCATTCGAACGGCGAAAGAGACGACGTTAACAGCGTTTCACCCCAATTACCATCATCAAAATAGTGCAAGCGGAAGGCTCTTATACTGAAGACGTGAATGTTGACAAAGAATACCATAATTCTGACGACGGAAGCTAAAGGTTGGGTCATTCAGACACCCACTGGACATCCGAGGGGTCTGTGTAGAGGAGAAGAGAGGACTGGCCGTACTGAGTGAGTTAAAACTTGACTTGGTGTGAAAGGACCAGTCAGTTGGTTTTGTGCTTCATTTTTCACCCTCAGTCAGATTGTTTGACGCCCTTTATTCAATCCTGATTCCAGCCAACAGGCGAAGGAATACATTCATACACCCCCACACTTCTTGTCTCGTTAGAACTTGCAAACACACACACGCGCGCGCGCACACACACACTCACACACACACACACACACACACACACACACACACACACACACACGCACACACACACACACACACACACACGCACGCGCGCGGACACACACACGCACACATGCACACACACACACACACACACACACACACACACACAAACACACGCAGTGGACCTGCAGTGAAAGCAGTGCGTTCTTTGTGCTCTTCTTCCAGCTCGATCTGGTAGTAACCTGACTTCATGTCCAACACAGTGAAGTACTCAGATCCTGACAGACAGACAGACAGTCTAATATCTCTTTCACTCGTGGCAGAGCATACGAGTCCTTCCCTGTCTTCACTGTTGAGCTGGCATATTTTATAATTATTATTTATTTATTTATTTATCTATTTATGTAAGCTCATCTATTATTTATTCACCTTTTTTTTTTTCTCAAGGCCTGACTAAGCGCGTTGGGTTACGCTGCTGGTCAGGCATCTGCTTGGCAGATGTGGTGTAGCGTATATGGATTTGTCCGAACGCAGTGACGCCTCCTTGAGCTACTGAAACTGAAACTGAAACTGGCCAGGGAAGGCTTCTGGTGGCCTGGGATGAGTACACGTGTGGAGGACTGGATTCGACACTGCCCGCGCTGCGTGTGACTGTCACATACTTCCATATGCGAAACTTTAATACGACAGCCAAAATATCAAACAGCGCATGAGGATTGAAAAGACCAAACAGAAATTCTATCATGACAAGCCAACCACTTTAGAGCATTCAACTCTTCACCCTGGGGATCACGTTCGCATGGCTCCACTCCCAGGCACTAAGGAATGGAGGCCAGCTGTGGTGGTAGAGCACCATACATCGCCAAGGTCCTACCTCGTACAGTCTGAAGGGAGTATGTATCGACGTAACAGACGTCACCTACACCGTTCAACACGAAGAGCAAATGATGAATCTTCAAATCTCCCAGAGCCGTCATCTACGCCTGAAGCTGACCCACTACCTGAGGAACCTACAGGAGCTTCAAACTCACCTGGGTGCCCTCATCAGCAATCAACGCCAGATCGTCGCAGTGACACTACCTACCGGACACGCTCTGGACGTGAAGTTCACCCACCTCAGTGACTTGACCGGTGACAGTTCCAGTCTCTTCGTGTTTGACCCCATTGCAAGAAATAGTGTTATTAGTTACTGTGTTTGTTTTGTTTGAAGTTTATTTTTTTGTGTACATTCTAGTTTCACTTCTTCATAAGAGGGAAGATGTCACATACTTCCATATGCGAAACTTTAATACGAAACCAATACGGAACAGTGGCACATAACTTTTCATGAAACTCCCCTGACAACACCTTAGTAACGTAACGACGCTTGGTCGTACCACAACGCAAACATTACAGTGACGCAAGGCTCGTACAGACACTGCACCGTTGGTGAACATCACCACAACCCAGCCACTTGACCTCGTCTGCATAGACTACCTGAGTATAGAAACATCATCTGGTGGTTATCAACACTTCTTGGTGATTACAGACCACTTTACCAGATATGCACAGGCGATTCCTGCCAGGAACCAGACAGCAAGGACTACCGCTGAAGCTCTTTTCAACCATTTCATCGTGCATTACGGCTTTCCACGGCGTCTGCACTCGGACCAGGGAGCCACTTTCGAGGGACGAGTGATTAGACAGCTGTGCAACATCACGGGCATGGACAAATCAAAAACATCAGTTGACCACCCCATGGGCAACGGAATGACTGAGCGGTTTAACCGTACATTATTGGCCATGTTGGGAACGCTGGAACCTGAACAGAAAAAAATGCTGGCACAAGCATGTCCCGTCGCTCGTTCATGCATACAACTGCACGGCACACCAGAGTACTGGCCATTCGCCCTACTTCCTAATGTTTGGCCGCTATCCCAGACTGCCAGTCGACGTCATCTTTGGCATTGAGCGCAACAGCCAAAGCAGGAACCACACGGCCTACATCGCCGATCTCCGCCAACGACTGCAGGACGCATACCAGAAGGCGTCACAGGCAGCAGGCCGAGCACAGGAGAAGCAGAAAGTGCACTACGATCGTCGAGCACGTGGAGCGACGCTAGAGCCAGGAGATCGGGTGCTTGTGAAAGTCCTCGTCTTTGACGGCAAACACAAGTTAGCCGACAAGTGGGAGGAGGACGTCTACATCGTAGCGTCGCAGCCCAACGCTGACGTCCCCGTGTACAGCTTGTACAAGGAGAGTGACCCATCCCAATGCAAACGGATTCTCCACCGCAATCACTTGCTGCCCATCGGTTCAGTACCGACGGAATCGCTGCGGGAGAATCAGGAAGCAAACAGACCCAAGGAAGCGACCAGAGAAGCGGTACCACGAGGTCATCGTAGCATGACCGACCGTGCGACCCCTGGTCTCTTCTTGTCACCCACCGATCCCAACCAGGACACTGATAGTGATGAGGTAGATGTCGATATCGTGGTGCAGCTAGGTCCAAGAGAGGACAACGCAACTGTAGCCCCACCAGCTACAGAACAGACGCTGGCACCAGATGGGAGCAGAGAGCCACCCACAGACGCTGATGGTGACGACCAGTCAGAGCCTGCCGGTGACGGGGGATCCGACCAGGGCGGTGACGACCGTCGACTGGATCAAGATAGTCAGTCGGATCAGCCCACTGAGGACGCTGAGGACAATAAAGACGAGGCAAGCGGCAACGATGACGCGTTTGATCGGACAGCGTCAAATGATGCTGAAGAGGATGAAGCAGGTTCCATCAAAGAGCAGTCCAGTGACCCTGTGAACGAGGTCTTGGAAGAACCAGGAGTAGTGTCAGCAGTTCACGTGTCAGGAGACAACCTGATAGGTATGGTGTTGAGATCACTGGTGGTAATCAAGCACTGATTGCAAAAGAGAGGATGACACTTCTCTCTGACTTCCTACAAACTGGCACTGTGAAACTAGATTCCAAGGACATCACACAACTCCTTGCCAAGGTGTTGAAATTAGATAAGTAGAGACAGTCGTAGGATACCCACATTTTGATTACGTCTGCCATAATTATGTTGTAAATATTTTCTTTATTAATTTGGATTGCTACATTATCTGTACAGTCATTGGAATTTTGACTGGGTGAAACATAATTGCTTTGGCTAAGTAGCTTGTTTTCTCTTTGCGCCGGTGATAAAGGGATGCGCATAATTGATTACTTGTCAGCCTTTTTTTTTTTTTTTACATGAAGCTTGTTGCTCCAGAAAAAAAATGTTTTGCTTAAGAAGCGATATGTATTTGCATCAGTCGAAGACCTCAGTTATAGCTGGCTGAAGTTTGCGTTCCGTATATATTTTTGGAAACATATATAAATATATTTGTCTGCTTGGAACCGCATATCCCATTTGATTGTGTCTTCAGCGCAT
>NC_134889.1:28270375-28287875 GCF_041734735.1 Babylonia areolata | reverse complement strand
ATGATTTTCAATTTATGTTCGTACCTTGTTATGTACTATCCCTCCCCCCCCCCCCTCCCCCCAAATATTCCTTGTGACCCCGGTTCAGTTCACTTGGTAATAAAGACATATTCTTTTCTATTCTAAACACTTATAGGTACTACTTAGAACTAAACCAACAGAAACCAAAAAATCAATAACCGTCCATATTTAAAGCTTTCTCTGTCTCAGTTATGGCAGACATTAGCTCCCTTCATGTTACTCTCCCCTAAGTTGTAGTACCTTCAATTATAATTGATCTTGATAATTGAATCGCAAGCGGGAGTGATAAAATTGCTCACTGCACAGTTCAATAACACCTGCCGAACATCACAGAACATCAATTAAAAAAAGAAAGAAAAAAAGAAGAAAGAAAATTGTGTTATTGAATAGTCTGCACGTGAACCTGGGGAGCAGTTTTAGACGATGCGTGAGAACAGTACCGATTTGGAAAGTGGTGATAGTTCCGCTATGAAGAAGGTGGCAGAAGAGTTAAGGCGTTTATCGTCTGCCAGTACAGTGTCCGTGGGGGGATTAAGTTCGATTCCCGCTCTCACCGCTTCCCCCCCCCCCCATGCTGTCCCCCCCCCCCTAGCACCCCGACCCCCCCCCCCCTACCCCTCCTCCCCCGCCCCAGCCACCCTCCCCTAAGTTTGAATGGAAAATAAAACTGACCGCCTAGTCATTCGGATGAGGCGATAAACCGAGGTCCCGTGTGCAGCTCGCACTGAAAAAAAAGAAGAAAAGAAACCGTGGCATCATCATAAGTCTTGTTCGCTGGCAAAAAAAAAAAAAAACAAAAAACACAAAAAACACAAAAAAAACCACCTCTGAAACAAAATCCACTCTCACAGATACACAAACATGTGTATGCACGCGCACTCAAAGCCTGACTAAAGGGCATTAGATAATACTGCTGGACATGGAATCTGCCTTACGACGTGCATGGATTTGTCCGAACGCAGAGACGCATCCTTGAGAGATTGAACGTGAAACTGGTTACAAGCATTATTTGTATTGTGTATGTGTATTTGTATTTGTATTTCTAGAGCAGATTTCTGGATAGTGTGCTATATAAGTATCCATTATTATTATTATTATTTCTTTTTATCACAACAGATTTCTCTTTGTGAAATTCGGGCTGCTCTCCCCAGGGAGAGTGCGTTGCTACACTACAGCGCCACCCCCCCCCCCCCCTACCTTTTTTTTTTAATGAAAAAAATAAAAAATTCCTGCCTGCAGTTTTATTTGTTTTTCCTATCGATGAGGATTTTTCTACAGAATTTTATCAGGAACAACCCTTTTTTTGCCGTGGGTTCTTTTACGTCCGCTAACACGGGAACTCGGTTTATCGTCTCATCCGAATGACTAGCGTCCAGACCACCACTCAAGGTCTAGTGGAAGGGGAGAAAATATCGGTGGCTGAGCCGTGATTCGAACCAGCGCGCTCAGATTCTCTCGCTTCCTAGGCGGACGCGTTACCTCTAGGCCATCACTCCACTGTCTGGTGGGTTTCAACGTTTTAATATGCAGCTTCTGTTCAAACGTGTGTGTGTGTGTGTGTGTGTGTGTGTGTGTGTGTGTGTGTGTGTGTGTGTGTGTGTGTGTGTGTGTGTGTGTGTGTGTGTGTGTGTGTGTGTGTGTGTGTGTGTGTGTGTGTGTGTGTGTGTGTGTGAGGTGCGTGCATGCGTGAGTACGCACAAGTTTTTATATTGATATGCACTTGTATGCATCTTATTTCTACTGTATCTGTGTTTGTGTATGATTTTCGATTTATGTTAGTATCTTGTTATATACTACCCCCCCACCCCCAATATTCCTTGTGACCCCGGTACACTTGGTAATAAATACATATTCTAACCTATTCTATTCTTTTTATATGAATATTGCACGTGATGTTCCCAAAGTTTTTTTTTTCCCCCTTTTTTTGCCACGAGTTTCTGAGAAAGAAAGAAAGAAAGAAATTCAATACGCTTCCTGAGGTATGTACATTAGCCTCGTTTCTCAGCACAGTTTGTTTATTTGTTCTGCTGGAGAGTTAAAACGACAGTGGGGAACCTGTTTTCAGTGTTGGCAATTGCGGGTGGAGTGTGTCTACGCTTAGAGGGTGTGCATTCGTGTGTATGTACGTGCACATTCTTCCTGTCACACACACACACACACACACACACACACACACACACACACACACACACACACACACATACACACACACACGCGCGCGCGCGCGCGCCCGATATATATACATCTATATAAATCTCTCTCTCTCTCCCCCCCCTCTCTCTCTGTCTCTGTCTACATATATATATATATATATATATATATATATATATATATATATATGTGTGTGTGTGTGTGTGTGTGTTACATGTATATGTATGTATATATATATATGTGTGTGTGTGTGTGTGTGTGTGGAGAAAGAGATAGAGCGAGAGAAACCTAGAGACAGATATACAGATACATAGCTACAAAGACACATAAATGCATACATACAAAGATACATATATGCATAGAAAGCTGTTCATTAGTTGCAAATAGACTGGAGCCGTACAATTAGGTGCTAAATACTTCTTCTTTCATACATTTTGGCAACGTGAGTCACGTTAGCATCAATTTGTCTTCTTCGTCTTCTTCTTGAAACCTTAATAACTCTCTCCATACGAACGGCGAAAGAGACGACGTTAACAACGTTTCACCCCAACTACCATCATCAAAATATTGCAAGAGGAAGGCTCTTATACTGAAGAGGTGAATGTTGACAAAGAATACCACAATTCTGACGACGGAAGCTAAAGGTTGGGTCATTCAGACACCCACTGGACATCCGAGGGGTCTGTGTAGAGGAGAAGAGAGGACTGGCCGTACTGAGTGAGTTAAAAGATAGATTTACACAAGGTAGGGTTTGTGGAAAGTAGGGTTGGGGTGTCGGGGAGTGTAAGTCCACAATTTCTCGCAATCCCACGATTTCTCTCGCTTTGTGAGAAATCGTGGGATTGCGAGAAATCGTGGTCGTTCCTCTCTCACGTTTTCTCTCAATTGCGAGAAATCGTGAGGAGGGCGCCCCCACGATTTAGTCCCCCTTATTTTAATAAAAAAGAAAAAAATTCCTTTGTCGTTGGAGTTGAGTTCGTGTCTTTTTCCCCAATGCAAATCAAAGAGAAAAATGAGAGAGAGAGAGAGAGAAAAGAAGAGAGAGAAAAGAAACGAGAAGGGTGGTGGTGGGGGGTGGGGGGGGGGGGGGGGGGTGACAACAACGACGATCATGATAATGACAGTGACTTTGGCAAAGACATCAACACTAGACGGTGAAAGTAATGACACAGTACTGGTTTTCAAATTTGTGTATGTAAGTGAGTGGGACAGTGGGCGAGTGAGTATATATATATATATATATATATATATGTGTGTGTGTATGTGTGTGTGTGTGTGTGTGTGTGTGTGTGTGTGAATTTCTAGAATAGAATACTTTTTATTGTCATAAAACCTTAAAGTGTGTGTGTGTGTGTGTGTGTGTGTGTGTGTGTGAATAGAATACTTTTTATTGTCATAAAACCTTAAAGTGTGTGTGTGTGTGTGTGTGTGTGTGTGTGTGTGTGTGTGTGTGTGTGTGTGTGTGTGTGTGTGTGTGTGTCTGTGTGTGTGTGTGTGTGTGTGTGTGTGTGTTTCCTTTTGTGTGTTTACATGGCTGGTTGACTTGCTCTTTTCTTTCACGCTGTGTTTTTGAAATAATATTTTGACGTTCTGAGCGTCTTCTATAAAAACTGAGAATACATTTTCAGTGCAATCTTACATGCGAAAGGATGCTGACACAAACAGATGAACAAATAAGCAAGCATGAAATGAAGAACACTCTAGATAATTAATGTGACAGAAAAGGTTGCACCACAACAAACATCAAAAGTATTTTGGTCCAATTTTCACGCTCCCTTACTTAAATATAAAGCACTGCCAGACTTTTTTTTTTTCTATCACATTTATGTAGAGAATTGAATCATTTTGATGTTATTGCCGACATCCCTCGGGAAAGATTTGGTTCGAGTCTTATCATAATCCATTCTATTCTGTTACGTTATATTTCTGTTTGAGTTATGTATAAATCAAATCAATCAAATCAAAAACACTTTATTAATCCACAGGGAAATTAAGTTGTGCAATCACAGGCTCATTGTAAACACTGGCATAAAATCATGCGCAACATAAGAAGAGATTAAAACTAGTCAAATAAGAATTCCCAATAGCTGACGATATACTAACCCCCCCCCCTCCTCCCCACACACACACATACTCATGTTAAGACAATACAGTATTGCACAACAATATTAACAAATGAAAACATCCAACAAAAAAAGGGGTATAGATTACTAAAAATGACATGCGCGCACGCACGCACGCACGCACACATGCACACACACACACACACACACACACACACACACACACACACACACACACGCACGCACACACACGTTAAGACCATTAGGTATTGTACAACAATACATCAATAAAAAACATCAAGGGAATAAATCGTATATATAAGTAAAATGCACACACACACACACACACACACACACACACACACACACACACACACACACACACTCACACACATAAACAACGTATGCATGCACATAACAGATGTCACGCCAATAAAATGCCTTGGTTTCATTGTTCGCGATTGATCGATGTTGAATTTGAGGTCAATGCATCGCAGTGATCCATCTCATGTGGAATACAATAAATAGATGTATTTCAGTGTCGTTTCTGTTGCTGTCTTCAACAGCGCCACTGTCATTAACATTATCATCATTGTCGTTGCCCACCTTTTTCTCTGTTCTTTTCCTCTCTCTCATTTTTTCTCTCTTGTGTGTGTGTGTGTGTGTGTGTGTGTGTGTGTGTGTGTGTGTGTGTGTGTGTGTGTGTGTGTGTGTGTGTGAGTGTTTCATGATTTTTTTTTTCTTTTCTTCTCTTCTTCTTCCTTTTGTGGAATGGCTTTGAATGGTGAAATAATGGTGTATTTTGATTGTGTTTTAATTTTTGCTCATTTTTCGCTTTTTTAGCTTTATTCCCTCTTTAGGGCGAGGGCTGGATGTAAAAAAAGCATGTTATTTGCTTATCTATTACCCTCGATAATAAAGATTTTGTCTTTGTCTTGTCTTGTCTTGTCTTAGATTTGCATTGGGAAAAGACACGAACCCAACTCCAGCGACAAAGGAAATCATTTTGATTAAAATAACGGGGACTACCTACGATTTCTCACACATTGTGAGAAATCGTGGGAGCACCCCCCCAACGATTTCTCGCAGTTGAGAGAAAACGTGGGAGGGGAACTTCCACAATTTCTCGCAATCCCACGATTTCTCTCATAGTGAGTGAGAGAAATCTTGGGATTGCGAGAAATCGTGGGCTTACAGGGAGTGAGAGTGAGAGTGGGAGATTAAACCTCTTTAGCGTATACTCAGTCAACCCGGATTCTCCTAAAAAAAAAAAACACACACAAAAAAACAACAACACACACACACAGAGAAACAGAGACGTTGACGGAAACAGAGACACAGAGACAGCTCATGCACACACAGACACACAGAGACACACACACACGCACAGACATACACACACACACACGCGCGCACGGACGGACGGACGCACACACACACACACACACACACACACACACAGAAGTATACACACACACACACACACACACACACACACACACACACACACACACACACACACACACACACACACACACACACACACACAGATCCCTTTTTTTATCTGCGAGTGTTATTCTTTTCCTGTCAAAATGGATTATTCCCCGGGATTGTGAGGAGTCAACTCTATCGTTGCCGTAGATTCTTTAACGTGCGCTAAGTGTATGCTGCGCACGGTACCTCGGTTTTTCTTCTCATGCTAATAAACGAATGTATTGTACTGCATTGCTTTGTATTATATTGTATTGTATATTCCCAATGAAAGTATCAGTGTTGTTTTTATTGTGAACGGCAGGCCACAGTCTATTAACGTAGTTTCTTTTACGTGTACAAAAAGTAAATGCTACAACGTTCCAGCTACCGGAAGTTTTCGCTGCTTCCTCCTCCTCCTGTTCCTGGTCTTCTCCATCCCCCTTACTCCCCCGCCCGCCCCCCCCCCCCCCCGTCTGTCTCTCTCTCTTTCTCTATCTCTCTCTCTTACTGTTTCTTTTTCCCCTCTTCCTCCTCCTCCTTCTTCGTCTTCTTCTTCTTCATCTTCTTTTTTCACCACCACCACTATCATCATCATCATCATCATCATAATCTTCTTCTTCTTCGTCTTCTATCATCATCATCATCATCATCATCATCATCATCTTCTTCTTCTTCTTCTTCTTCTTTCACCATCATCATCATCATCATCATCTTCTTCTTCTTCTTTTGTCACGATCATCATCATCTTCTTCCTCTGCTTCTTCATCATCATCGTCTTCTTCTTCTTCCTCTTCTCCTCTCCTCCTCCTCCCCCTTCTTCTTCTTCCTCTTCTTCTTCTCCGCCTTCTTCTTCCTCTTCCTCTCCTCCTCCCCCACCTTCTTCTTCTCCTCTACCTTCTTCTTCTTCTCCTCCTCTACCTTCTTCTTCTTCTTCTTCTCCTCCTCCTCCTCCCCCACCTTCTTCTTCTTCTCCTCCACCTTCTTCTTCCTCTTCTCCTCCTCCTCTCCCCCTCCTCCTCCACTTTCTTCTTTTTCTTCTCCACCACCTTCTTCTTCTTCATTTAAACACTTCTTTTAAAAAGTCTGATTGGTGTTGTTCTTCTTTTTCTTTTTCTTGTCTTTTCTTCTATGTCCATCATTTCTTCATGACTTTGTCTTGTTGCGTCGTCTTTTCTTTCTCTCTCTCGTTCTTTCGCTCTTTCCTTTTATCACTCCTGTACTTCCTCTTCCTCCTCTCTGTCTCTGTCTGTCTGTCTGTATGTCTGTGTCTCTGTCTGTCTGTCTCTCTCACTTCTGCATTTTGCACTATAATGCATATATCAAAGTAAACATTCAAGACTGAAAGTACACAGGAGAGAGAGAGAGAGAGAGAGAGAGAGAGAGAGAGAGAGAGAGAGAGAGAGAGACAGCCATACAGACACAGACACAGACTTTTGCACTATACTGCATATATCTAGGTAAATACTCAAAACTGAAAGTACACAGTAGAGAGAGAGAGAGAGAGAGAGAGAGAGAGAGAGAGACAGAGACAGAGACAGAGACAGAGACAGACGGAAAGACGAGTGGCAAGGATTGCAATTGAAATTTAAAAAAAAAAAAAAAAAAAAAAAGCGGAAAAGTTTCCCTCGCTATAACCATGCAATTTGCAAAGCTTTCAACGGTATTACGAGGAACTTGCCTTACTAGGAAGCGAATCTGACTTGATTCTACGACTTGCTCCCGGTGCACTGTTACAAAAACACCCACCCCCCCCCACACCCCCACCCCCAACACACACACACACACACACACACACACACACACACACACACACACACACACACACACACACACACTCATTCTCATCGCACACTGACCGATAGAGATAATTACGGTAATTTGAAACGCACACTTTACTGATTGGTTTTAGGTCAGGATTGAGAGATACGGACACTTGCAGTACTGGGCTGGGATGGCGTGAACGTTCTTACCAGGGCTAAGTTTTGCTCAGCGTTGAGACTTGTGGTCGTAAGTCTATGAAACTAGCGTAGACTTAGGAGAATTTTTTTTTAGCGCTTAGCAAACTTAGCTGCTGATAAGATCGCCAAATGGAACCCAGTGCAGATCTAGAAATTCGTGCAGCCATTCTCAGAGACTCATACGTAAATCTGATGACGCTGTACTATGTGGTTCCAATCATCCCCTTTGACTGAGTCTGCAAGAACCGGTGTAGCATACTAGAATGACGCCCCCCCCCCCCTGCCCCCCCCCCCCCCCCCACACACACACACACCCTCACAACCTCTCCTCCCCCAAGCCCCCTCCCGCCTCCCCCCCCCCTCCCACACACACACACGCCCTTACGTTTACTGTGTCTCTGTCTTTCTCAGTCTCTGTCTAGGTGTATTACACACACCCTCTCTTTCTCCCTGTCTCTGTGCCTATGGTTTGTAGTTCTGTCTCTGTCTGTCTGTCTGTCTGTCTGTCTACCTGTCTGTCTGTCTGTCTCTATCTCTGTTTCTGTTTCTGTGTCTGTCTGTCTGTCTGTCTGTCTCTATCTCTGTTTCTGTTTCTGTGTCTGTCTCTCTCTGACTCTCTCTCTCTGTACGCGCAAGTGTGTTGGTACGGGTGAGTGTCCTTTCATCTTCTGTCTGTTTCTTCTTCTTCTTCTCCTTCTCCTCCTTGTCCTCATTCTTCTCCTTCTACTTTTCCACCTTCTCCTTCTCCTCCTCCTCCTCCTTCTTTACTTTTCCCTTTTCCTTCTCCTTCTTCTGCTTCTTCTTCTTCTCCTTCTTCCGCTTCTTCTTCTCCTTCTTCTCCTCCTTCTTCTCCTCCGTGTCCTCGTTCTTCACCTTCTACTTCTCCTCCTTCTTCTCCTCCTCCTTCTTCTCCTCCTCCTTCTTCTCTTTTTCCTTTTCCTTCTCCTTCTTCTCCTCCTTTTCTCCTTCTCCTCCTCCTTCTTCTCATTCTTCTTCATCTGTGTGTCTGTCTACGTCTGTCTTCTTCTTCTTCTTCTTCTCCTCCTCCTCCTCCTTGTCCTCGTTCTTCTCCTTCTACTTCTCCTCCTTCTCCTTCTTCTCTTTTTCCTTTTCCTTCTCCTTCTTCTTCTCCTCCTCCTTCTTCTCCTTCTTCTTCTTCATCTGTGTGTCTGTCTACGTCTGTCTTCTCCTTCTTCTCCTCCTCCTTGTCCTCGTTCTTCTCCTTCTACTTCTCCTCCTTCTCCTCCTTTTCTCCTTCTCCTCCTCCTCCTTCTTCGTCTTCTCCTCCTCCTCCTTCTTCGTCTTCTCCTCCTCCTCCTTCTTCTCCTTCTTCTTCATCTGTGTGTCTGTCTACGTCTGTCTTTTTCTTCTTCTTCTTCTTCTGTTTTTCTTCTTTCTCTAATTTAGTTAATTTTTTTTTCACGCTCGACATTTTACAAAGATCAACATCACCTATAAACTCCATTCTCCATGAGCTGAAAATGATTGTGGATTAAAAAAAAGAAAGAAAAAAAGAAAAAAGAAACTGAAAACGTACAGGTTGATCGTCTTTTGTCGTCAAAAGTAGCATATGAGATACATGTGGTGTTTGTTATTTTATAATGTTCTCGCCAGATCAGATTTTTCTTCTGATTTTCTTCTCGTAATGGAGGAACTTGCATAACATCACCCGTATTGCGTCTGACAAGATTAAAGCAACAACAACAACAAAAAAAGATTATTAAAAAATGATAAATTGTCACATTAACAAACTCACGCATACACACACGCACACACACACACACACACACACACACACACACACACACACACACACACACACACACACACACTCACACACACACACACACACACACACACACACACACACACACACACACACACACACACACACACTGACTCATTATCAGCCAAACATTTCTTCTTTTTTTTTGTTTTTTTTTTGTTTGACACTACTGTTTGCATGCACACACGCACGCCAGCACAACGCACGTAAAGATAGATAGATAGATAGATAGAGAGAGAGAGAGAGAGAGAGAGAGAGAGAGAGAGAGAGAGAGACAGACAGACAGACAGACAGACAGACAGACAGACAGATAGACAGACAGACAGACAGACAGCGAGAGAAAGGAAACGAAACGAATTTTCGTTTCACGAGGGTAGTGGAGTAAGCACAGATGCTTTTATTTATATATTTATTTATATTTACATCCAACCCTCGGGGAGAGAGAGAGTGAGAGAGAGAGAGAGAGAGAGAGAGAGAGAACTCAGAACTCAGAACTCAGAACTCAGAACTGTTTTAATTAAGGCCACCGACCTGTATACATATAAATATATGAATGCACGTGTTGCACACACACACACACACACACACACACACACACACACACACACACACACACACAAACACACACACACACACAGAGTGAGAGAGAGAGAGAGAGAGAGAGAGAGAGAGAGAGAGAGAGAGAGGGAGAGAGAGAGGGAGAGAGAGAGAGAGAGAGAGAGAGAGAACTCAGAACTCAAAACTCATAACTGTTTTAATGTAAGGCCACCGACCTGTATATATATATGAATATAGGAATGCACGTGTTGTACACAGAGAGAAAGAGAGAGAGAGAGAGAGAGAGACAGAGAGAGACAGACAGACAGACAGACAGAGACAGACAGACAGACACAGACACAGATATGCCGGGGAATGACAGGCAGAGAGAAAGAGAGAGAGACAGAGAGTATGAAAGAGAGAGACATAGCCAGAGAGAAAAAGAAATGGAGGAAGGAAAAAAGAGATGCCGAGAGGTGATAGAGTGGACAGAGAGAAAGAGAGAGAAAGAGGGGTGATAGAGTAGAGTGAGAGAAAGAGTTTTGATAGAGTAGAGAGAGAGAGAGAGAGAGGGGGGTGGTAAACTAGAGAGAGAGAGAGAAAGAGAGGTGATAGAGTAGAGAGAGAGAGAGAGAGAGGGGTGGTAAACTAGAGAGAGAGAGAAAGAGAGGTGATAGAGTAGAAAGAGAGAGAAAGAGGGATGATAGAGTAGACAGAGAGAGAAAGGGGTGATAGAGTAGAGAGAGAGAGAAAGAGGGGTGATAGAGTAGAGAGAGAGAAAGAGAGGTGATAGAGTAGAGAGAGAGAGAGAGAAAGAGAGGTGATAGAGTAGAGAGAGAGAGAGAGAAAGAGAGGTGATAGAGTAGAGAGAGAGAAAGAGGGGTGATAGAGTAGAGAGAGAGAGAGAAAGAGAGGTGATAGAGTAGAGAGAGAGAGAGAGAGAGAGAGAAAGAGGTGATAGAGTAGAGAGAGAGAAAGAGGGGTGATAGAGTAGAGAGAGAGAGAAAGAGAGGTGATAGAGTGGACAGAGAGAAAGAGAGGTGATAGAGATGATAGAATGGACAGAGAGAAAGAAAGGTGATAGAGATGATAGAGAGAGAAAGAGGGGTGATAGAGTAGAGAGATAGAGAAAGAGAGGCGATAGAGTGGACAGAGAGAAAGAGAGGTGATAGAGATGATAGAGTAGACAGAGAGAAAGAGAGGTGATAGAGATGATAGAATGGACAGAGAGAAAGAAAGGTGACAGAGATGATAGAGAGAGAAAGAGGGGTGATAGAGAATAGAGATAGAGAAAGAGAGGTGATAGAGTAGACAGAGAGAAAGAGAGGTGATAGAGTAGACAGAGAGAAAGAGGGGTGATAGAGATGATAGAGCGGACAGAGAGAAAGAGAGGTGGTAGAGTAGAGAGAGAGAGAAAGAGGGGTGATAGAGTAGAGAGAGAGAGAGAAAGGGATGATAGAGTAGACAGAGATAGAAAGAGGGGTGATAGAGATGATAGAGTGGATAGAGAGAAAGAGAGGTGGTAGAGTGGACAGAGAGAAAGAGAGGTGGTAGAGATGATAGAGTGGACAGAGAGAAAGAGAGGTGATAGAGATGATAGTGTGGACAGAGAGAAAGAGAGGTTGTAGAGTGGAAAGAGAGAAAGAGAGGTGGTAGAGTAGAGACAGAGAGAAAGAGGGGTGATAGAGCAGAGAGAGAGAGAAAGAGGTGATGGAGTAGAGAGAGAAAGAGAGGTGGTAGAGTGGACAGAGAGAAAAAGAGGTGATAGAGTGGAAAGAGAGATAGAGAAAGGGGTGATAGAGTAGAGAGAGAGAGAAAGAGAGGTGATAGAGTAGAGAGATAGAGAAAGGGTGATAGAGTAGAGAGAGAGAGGGTGATAGAGTAGAGAGAGAGAGAGAGGGGGAGGTGATAGAGTAGAGACAGAGAGAGAGGTGATAGAGTAGAGAGATAGAGAAAGGTGAGATAGAGTAGAGAGAGAGAGGGGGGGTGATAGAGTAGAGAGAGAGAAAGAGGGGTGATAGAGATAATAGAGTGGACAGAGAGAAAGAGAGGTGATATAGTGGACAGAGAGAAAGGGGTGATAGAGTAGAGAGAGAGAGAGAGAGAGAGAGAGAGAGATGGGTGATAGAGATGATAGAGTGGACAGAGAGAAAGAGAGATGAGAGGAATAGACAGACCGACAGACAGACAGAGAGACGGACGAACAGGCAGGTAAATGTGAAGAGACATCGGCCTGTTATTCATGTTTTTTCCTTTTGACATTCACCAATTCGTTTTGATTACAATTAATTTTTCTCGAAGTAGAATCACACTTTGTATTGATTTTTGCGATATGTGATTTGACGTCTTGATGAAATGACTATAGGGCTAAAAGAAAATAAGTTTCAGTGGCAGGAAATACGAATACATTGTGTCCGGTTTCCCTTCATGATGAGTACCTGAACGAATGTCTGTGAAATCTACAAAACCGACCAAATATTATGTTAAATGGTACATATTGTACTGTACACTGTAAAGTTAAATTCTTTCTTTGTATTATCATGGCCGAAATGTTAAACGTTAATGCTGACTACAAGTGTCAAGTAAAATTGTTTGGCTATAATGTAGTAAGCTGAAACTCAAAAGTATATTATTCGCGAATGTTCTATCAATAAGTGCAAATTAGGAGTATTTCATTGCAAGCAGTTGAATACGAAAATTAAAAGAGTATTTTATCAAAAACATAGTTACAAATAAATGCAAATGGAAAGTGTAATCAGGCCATGAGTTAGAACAATTTTTTTAATCGTATTCTGGTCGAAACTAAATATTACAAAATCAATGAACATCAAAAATATATTCCAGCCACAAGTTATGCTCACCAATACATATTCAAAATTATATTCTGACGAATCATTATGAGTGCAGATTTTAATTAAGCAATATTTGATACTCTTCTTTTTCCACCTAACTAAAGCCAAGAGGTCAAAGGTTAATTTTTTTAAAATCCTGAAAGGAAAGAGATTGGTTCGTGACAAAAACTAAAGTCCATCAGAAGATGTACAAAATGCAATTAGACTGACTCCTAATGGTGCTTGACCGCTGTCCATGTCTTGTTTTAGGAATTATTCTAGTTCTCGTTTGCTAGATGGACACCCATAGTCTCCGCGATGAAGTCAGCGGTACGTTGTAGGTCCTCCCCACCGCCGTAGAGCTTATGGACGACAAGGAACTGATTATCGCTTACTTTGGGTTCCAGGCAAACTCTGAACCTCCGCTGTGAAGGACCAAAAGAGACACTGGGCACCCTTTGTAGTTTTGGTTTGTTTGGGTTTTTCTTCTTCTTCTTCTTTGCCCCAGAAGTTCGGACATTTTGTTTTTGATAATATTCCGATGACGATGGGTTATGACGGGGATGATGACGATGGGTTATGACGGGGATGATGACGATGGGTTATGACGAGGATGATGACGATGGGTTGTAACGAGGATGCTGACGATGGGTTATGACGGGGATGATGACGATGGGTTATGACGGGATGATGACGATGGGTTATGACGGGGATGATGACGATGGGTTGTGACGGGGATGATGACGATGGGTTGTGACGAGGATGATGACGATAGGTTGTGACGAGGATGATGACGATAGGTTATGACGGGGATGACGATGGATTATGACGGGGATGATGACGATGGGTTGTGGCGGGGATGATGACGATTGGTTATGACGGGGATGATGACGATAGGTTATGACGGGGATGACGATGGATTATGACGGGGATGATGACGATGGGTTGTGGCGGGGATGATGACGATTGGTTATGACGGGGATGATGACGATGGGTTATGACGAGGATGATGACGATGGGTTGTGACGAGATGACGATGGGTTATGACGGGGATGATGACGATGGGTTGTGACGGGGATGATGACGATGGGTTGTGACGGGATGATGACGATGGGTTATGACGGGGATGATGACGATGGGTTGTGACGAGGATGATGACGATGGGTTATGACGGGGATGATGACGATGGGTTATGACGAGGATGATGACGATGGGTTGTGACGGGGATGATGACGATGGGTTGTGACGGGGATGATGACGATGGGTTATGACGAGGATGATGACGATGGGTTGTGACGGGGATGATGACGATGGGTTGTGACGAGGATGATGACGATGGGTTATGAGGGGGATGATGACGATGGGTTATGACGAGGATGATGACGATGGGTTATGACGGGGATGATGAAGATGGGTTGTGACGGGGATGACGATAGGTTGTGACGAGGATGATGACGATAGGTTATGACGGGGATGACGATAGGTTGTGACGAGGATGATGACGATAGGTTATGACGGGGATGACGATAGGTTGTGACGAGGATGATGACGATGGGTTATGACGAGGATGATGACGATGGGTTATGACGGGGATGATGACGATAGGTTATGACGGGGATGACGATGGGTTGTGACAAGGATAATGACGATGGGTTATGACGGGGATGATGACGATGGGTTGTGACGAGGATGATGACGATGGGTTGTGACGAGGATGATGACGATGGGTTATGACGAGGATGATGACGATGGGCTTGTGACGAGGATGATGACGATGGGTTATGACGAGGATGATGACGATGGGTTGTGACGAGGATGATGACGATGTGTTGTGACGAGGATGATGACGATGGGTTGTGACGGGGATGATGACGATGGTTTGTGATGGTCCATTTAGGTCTGGGACTTCTTGACAATATTGTGCTATCATAATACAGACTTTAAAAAAAAAATGTTGAGGACTACTTCGTAAAATCGTGTACATAATCATTTTCATAAAATGTAAAAATAAATAATAAATAAATAAATAAATAGAATAAAATCGAGATATCATTCAGAATACGCAAGACGCCTTTGGTGTGTCACTGATTTTGCACTGGATGCCCCTCTGGTTGTTTCGGACACACATGGGAAGCTTTAAAGAGGCGTTTGAAGAATCGATGTTTTCAGCGAAAAAAATGGACATTAATTCAGGGTTCAGTGAACGATATATGTGAATGGTCACTGTCAAAAAACCAACAAACAACAACAACTTGAAGCACATGTGTAAGAAAGCATTCCTGGCGATGACAGGTACTCATAACATCGGCTGCATACCGCGCGCTGTTTTCCGAATGTGCTGTTTTCCGAATGTTGTGACAAAAAAGAGAAATACAATACAATACAATACAATACAATATAATACAATACAATACAATACAATACACTTCTGTGCGGAACCGTAATGACTCGAGAGAAAAAGAAGAAGAAGAAGAGCAGATTACTCAACGTTTAATCTGAGAACGGCACATAAACTCTTCGTTGTACTTTTTTTCTTATTGACTTTTTTTTTCCCCCCCCCCCCCATATCCCTTTTTTTCAGAGGGAGAAAGAAAACCTTCTCAGGTGACCTGTAGCCGTGTTTGTGTTTCAAAAAGTAACGTCTCAGTCTTCATATTCATCTGGGCATCTTTTGCTTGGAAAGTGGTGTGTGTGAGGAGGGAGAGGGAGGTGTGGGGAGGAGGGAGGGGGGGGGGAGGAAGAGATGATGGAAGGGAGTTAAATCATTCTACAAGTTTTGGAGGAAAGGAGGAGGAAAGAGAGAGAGAGAGAGAAAAAAAAAAAGTTTCAGAGCTCGTTAAATACTACTCTTCCAATCCCATATCCCATTTCGTAAATGAAAAAAAAAAAAAAATGTTTTCCTCTCCGCCAGCATAAAAGCTGTACAGGAAGAGAGGGAAATCACATTGAAAAGGTTGTTCCATTATGGACGCTCTGTGAAGTCCATTAATGGTGAAGCTGTGGAAAGCTTTCGGTCAGCCATTAGCCAGAGAGTGGACAGTATCGATGCGCGGCAGCGGTGTAGATGTGCATAGTGGGAGGGCGGTGTGTGTGTGTGTGGCAGGGTTGGTGGGAGGGTGGGGATGGGGGATCGGAAGAGGAGAGTGGCGCGGGCGGGGGGGTGGGGGGTGGGGGGTGGGGGTGTGTGGGGGTTGCAGGGGGGGCATGTAAATAGTGAAATGCACCAAGGTATAGGTTCTCTGTGTATGCTGGTAAAACACACACCGTTTGTCACACAGGGCTTTTCTTTCTTTCTGTTTTTCTTTCTTTCCTCCTCTTCCTCCTTCTTCTTCTTTCTTCTTCTTCTTCTTCTCTGGCTCTAGCTCTTATTCCACTCCTCTTTTTTTTTTTTTTGTGTGTGTGTGTGTGTGTGTGTGTGTGTGTGTGTGTGTGTGTGTGTGTGCGCGCGCGCGTACGTGTTTTGGGGGCAGGGCTGAAAACAGAAAGATCTTAAAGGATTTCTTTTTGTTCTCAAAAAATCATTGCTTCCTAAACCGCTGTTGAGACGGACACAACAGGCGAGTAGTGAAAGGGTTGGACTTTTAATCTGTGGGTCCCGGGTTCGAATCCCTCTCACGACGCCTGGTGGGTTAAGGGTGGAGGTTTTGCCTGATCTCCCAAGTCAGAAGTGCAGATATTTGAAAAAACTTAGCCCCCCCCCCCCCCCCCCCAGCCCCCTGTCTTGTGAATAGGCATACAGAAGATAAATTGCGCACGTTAAAGATCTCTGTAATCCACACTAATGTTCGGTGGGCTATGGAAACAAGAGCATACCCCAATATGCACATCCCAGAAAACAGAGTATGGCTGCCTGCATGACGAGGTAAAAACGGTCATGCACGTAACATCCCGTTCGTACATCCACAGGGAGTGACCTGCCCATGGATAACGTCAAGCAGCAGGAACAAACAGCTCTGCCATAAAATAATATCTTTTAACTGTTATTGTTTTCTTTTTAATATCATCAGATTCGTTTCCCCATTCATCTGTGTTTTGGTGACGTGAAATCGGAGTTTTTTGTGCGGTGGATTCGGTAGGAGAGTGCTACAAGGTCCATTTGTGCGTCGACCTGTGTTCGTGGCTGTACTTCAGCCATTGTACCGGCGGCCTCTTTAGGAGCGGTGCTCTTCTACCAGAATATTACACGCCACGATTAACACGAAGCCGAAATCAGTATTTACTTTGTTCTTTGTGTGTTAACCCTTTTTTTCTTTCTTTCTTTTTTTTCCCCCAAACCCTTTTGGAGGGTTTTTTTTTTTGTTTGTTTGTTTGTTTGTTTTGTTTTTCTTTCAAATTTCACCCACATTTTTACCCTCATTTGCCCAGTTTCCCCAAACCCTCCATTCATCCACATCTCCCACCCCTTCTAACAGATAATACTCAGATGTATTCATAAATACTTTTACAAAATGTCTTCAATCACCGATATGTGTGACGGGACATTAAACAAAATTCCTTCCTTCCTTCCGTTCGTACATTCGAATGAACGGGGAGTTGTAGCGCACTGACGCAGAAGGAAAGGAAGAAGAAGAAGAAGAAGAAGAAGAAGAAGAAGAAGAAGAAGAAGAAGAAGGAGGAGGAGGAGGAGGAGGAGGATGAGGAGGAGGAAACCACTGGTGGTTGAAAGTAGTTTATCTCATC
>NC_134889.1:28252875-28260375 GCF_041734735.1 Babylonia areolata | reverse complement strand
GTTAGCTGGGAGCGATGGGTGGGGTATTGAGGATGAGGGAGGGAGAGAGGGAAGACGTTTTCATTAAGGAAATGGGGGTGCATGTTTTGGAAAGGAGTAGTATTAAAGGAACCACGGAAGTTTTCCTTTAGGATAGCTTTGAATAAAGAGTCAGACAGGGAAGAGAAAAGGAGGGGGAAGTCTGCAGACTGGATTTTCTCTCTCTGTGTGCCCTTGAATGTGGATTAGTGACCACAATCTTTAGCGGAGGACTTTTGAAATGAACTGCTTTGTCAGAATGTAAGGAAAAAAGCAAGTTTGATGCAAGCGTAGGGATACGTTGAAACCCTTCTTGCTGATTGCATTAAAAGATTGACACCCGTGCACATGTACCCACTGTGCTTTAGCTCTGATGACGGCTGGCTGAAAGCTTTTTTTGAGCACACTCCATGAATAGATTCCACAAACCAGTCATACAGTGCTGTCACTGACCTATCTTTTTCTCCTTATTGTTCTTTCCTGCTTTATGTTGGCTGGGAGGGGTAGGAGAGGGGAGGAGGTGGGGGGAGGGAAAGAAGTCGTTTGTATTATGGAGATGGGTATGTAGGGTTTGGAAGGGAGTAGCATTGAATGAAATATGGGAGTTTTTCTAAAGGACAACTTGGAATGGGGAGTCTGACAAGAGAGAGAGAGGGGGGGGTAATGTCTGCAGACTAGATTTTCTGTCTGTGTGCCCTTGAATTTGGATTAGTGACCATAATCTTTATCGAAGGACTTTTGAAATGAACTGCTTTGTCAGAATGTAAGGAAGAAAGCAAGTTTGATGCAAGCGTAGGGATACGTTGAAACCCTTCTTGCTGATTGCATTAAAAGATTGACACCCGTGCACATGTACCCACTGTGCTTTAGCTCTGATGACGGCTGGCTGAAAGCTTTTTTTGAGCACACTCGATGAATAGGGTTGAATTTGGATTAGTGACCATAATCTTTATCGAAGGACTTTCGAAATGAACTGATTTGTCAGAATGTAATGAAGGAAGCAAGTCTGATTACAAGCTTTGGGATAGTTTGAAACTGGTTTTTTTCTGATCGTATTAAAAGATTGACCCTCGTGCACATGTAGCCATGGTCCATCAGCTCTGCTAATGGCTGACTGAAAGCTTTTTGAACACTCCATGAACAGACTCCACAATCCAGTCACAACGTGCTGTCATTGAACAGTCTTTTTCTCCTCATTGTTCTTTTTCTCTTTTCCTTGGACTCTGTTTATGCTGCCTGGGAGGGGTGGGTGGGGTATTAAGGGTGAGGGAGAGAGGGAAGACGTTTTCATTAAGGAAATTGGGATGCATATTTTGGAAAGGAGTAGCATGAAATGAACTGTGGGAGTTTTTCTTAAGGACAGCTCGGAATAGATAGTCAGACAGGGAAGAGAAAGGGAGTGTTATGTCTGCAGACTGGATTTTCTCTCTCTGTGTGCCCTTGAATTTGGATTAGTGACCACAATCTTTAGCGGAGGACTTTTGAAATGAACTGCTTTGTCAGAATGTAAGGAAGAAAGCAAGTTTGATGCAAGCGTAGGGATACGTTGAAACCCTTCTTGCTGATTGCATTAAAAGATTGACACCCGTGCACATGTACCCACTGTGCTTTAGCTCTGATGACGGCTGGCTGAAAGCTTTTTTTGAGCACACTCCATGAATAGATTCCACAAACCAGTCATACAGTGCTGTCACTGAACTATTTTTTTTTTCTCCTTATTGTTCTTTTCCTGCTTTATGTTGGCTGGGAGGGGTAGGAGAGGGGAGGAGGTGGGGGGAGGGAAAGAAGTCGTTTGTATTATGGAGATGGGTATGTAGGGTTTGGAAGGGAGTAGCATTAAATGAAATATGGGAGTTTTTCTAAAGGACAACTTGGAATGGGGAGTCTGACAGAGGAGAGAGAGAGAGAGAGGGGGGGGGGGGGTAATGTCTGCAGACTAGATTTTCTGTCTGTGTGCCCTTGAATTTGGATTAGTGACCACAATCTTTATCGAAGGACTTTCGAAATGAACTGATTTGTCAGAATGTAATGAAGGAAGCACGTATGATGCAAGCTTTGGGATAGTTTGAAACTGTTTTTTTTTCTGATCGTATTAAAAGATTGACCCTCGTGCACATGTAGCCATGGTCCATCAGCTCTGCTAATGGCTGACTGAAAGCTTTTTGAACACTCCATGAACAGACTCCACAATCCATTCACAACGTGCTGTCATTGAACAGTCTTTTTCTCCTCATTGTTCTTTTTCTCTTTTCCTTGGACTCTGTTTATGCTGCCTGGGAGGGGTGGGTGGGGTATTAAGGGTGAGGGAGGAAGGGAAGACGTTTTCATTAAGGAAATTGGGATGCATATTTTGGAAAGGAGTAGCATGAAATGAACTGTGGGAGTTTTTCTTAAGGACAGCTTGGAATAGACAGTCAGACAGGGAAGAGAAAGGGAGTGTTATGTCTGCAGACTGGATTTTCTCTCTCTGTGTGCCCTTGAATTTGGATTAGTGACCACAATCTTTAGCGGAGGACTTTTGAAATGAACTGCTTTGTCAGAATGTAAGGAAGAAAGCAAGTTTGATGCAAGCGTAGGGATACGTTGAAACCCTTCTTGCTGATTGCATAAAAAAAGATTGACACCCGTGCACATGTACCCACTGTGCTTTAGCTCTGATGACGGCTGGCTGAAAGGTTTTTTTGAGCACACTCCATGAATAGATTCCACAAACCAGTCATACAGTGCTGTCACTGACCTATCTTTTTCTCCTTATTGTTCTTTTCCTGCTTTATGTTGGCTGGGAGGGGTAGGAGAGGGGAGGAGGTGGGGGAGGGAAAGAAGACGTTTGTATTATGGAGATGGGTATGTAGGGTTTGGAAGGGAGTAGCATTAAATGAAATATGGGAGTTTTTCTAAAGGACAACTTGGAATGGGGAGTCTGACAGGGGAGAGAGAGGGGGGGGGGGGTAATGTCTGCAGACTAGATTTTCTGTCTGTGTGCCCTTGAATTTGGATTAGTGACCACAATCTTTATCGAAGGACTTTCGGAATGAACTGATTTGTCAGAATGTAATGAAGGAAGCAAGTCTGATGCAAGCTTTGGGATAGTTTGAAACTGGTTTTTTTTCTGATCGTATTAAAAGATTGACCCTCGTGCACATGTAGCCATGGTCCATCAGCTCTGCTAATGGCTGACTGAAAGCTTTTTGAACACTCCATGAACAGACTCCACACTCCAGTCACAACGTGCTGTCATTGAACAGTCTTTTTCTCCTCATTGTTCTTTTTCTCTTTTCCTTGGACTCTGTTTATGCTGCTTGGGAGGGGTGGGTGGGGTATTAAGGGTGAGGGAGAGAGGGAAGACGTTTTCATTAAGGAAATGGGGATGCATGTTTTGGAAAGGAGTAGCATGAAATGAACTGTGGGAGTTTTTCTTAAGGACAGCTCGGAATAGACAGGTGAGAGAAAGGGAGTGTTATGTCTGTAGACTGGATTTTCTCTCTCTGTGTGCCCTTGAATGTGGATTAGTGACCACAATCTTTATCGAAGGACTTTTGAAATGAACTGCTTTGTCAGAATATAAGGAAGAAAGTAAGTCTAATGCAAGCTTATGGAGACGTTGAAACCCTTTTTGCTGATTGCATTAAAAGATTGACCCCCGTGCACGTGTACCCATCGTCTCTCAGCTGTGCTAATGGCTGACTCAAAGCTGTTTGAAATTCATGACCAGACTCCACAAACCAGTCTCACGGCGCTGTCATTGAAGTCTTTTTGTTTGTTTTTTTAATTTAATTTTGGACATTGTCTATGTTGACTGGGAGGTGTGGGTGGGGGAGAGAATGTGAGGCAGGGAGGGAAGACGTTTTCATTAAGGAAATGGGGGTGCATGTTTTGGAAAGGAGTAGCATGAAATGAACTGTGGGAGTTTTTCTTAAGGACAGCTTGGAATAGACAATCAGACAGGTGAGAGAAAGGGAGTGTTATGTCTGCAGACTGGAGTTTTTCTATGTGTGTGCCTTTGAATTTGGATTAGTGACCATAATCTTTAGCGAAGGACTTTTGAAATGAACTGCTTTGTCAGAATGTAAGGAAGAAAGCAAGTTTGATGCAAGCGTGGGGAGTGGGGAGGGAGGAGGAATGTGTGCAGGCTGGATTTTTCCCCCCTCTGCTGTCATTTACCAGGTTAACGTTAGGATTTGCAATTGACTGTGTCAGGAACCCAGATGACATTGACAATGAAGATGCTGATGGATGACGCGCTCATGGTGAACAGATGGTAGATGATGGTAACATAGTTTGGTTTTAGTCGTCATGAAGATGCAAAGTTTTGTGTTTTCTGAAGGACGAATGTGCTAACGTGTATTTGCCCCTCCTTTCTCTATCAAAATGTAGTGTTGTTGTTTTGTCTGTGAATGTATTGAATGTTGATGATTATGTTGACAATATAAGCAATGGATTAAAACAAAGCAAATTCAAGGTTTTCTTCAGTCTAAATAAATGTCGAATGGTTAAGCTATCAAAATGTTCACTTCATTGAAATATGTGCCTGTAGCTTTGGGTTATTGATCATTTCCGTTACGTTTAGAATAGGGATGAAAAATGTTGGAGTCTTGTATGTTAAAAATAGAACGTCGCAGCACTGTGATTTATATGTATCAGTATCAGTATCAGTATCAGTAGCTCAAGGAGGCGTCACTGCGTTCGGACAAATCCATATACGCTACACCTACATCTGCCAAGCAGATGCCTGACCAGCAGCGTAACCCAACGCGCTTAGTCAGGCCTTGAGAAAAAAAATTAAATAAAAGGAAAAAAAGAAAGAAAAAAAAGATGATTTATATGTATGATACCGAAGAACTTTTATGAACAACTATTATGTTTCGTATTTCATCATTTCCCGAAAGTCACAACGTTAGATGAACTTGGAATAGTTTTAAAGTCACCTGAAGACTACATTACTGTTGGTACGTCTACACGTCTTCCTTAAAACATTCATTCGCTGACTGTTGACTGAGTGCTTGGAATCAATATTAATATTTTATGTTTTATTAAAACTTTGACGACCTCATTTTTTCCCCCCAAGTACGTATTTTGAAACGTAAAATCACTTTTCAAATACCCTGGATTGCAAGTGTGTGAGCAAGTCTGATGCAAGATTTAAAAAAAAATTTTTTTAATGCATTTTAGACCCCAACCTACAGTATGCTGCATTAATGAAAATGACAGAATCTCATTCACAAGTCCCCCCCCCCCCCTCACCTCTCCCCCCCCCCCCCCCACCCCCTCACACCTCCCCTTGTGTGGTGCTGACAGACAGAAAGCTGTGTGAAGTCACACGGTTGAAAGGACTCCACACGCCAGTCACTCAGTGCTACCATGATTACGTACAGCCACGTCCTCCTCAACGTCCTTTTCTTATCCTGGACACTGGTCATGATGGTTGGGAGGGGGAGGGGAAGGGGGAGGGGGGGGGCGGTGGTGAGGGTGGTCGGGTGGGGTGTGTGTGTGTGGGGGGGGGGGGCATAGGGGCACTGGGGGATGGGGAAGGGGTTGGAGATTGGTGGGTTTAGGATAAGGAGCCGGGGGTGGCATTTTCATGGGGGTGCAGGCTTTTGGGGGAGAAGTAGGCGACAAAGAGTGACTGAAAGTTGCGTTGGTTGTGATTGACTTGTGTGTGAAATCGACACACTGCTGTGGTCTCCACTTTGTTGATCACTGTTCACTTAAAAAAAATAATTACCCAGTTTTCTTTTTTTCTTCTTTCTTTCTTTTGCGTTCGACAGCTACGCAGTCAGGGTCGAAGTCCGAGGGATGCCACAAACTCGGACGTCCGGCGAAGATCGACTACCGTCCCCCAGAGCTTGGTGTTGAGGTCAGCACCCCCAGGCCAGGACTGCTGACACATCTTCTCATACAGGGGGGCAGTCTTGGAAAAAATGGGATGGGGTCTGGTCAGCCTGGCCGCAATCACATAGGGATGTGGCTGCCACTCCAATCCTCTTCAGGTGTGCTCGGAGGCCGCAGTGTCCTGTGCGAAGGCGGTAGATAGTAATAATAATAATAATAATGATAATAATAATGACAATAATATGATGATGATCATCATCATCATCATGATAAATCCCCCAAAACGGAGTACGGCTGCCTACATAGCGGGGGTAAAAACGGTCATATAATTTATGTAACAGCCCGCACGTTTACATACGAATGAATGTGGGAGTTGCAGCCCACAAACGGAGAAGAAGAGGAGGAGGAGGAGGAGAAGAAGAAGAAGAAGTAGAAAGATGGTAATAATAATAATAATAATAATAATAATGGATACATATGTAGCACATTATTAATAAATATGTGCTGGGTGAATTTATACCACACACTGGAATATTTTGTTTTCCTTTTTCCTCTTCTTGTTTGCTTGTGTTTAGTCTTTTCTGTTGTTTGTGGTTGCAAGAAAGGAGAGAGAGATAACGATAACGATAACGATTTTTTTATTCAGATAAAGGCCAAAGCCCCTTACTGAAGGGGGTGACATTAAAGAAAGATAAATAAGATTTTACATGACACACTATGCATCTTCAACACAAACCAACCAAAAAATATCTAACACAGATGTTCAACAACATTCACGTCGTAACTATTCTCAATTTCTTCAATGCCTCATATAATATATAAATGGCCAAGTTACACAGAGTAGACTCATGTCTTGGCGACATGAGGAAATTAAATCTAAAGTTAGATGGATCTTTATAATACTTTGGTTGGATTAGTTTTTGTCTGAGGTCACTCAAGGCAGGGCAACATAACACAAAATGTAGCTCGTCTTCCTTACCCAGATTACAAGAAAGGAGAGAGAGAGAGAGAGAGAGAGAGAGAGAGAGAGAGAGAGAGAGAGAGAGACGGACACACGGACATTGTTTTTATTGTCATTGACAATACTATCCTTTGGCAAGGGGGACAATGTATGAACAAAAGAATAACGACGGTTTACAGAGAAATTGACACATTGCTAAGAGTAAAAAGAAAATCAACGACAAACAACAACAACAAAATCATAAAATACAACATGTTGTTGAGATTAAAAGGGGGGGAAAAAAACCCCAAAAAAACTCGACCATCCAACTTTCTACAAAGTCAATCAGAATTATAAACTGTGGAACTGGCATCAGGGAAACAGTGGTTTTTTTTCGCTAACTATAAGGTTCCCGAAGTTAATTTCGTTTCCCGACAATCCCAAGCTAGGGCGATAAATTTCGCTAGTGATCTTATTCTTACTTCATCATCTATCAAAAGCGTACTGGTAAGGTTCATGTTTTCCAAGTTCACACCGTTGAAAATTAAGCATTTCTTTCGAATTTCTTCATCATACTTACACATTAAAAAGAAATGAGTTTCATCTTCAAACTGAAGCACTACACATAGGACAAGGGGACAGTGCGGACGTGTCAGCAGAGAACCATTTTTTGTTAGCATTTAGGTCTAAAGATCTAAGTCTGAATCGAGCCA
>NC_134889.1:28245375-28250375 GCF_041734735.1 Babylonia areolata | reverse complement strand
TAGAAAATCGCCCTGTAATTACTCTCCTATGACGGGTGATTAGTCAGTGTAGAAATTGAACCGGTGGTGTGGTGTCGCTTCGAACACGCCGCTGGGCTCTTCT
The DNA here is from genome assembly GCF_041734735.1 of Babylonia areolata. NCBI lineage: Eukaryota > Metazoa > Mollusca > Gastropoda > Neogastropoda > Buccinidae > Babylonia > Babylonia areolata. Next base: position 28,250,272 of record NC_134889.1, on the reverse strand, counting down.
TCTCGTCTTGTTTGGAGATGAAAATGCTCTGTCTTTTGTCTTGTGGTTGTTGTTGTTGTTGTTCTTGTTGTTGTTGACACAGGCGCACGCACGCACGCGCGCGGCGTGACATGATAGTGCTGTCTTCTCTGAAGAGGCTGTGGTTGGCTTGGCTATCATAGACACACTAGAATTCCCTGAGATATTATATATTAGTGTCCATGGCTTGGCTTGGCTAAGCTGGCTGGTTGGCTTGTGGAAAACAATGAGGAGAGACAACATCTCGTCAGTTATTAATTTATTTTAAAATGAAAATGAAAAGTTGGCGCATGGTTGTTCAGACATGTTGTACGTCGCAGGAGCTATGAGTGAGAGAGAGAGAGAGAGGGGGGGAGAGACAGACAGAGAGACAGACAGACAAAGACAGACAGAGACATAGAGAAGAGAGAGAGAGGAGAGAGAGAGAAAGGGAGAGAGAAATTGAGGGGGTAGGGGGAGACAGAGGGCGAGAGAGAGAGAGGAGAGAGAGAGAGAGAGAAAGGGAGAAAGAGAGAGAGAGATTGAGGGGGTGGGGGAGAGACAGAGGGCGAGAAAGAGAGGAGAGAAGTGAGAGAGAGAAAGACAGACAGACAGACCCAGGGTGAGAGGGGAGAGAGAGGGGAGAGAGAATAGGGAGAGAGAAAGAGAGAAAGGGGAGAAAGAGAGAGGGGGAGAAACAGACAGACAAAGACAGACAGAGACATAGAGAAGAGAGAGAGAGAGGAGAGAGAGAGCGAGAGAAAGGGAGAAAGAGAGAAAGGGAGAGAGAGAGAGATTGAGGGAGTGGGAGGGAGAGAGAGGGGAGAGAGAATAGGGAGAGAGAGAGAAAGGGGAGAGAGAGAGAGGGGGAAACCAAAACCAAAATACCCATATCAACTTTCCTTCTCAACCCCTCCCCCCCCCCTCTGTATGTGCGGGTGAGTGTTTATGTCTGTCTGTCTCTGTCTCTGTCTCCGTCTGTCTCTGTATCTCTCTGTGTCTCCCTGTGTTTGTCTCTGTCTGTCTGTCTCTGTCTCTCTCTCTGTTGTATTCTATTGCATTGTATTGCATTACTTTTTTTTTTCTTTTTTTTTTGTCACAACAGAGTCTCGTCTCTGTACGTAATCGGGGCTGATCTCCCCGGGGAGAGCGCGCAGCTATTGTGCAGTGCAACCCATGTTGTTCGGTTTTTTGTTTGTTTGTTTGTTTGTTTTTTCTAAGTGTATTTGCTTTACTTCCCAAGTGGACAACAGTTTTCTTGCTGTGGGTTCTTTTGTGAAGCCTGAGTGCATGATACGTGCTGATCTTCTCTCTGTCTGTCTCTGTGTCTCTGTCGCTCTGTCTCTCTGTCTCTCTGTTTCTGTCTCTACCTGTCTCTCTGTCTCTCTGTCAGTCTCTCTCTCTGTCTCTCTCTCTCTCTCTCTGTGGGTGGGAAGGTGCGTGGGTAGGTGGTTGTGGGTGATACAATGTTACGGTTTGGTTTTGCTTTTTTTTTTTCTTTCTGTGACGTTCTCTGTCTCTGTCTCTGTCTGTCTCTGTCTCTGTCTCTGAGAGAGAGAGTGTGGTGTGTGTGTGGGGGGGGGGTGGGGGGGGAGATAGGGGGTGGCGGGGTAGGGAGGGGGGGGGGGGCGAGGGGTGTGTGTGCGTATTTGTTTATTTTTGTGTGTAGGTGTGGGTGTGGATGTGTGTGTGTGTGTGTGTGTGTGTGTGTGTGTGTGTGTGTGTGTGTGTGTGTGTTCCCGTCTGTCTATCCGCCCCCCCCCCCTCTCTCTCTCTCTCTACTTTTGTTCAAACTTACATGAACGTGTCAGAATGCATGTCCTTCAGTTGGTGTCTGACTTATATATATATATATATATATAGAGAGAGAGAGAGAGAGAGAGAGAGAGAGAGAGAGAGAGTGATTTATATGTAGAGGATGACCAGATTTGGATCAGTTGACCAGTCACTCTACATGGGGGTAGATATGTGTGGACGTGTGTGTGTGTGTGGTGGTGCTGGTGGAAGGGGGGGGGGTGTCTTTGGGTCGTTGGTTGTTTATTTTATGCCTTCTTCATGAACAGTTAGTGATATGCTTTATGTGTCTGTCTGTCCTGACTGTCTGTCTGTCTTTCTGTGTCTATCTCTGTCCTTAATTTCTTGTCTGCGCTGCCACATCCCTTCTCTCTCTCTCTCTACCTCTCTCTCTCTCTCTCTCTCTCTGTGTCCCCACCCCTCTCTCTCTTTCTCTGTCTGTTTGTCGCTGTCTGTCTGTCTGCCTGTCTGCCTGTCTTTCTCCCTCTCTCTCCCTCCCCCTCTCTCTCTCGCTCTTTCTCTCTCTCTCTCTCTCTGTCTGTCTGTCTCTATCCCCCTCCCTCTCTCTCTGTCTCTCTCTCTCTCCCTCTCTCTTTCTTTCTCTCAGTCTGTCTCTGTCTGCCTGTCTGTCTGTCTCTCTCCCACTCTCTCTCTCTCCCCCCCTCTATCTGCCTCCCCCCCTCTCTCTCTCTCTCTTTCTCACTCTCTGTCTATCTCTGTCTGTCTGCCTGTCTGTCCGTCCCTCTCTCTCTCTACTTTTGTTCAAACTCACATGAACGTATCAGAATGCATGTCCTTTCGTTGGTCTCTGACTTTAAAATTTTTTTTTTTTATATAGACTGATATATATGATGAGGATGATCAGATTTGGATCAGTGGACCAGCCACTCTACATGGGGGTAGATATGTGTGGGCGTGTGTGTGTGTGTGTGTGTGTGTGTGGTGGTGGTGGTGCTGGTGGAAGGGGGGGGTGACTTTGGGTTGTTGGTTGTTGTTGTTGTTTTTCTATGCCTTCTTCATGAACATTTAGTGATATGCTTTATGTGTCTGTCTGTCCTGACTGTCTGTCTGTCTTTCTCTGTCTATCTCTGTCCTTAATTTCTTGTCTGTGCTGGCACATCCCTTCTCTCTCTCTGTGTGTCTCTCTCTCCCTCTCTCTCTCTTTCTCTCTCTCTGTGTCCCCCCTCCCTCTCTCTCTTTCTCTGTCTGTTTGTCTCTGTCTGTCTGCCTGTCTCTCTCTCTCTCCCTCTCTCTTACTCTCTCTGTCTATCTCTGTCTCTCTCTATCCCCCTCCCTCTCTCTCTCTGTCTCTTTCCCTCTCTCTCTCTTTCTTTCTCTCTGTCTGTCTCTGTCTGCCTGTCTCTCTCCCTCTCTCTCTTTCTCCCTCTCTCTCTTTCTCCCTCTCTCTCCCTCCCCTCTCTCTCTCTCTTTCTCTCTCTCTCTGTGTCCCTCTCTCTCTGTGTGCCTATCTGTCTGTCTGTCTCTCTCCCTCTCTCTTTCTCCCTTTCTCTCCCTCTCTCTTTCTTTTTCTATCTGTCTATCTCTGTCTGTCTGTCTGTCTGTCTCTATCCCCCTCTCTCTTTCTCTGTCTCTCTCTATCTCTCTCCCTCTCTCTCTCTCTTTCTTTTTTTTTCTCTCTGTCTGTCTCTGTCTGCCTGTCTCTCTCTCTCCCCCTCTCTCTTTCTCCCTCTCTCTCCCTCCCCCCCTCTCTCTCTCTCTTTCTCTCTCTCTGTGTCTATCTCTGTTTTCCTGTCTGTCTGTCTGTCTGTCTGTCTGTCTCTCTCTCTCTCTCTCTCTCTCTCTCTATATATATATATATATATATATATATATATCGCCACCACCCCCTCTCTCTCTCTCGCTCGCTCGCTCTCGCGCACTCATGCAAACTTGTTTAAAGTCCAGACGGTGCTCTATTACAATAATATTTGTCAGGAACACTTTAATGCACATGCCAACTTTTCAATTATCAGCATGGGCCGTTCGTTCGTTTGTTCGTTCGTTAGTTTGTTCGTGTGTGTGTGTGTGTGTGTGTGTGTGTGTGTGTGTGTGTGTGTGTGTGTGTGTGTGTGTGTGTATAAGTGGTAGTAGTAGAAGTAGAAGTAGTAGTAGTAGTAGTAGTAGCAGTAGCAGCAGTCGTCGTCGTCGTCGTAATAGTAGTAGTTGTAGTAGTATTATTTCTAGTCGTAGTTGCGGTGGTAGTGGTAGTGTCGTAACTAGTGTCTCAAATAATTATTATGCTCCAGTTGTATAGTACACGAAAAGATACAAGCAAGCAAACAAAAAAAATCAAAATATACCGGAAGCAACGACTGACCCGTTCATATGCTTCGACAAAGGCAAACAATAAGTATCAAGAGGAGATATGCATCCTCACCCTTCCATAGCTATGACGACGAACAGTTGGTAACCAAAAGAGATAGATATCCATCCTCCATATCTTTTATAAAGGCGAACAGTGATTAACGAAACAAGATAGGTATCCTCACCCTTCATCTCTATGAAAAAGACGAACAGTTGGCAACCAAAAGAGATAAATATTAATCATCCCCTCCATATCTATGATAAAAGCGAACAGTGGTTCACGAAAAAAAGATAGATATCCTCACCCTTCTTAGCTATGATAAAGGCGAAGAGTTGGTTAACGAAAAGAGATAGGCATTATCAGCCTCCATAGCTATGACAAAGGCGAACAGTTGGTAACCGAAAGAGATAGATATCTATTCTCCCCTCCATATCTATAATATAGACGAACAGTGAGTAACAAGAGCAGATAGGTATCCATTCCTCCATATCTATGACAAAGACGAACTGTTGGTTAACAAGAGGAGACACATATCCTCACACTCCATATCTATGACAAATGCCAACAGTTGGGCAACGAAATGAGACACACATCCTCACCCTCCATATCTATGACAAAGACAAACTGTTTGTTAATGAAATGAGAGACACATCCTCACCCTACATATCCATGACAAAGGCGAACAGTTGGTTAACAAGAGACACACATCCTCACCCTCCATATCTATGGCAAAGACAAACTGTTTGTTAACGAAATGAGACACACATCCTCACCCTACATATCTATGACAAAGGTGAACAG
>NC_134889.1:28235375-28237875 GCF_041734735.1 Babylonia areolata | reverse complement strand
GTGAGAGAGTGGAAGACAGAGAGAGGGAGAGAGAGTGTGTGTGGAAAACAACAGAGAGAGGAAGAGAGGGGGTAGAAGACACAGAGACAGACAGACAGACAGACAGACAGACAGACAGACAGACAGACAGACAGACAGACAGAGAGAGTGTGTGTGTGTTTGGAAAACAACAGAGAGAGAGAGAGTGTGTGTGTTTGGAAAATAACAGAGAGAACTTGAACTTGAAATTATTTATTGTCATTGCCTACAACAAGGTTTTTTGACAAGGGGGGTCGGGCGGGTGTGTGTGTGTGTGGGGGGGGGGGAATAACATTTGTTTCAATGCCAACTGATCATATTTCCCATGATGATCAAATAAATTATAAACACCAAAGATAAACAAAGATTAGCAGCACACTTACAACATAATATGCAAAGAAATGAAACAAACAAATAAACAAAAAAGAAACAATAAAAACATACATGAAATACTTCGTGATTTGTCCATCCATTCACACGTTATTTCTTGTAGTCTGTACTTTCCTTTAACCCTTTCACCGCCAAGCTCGCATTTATGCACAGGCATGGTAGAGGACCCATGTCACTGAAAGGTGACCATTCATTGGTCTGTTATCCAGGAACCTACTGCACTTAATGTTCGGTGGTAGGATAGGCCATATTTTCAATACATCGCAGGGGGGGAATCTCCAGCTTTTCTTAGCCACTGTCTTTTCTGTGTTTATACCACAAGGGGATTTTGTACTCTGAATTGACTGGCGGTGAAAGGGTTAAGAACATTTCAGCATCAATATCAACCATGGTTAACTACCTTCAAATTCATTGTTTTAATTATTGTTAAGAAAACCTTGTCTAATTTTTGTGTGTGTCTCTGCGATGAACTCAGCAACTGATCTGATTACAATATCATTCTCTGACGATAAAACAGAAACAACATCGTGCATTCTAGCTACATTTGAATTAAAAAGTTTACATTTTTATCGCACAACCTCATAAGCTTTACTACACTGAAAGGGAAACTGTTTTTCATCATCAATTTGGAATCCACACGCAGGGCAAGGTAGATCTGTGGAAGTCCCAAGTTCAAACCATTTTTTATTTGCGTTAAAACCAAGTGTCCTTAATCTAAACCTTGCTTAACTAGTTCTGTGCCATTTGTCTGTAATAACATTTAGAAATGTTTCAGATGAAATACATTCTTAAATGAGAAAAACCAGCTATAGCTTTCTTTGGTTTCCATATCCGAATGCCATTTTTGTTTAACTCTCTCCATACGAACGGCGAAAGAGACGACGTCAACAGCGTTTCACCCCAATTACCATCATCAAAATATTGAAAGCGGAAGGCTCTTATACTGAAGAGGTGAATGTCGTCAAAGAATACCACAATTCTGACGACGGAATCTAAAGGTTGGGTCATTCAGACACCCACTGGACATCCGAGGGGTCTGTGTTGAGGAGAAGAGAGGACTGGCCGTACTGAGTGAGTTAAAAGAACAAATGAATCTCTTGAAATTCTGAGATAAACTGCTGTTCATTTCCTACTCCCTGTGACAACCATACAATTCCAAAACTATGTTCTGACAACACCTATTTTACTCTATAAGCCCAGTTTTCTTTCCCTAACTCTAATTGTACATACATCATATCAAGAGGGTACGTACTATTTTCAAAAAGATGATTAAATAGCTGTACAAGGAAACCAATCATAGCAGAATTTGCACACTGCAGTATTTCTCCTACAATTTTGTTTTGGGCCTGCGCTTTTTCCTGACTTTAGATGTCTGCTACTAGCTACAACTTCTTCGTTAGATGTTGGATCATTAAACAGTTTGTTCAAGCTCACCTTCTGTCTCTGGTAAATTTTCTTCTTCGTGTGCTCTAGTATTGTCCAAGTCATTAAAAACCCTAAAAAAAGAAAAGAAAAGTGATCATGCCATTGTTCTATAGATATTTCGTTATACACAAAAGTTTTTTTTAACGATCTAATTACTGACCAGAATGTCTTAGAGTCATCAATTGAGTCTTTTAGCTTTTTTAATCTATAAATTCTCGCTCTTTTGTTTTTCTCAGTTTAACTCTCTCCATACGAACGGCGAAAGAGACGACGTTAACAGCGTTTCACCCCAATTACCATCATCAAAATATTGCAAGAGGAAGGCTCTTATACTGAAGAGGTGAATGTTGACAAAGAATACCACAATTCTGACGACGGAAGCTAAAGGATGGGTCATTGAGACACCCACTGGACATCCGAGGGGTCTGTGTAGAGGAGAAGAGAGGACTGGCCGTACTGAGTGAGTTAACATTATTTCCGTGATTCAGCATACGTTTGTCTTTTCTCTGTCTTATCCTTTTCTGTTCTACACCTCTGAAATCTTTTTAATAGCCTTTTATCCTCCTGTTTCTCTTGTGCACATTCATCTTCAAACCAGTCATTCACTGTTTTCCTTCCATGCCCCACTTTTCGTACCAAACATGCAGCCGCTCCACACGAAGCAGTA
>NC_134889.1:28225375-28227875 GCF_041734735.1 Babylonia areolata | reverse complement strand
CCCATGTCAGCGTTCGGTGGGTTATGGAAACAAGAACATACCCAGCATGCACACCCCCGAAAGCGGAGTATGGCTGCCTACATGGCGGGTTATAAACGGTCATATATGTAAAAACCCTCTCGCGTATATACGTAAGAGTTGCAGCCCACGAACGCAGAAGAAGAAGAAGAATGATTTCGTTATTTGAGATTGCGCGTGTGTTGCTGCTGCTGGTGATTCTAGGGGGTTGGGAGGGGGGGGGGGTGTGGAGGGGAGGGGTGTGTGTGGGTTCGGGGGTGGGGGGGGGGGGGGGGGGGGGGGGGGGAGCAATTGCGTGTTCTTTTGTGAATGTAATTTTGACTGGAATCATCTTTCCTCGATGTCAGTGAGCAGAGTTCTGGATATAGCTCAACTGACTCCCTGTCACAGCTAACTGTGTAAGCCAGAGCGTGAGAATCGGTTGGACCGGAGACGGGTCCTAGTGTTTCAATGTTTGACCTTTTGTTACCGCTGATGACAGGTTCGCGCATTGACACGCATTATGGTGCACCGTCACGCATTGTGGTGCACCGTCACGCATTGTGGTGCACCGTCACGCATTGTGGTGCACTGTCACGCATTATGGTGCACCGTCACGCATTATGGTGCACCGTCACGCATTGTGGTGCACCGTCACGCATTGTGGTGCACTGTCACGCATTATGGTGCACCGTCACGCATTATGGTGCACTGTCACGCATTATGGTGCACCGTCACGCATTGTGGTGCACTGTCACGCATTATGGTGCACTGTCACGCATTATGGTGCACCGTCACGAATTGTGGTGCACTGTCACGAATTGTGGTGCACTGTCACGCAATGTGGTGCACTGTCACGCATTATGGTGCACTGTCACGCATAATGGTGCACCGTCACGCATTATGGTGAACTATCACGAATTGTGGTGCACTGTCACGCATTGTGGTACACTGTCACGCATTATGGTGCAATGTCACGCATTATGGTGCAATGTCACGCATTATGGTGCAATGTCACGCATTATGGTGCAATGTCACGCAATGTGGTGCACCGTCACGCATTATGGTGCACCGTCACGAATTGTGGTGCACTGTCACGCATTGTGGTGCACCGTCACGCATTGTGGTGCACTGTCACGAATTGTGGTGCACCGTCACGCATTGTGGTGCACTGTCACGCATTATGGTGCACTGTCACGCATTATGGTGCACCGTCACGAATTGTGGTGCACTGTCACGCATTATGGTGCACGGTCACGCATTATGGTGCACCGTCACGAATTGTGGTGCACTGTCACGAATTGTGGTGCACTGTCACGCAATGTGGTGCACTGTCACGCATTATGGTGCACTGTCACGCATTATGGTGCACCGTCACGCATTATGGTGAACTGTCACGAATTGTGGTGCACTGTCACGAATTGTGGTGCACTGTCACGCATTATGGTGAACTGTCACGAATTGTGGTGCACTGTCACGCATTATGGTGCACCGTCACGCATTATGGTGCACCGCTACGCATTGTGGTGCACTGTCACGAATTGTGGTGCACTGTCACGCATTATGGTGCACCGTCACGCATTGTGGTGCACCGTCACGCATTATGGTGCACCGTCACGCATTATGGTGCACTGTCACGCATTATGGTGCACTGTCACGAATTGTGGTGCACTGTCACGAATTGTGGTGCACCGTCACGCATTATGGTGCACCGTCACGCATTGTCACACATCTGTATCTGATGAAGAGATCAATATACAGAGAACCTTCTGTGAAACGACCCTCCGTCGTGTGTGTGGTGTTCATTCCTTTTTCCTCCTCCACCTCTTCTTCCTTCCTCACCCTCTTCTTGAAAACAGCTGTATCGATGATAGAACCCACCCTCAACAACTGAGAACCCACCCTCAACAACTGAGAACCCACCCTCAGCAACTGAGAACCCACCCTCAACAACTGAGAACCCACCCACAGCAACTGAGAACCCACCCTCAACAACTGAGAACCCACCCTCAACAACCCTCAACAACTGAGAACCCACCCTCAACAAATGAGAACCCACCCACAGCAACTGAGAACCCACCCACAGCAACTGAGAACCCACCCTCAACGACTGAGAACCCACCCTCAACAACTGAGAACCCACCCTCAACAACTGAGAACCCACCCACAGTAACTGAGAACTCACCGTCAACAACTGAGAACCCACCCTCAACAACTGAGAACCCACCCACAGCAACTGAGAACCCACCCTCAACAACTGAGAACCCACCCTCAACAACTGAGAACCCACCCTCAACAACTGAGAACCCACCCTCAACAACTGAGAACCCACTCACAGCAACTGAGAACCCACCCTCAACAACTTTGAACCCACCCTCAACAACTGAGAACCCACTCACCGTCAACAACTGAGAACTCACCCTCAACAACTGAGAACCCACCCTCAACAACTGAGAACCCACCCTCAACAACTGAGAACCCACCCACAGCAACTGAGAACCCA
>NC_134889.1:28207875-28217875 GCF_041734735.1 Babylonia areolata | reverse complement strand
GTCGGACTGAATAAGTGTGGACCACTCCTTACACATAATAGTTCATTATCATCAGAAAGAAAAAAGAATTTCATACGTGAGCTTACTTATAGATAGCTCCTCAGCGTTACTGTTGATGACAGCTATGCTGATGTCCAAGCGATGGGCCTTCAGTTTGAGAGTCCTGCCGACGGGCGCAATAGCCGAGTGGTTAAAGCGTTGGACTGTCAATCTGAGGGTCCCGGGTTCGAATCACGGTGACGGCGCCTGGTGGGTAAAGGGTGGAGATTTTTACGATCTCCCAGGTCAACATATGTGCAGACCTGCTAGTGCCTGAACCCCCTTCGTGTGTATATGCAAGCAGAAGATCAAATATGCACGTTAAAGATCCTGTAATCCATGTCAGCGTTCGGTGGGTTATGGAAACAAGAACATACCCAGCATGCACACCCCCGAAAACGGAGTATGGCTGCCTACATGGCGGGGTAAAAACGGTCATACACGTAAAAGCCCACTCGTGTGCATACGGGTGAACGCAGAAGAAGAAGAAGAGAGTCCTGCCAACCTGTCAGCCTAGTAAGGTCGTAATCCGCTACTAACTGTGTGTCGTATGGAAACTGACCAATGGCGTAGTTCGGTCAACGTAGGCATTTAGTCACGTGTAACTGTCAAAAAGTCAGAACCAAGCAATGTAACTGGCACCTGATTTCGAATCCTGGTCGCGGTGGGTTGAGTGTGGTAAGCTCTCATGTCAAAATGTGCGTGTCGTACGCCTGCATATAAGAATCGTATTTGAACTCTGCTTACAGTTTCATACGTGTGCTGGTATGGAATTTTGGGCGTGCGAAGTGAGTGAGAGTTCAAGACAGTGTGGATATGTGGAGTGATGGCCTACAGGTAACGCGCCCGCCTTGGAACAGAGAGAATCTGAGCGCACTGGTTCGAATCACGACACAGTCGCCAGTGTTTTCTTCCCCTCCACTAGACCTTGAGTGATGGTCTGGATGCTAGTCATTCGGATGAGACGATAAACCGAGGTCCCGTGTGCAGCATGCATTTAGCGCACGTAAAAGAACCCAAGGCAACAAAAGGGTTGTTCCTGGCAAAATTCTGTAGAAAAATCCATTTCAATAGGAAAACCAAATAAAACTGCACGCAGGAAAAAATACCAAATAAATGGGTGGCGCTGTAGTGTAGCGACGCGCTCTCCCTGGGGAGAGCAGCCCGAATTTCACACAGAGAAATCTGTTGTGATAAAAAGAAATACAAAATACAAAATAAAGTTGTTTAATTTTTTCTTTCTTTCTTTTTTTAAAAATTATTTTTTAATTATTTATTCTTTATGTCTAATCTGATCTGGAAAGAAGGGAGGAATGACTGGACAGGGAAAAGAACAGAGATGTGCAGAAGGCCACTATACTTGTCTTGTCCTTCTGATGGTCTGGGTTCGAATCCCGCTCACGACCCTTTCTCCCAAGTTTGACTGAAAAATCAAACTGACCGTGCGTGTAGTCAGTCGGATGAGGTGATAAACCCGAGGTCCCGTGTGTGGCACGCACTTGGCGCACAGAAAAAGAACCCATGGCAACGAGAGTGTGTTGTCTGTCCTCTAGCACAAATCTGAAGCAGAAATCCACCCTGACTGGTTCACAAACATGATTATGTGCATGTACTGAAGGCCTGACTATGCGGGTTGGGTTATGCTGCTGGTCAGGAATCTGCATAGCAGATGTGGTGTAGAGTATATGGATTTGTCCGAACTTTATAACGACTCCTTGGGAAATTAACTCACTCAGTACGGCCAGTCCTCTCTTCTCCTCTACCCAGGCCCCTCGGATGTCCAGTGGGTGTCTGAATGACCCAACCTTTAGCTTCTGTCGTCAGAATTGTGGTATTCTTTGTCAACAGTCACCTCTTCAGTATAAGAGCCTTCCGCTTGCAATATTTTGATGATGGTAATTGGGGTGAAACGCTGTTAACGTCGTCTCTTTCGCCGTTCGTATGGAAAGAGTTAAAACTGAAAGACTGTCGTGGATGATGTAGGTATCTAAAATTCACACGTTTGAATGACACCCGTGTGCTTACCACTCGCATATTCATACACAAATGAATGAATTCACACACCACATGCGTGCGCACTCACGCACGTAGACCCACACACGCACGCACACATACACACGCAACCACAAAATACCAAACCAGCACAATACGAAACAATGCCCCGATAATATGATTCAACATAATACAAATCTACACAATGCAGAGACAAACAATGTAACGAACCATAAAACATTCACACACACACACACACACACAGACACACAGAGACACACACGCACGCAAGCGCACGCACGCACGCACAGACACACACACACACACACACACCACACAAACATACATACAGAAAGGGATGGATGGACAGAGAGAGAGAGAGTGAGAATTTTCGAAGAAGAAGAAGAAGGAGGAGGAGGAGGAAGAAGAAGAAGAAGAAGAAGAAGAAGAAGAAGAAGAAGAAGAAGAAGAAGAAGAAGAAGAAGAAGAAGAAGAAGAGGAGGAGGAGGAGGAGGAGCGACAAAACGCATCAAACCTGAAACCACTCTTTATAATCAACAAATCAGATACAGTTGAACATGTTCTTTATTTCCGTTCACATGTTCCAGTTAAGGACAAAAGGAAAAAAAAAGTTCACAAAATGTACAGCGGTCCTTACAACAAAATCAGGTCGTAGAATACTTCATTGTAATACATTTCAGGATTTCACTGTTCAGTCATTAATGTGTGTGTGTGTGTGTGTGTGTGTGTGTGTGTGTGTGTGTGTGTGTGTGTGTGTGTGTGCGCGCGTGTTGAAGAGTGAGACAGACAGAGACACATAGAGACAGAAGGTTGTACAAGTTGACCATCACATCACTCGTTCATTGATTTTCCAGCAATGCTGTTGAATATGTATGTATGTATATATATATATATATATATATATATATATATATATATATATATATATATAAAATCATGTCGAGAGAGAAAGAGAGAAATGTATGCACAGAAGAAACAGAGAGAGGGAGGAAGAGAAAGAAAGAAAATAGAGATATTTGTAGTTGTGGTTGTTGAAAAATTCAAAAACACTCAGGCATAATGATTTTCTATAGACGCCAAGCCCAAAGCAATATTACATCATAATGATTTGGCCTTTGTTTCTTCCATTATGAACATCCTTTCAGCGAGGGGGAAAAAAACAACAGAACAAAAAACAACTTCAGTGATCAAAGACCATACATATGTGTACACCATCAACATATGAAGAAATGTTCCGTCAATAGAACACGCCCGCACACACACACACACACACACACACACACACACATACACACATTCTCTTTCCTACATACACGCGCAAACACTGACAAACATGCGATGTACCTGGGTGCAGTGGCATTTGCAGTCTCGTGAAAAACAAACAAAAAATAATCCATCAAACAAAAACAGCAACATGAATACGTGTGCATGAACAGACAGACAGAGACAGAAACACAGACACAGACACACACACACACATATACTAATAAAGGCTGTCACTTCATTTGATCCTGTCAGTTTTCTTGGCATTCGAACATTTTTGATTAATTTTTTTCACCATTATTTTGCTTGAATTGGGGGGGGCGGGGGGGGGGGGAGAAAAGAAAAAAGCAACAACAATCAGAAAGTTCTCACATTCTGTATTCATATCGAGACAGGCATGCGCTCACACACACACACACACACACACACACACACACATTGAGAGTATAAAATGGAAAGTGTAAGTCTTACTTTTCATATGATAACTTTAAAAAAAAAACAAATTAAAATTCACCAAGGACTTGCTGAATACTGGAATAAAGATTTACTCTATGGAATCCAAATCAACGCACGGCGAAGTAAAAAGTGTTGTCGGTTATTAAATTTTAAATCTAAAAGAATTATTATTATCTTCTCTTTTTTTTCCCCAAAAGCACACGGTGACGAATGATTCTGCAAACCTTTTTCATAAAATGCAACGCTGTAGTTTCAAATCTGACGCAACTGCCCCCATCCTCGTACACATAATTATGTCATTGACATAAACACACACACACACACACGCCGCACAAAGAAAGCGCGCACATGCATGTAAGCTAGAGCACATAATATGTACAGGTATACACACGTCCACACGCTAACGCGCCCACGCCCACGCCCACGCGCGCGCGTGCGCGCACACACACACACACACACACACACAGAGTCGCATGCACACAGACACAAACAGAAGAGAAAGAGAGAGAGAGGATCTGACAGGGCAGGCAAAAAGACGGATTGAGTCACACACAGGCCAAAATGTCTTCAGAAAAAAAAAAAAAAAATGCAGGTTCCAACAACATGACCAGAGAGAGAGAGAGAGGGGGGGGGGGAGGAGGGGGGTAGGATGACCAAAAGCTTTTTTTTTTTTTTTTTTTTTAAATCACTGCGAACGATACTCCACGGCCAAAGAAGTGTGGTCAGGTAGCGTGGTGACTGATGTCACATCATCTTGATCAAGCCTCCTCCGTTCCATGCTGCTGAAATCCACAAAACGCTTCTTCCGTGTTCCGCGCGGGAACTCTCTCACAATTACAAGTACGGCCTTGCCCCCCTCGGTCCCCCCCCCCCACCCCCAATCAGTCTCTTGTCCAGTCCATTATGAATCTCTCTCTCTCTCTCTCTCTCTCTCTCTCGCTTCCTTTCTTCTTCTTCTTAAATGTGAAAATTCATGCTTAAACAAAATGTCGGTATGTGTGACGGAACATTGAACAAAGTTCCCACTCCTCCTCTGCTTTTTTTTGGTTTTTTGTTCTCTCCCCGAAGTTGAACGATGATTTCTGCGTTGAACACATTATGTGTTGAATCTGCTTCTTCGTTCAACACATGAAGAATGATAATGCTTTTTTTTTTTTTTTTTTTTTTAAATAATTCCATCATTTGTGTTGCAATCACAAGGGAACACTGTCACTCAAATGAGTTTTGGAAATTTCTACATCATTCTGACGTGTGTTTTTTTTACGTCACGGGTCTTTTTACGCCATGTCAAGTTCGTGTCTGACGATGATAAGTCTTTCAATGTCATGCTGTGTGCCATTAAATGAGAAAGGGTAGCCAAATACTATTTCCCCGCATTACAGTGCTACACTTGATGAACTTTTTTCCCGTTATGTTCATGTTAACGAGAGACAGGGTGAGGTGGAGGGGAAAATAGAGACGGAGAGTGTGAAGAGACAGAGACAGACAGACCGACCGACCAACAGAGACAGAGACAGATAGATGGAGACAGAAAAAGGGCACAGACAAGAAAAAACATGTTTGCAATGTATTGTGTGTTTTATTTGATATTGACAAGTTACAGAAACCCCGCTTTTTTCTTTTTCGCGTTGTGATTATATACCATGTATCATAAGAGTGCACAAGAGCGTATATTTTGCCTACCGCAGCCCCCCTCCCCCTCCAACTCCTCGCCTCCCACCTCCCCACCACCACCCCTTCGCCCCAACCCCCTAACCCTCCACCACCATCTGAACGCAGACAAAATGCCGAAAGCCAACAGCACTTGAGAGAATGGAATACCACCAAAGAAGCAGCAACGATAAATACGCGAACGCGGTAACCAGAAGGCATTCTATATTTTTAACCCTTTCTCCTAGTTGCTGCTGCATCAGTGCATGCAATCCAAGCCAAGCTCAAGCCACAACTTCGTCAATCACAATACAGGCGAGTACCGCGCATTATACGTCAGGAGCAAAGGAAGAAGAACTTCGTCGCGATAGTGCAGGCTTTCGATTCGGAAGATAAAAGCAGATACGATCGTTTTTCTGGTTTATCGCAGGCTGCTGAATAGAGAAAGCAAAACTTGTAATCTTATGACGAGCTTCTGAAAGCACAAGTTAGCGCGATGATGCAACATCATCGAGATATTCTTGTATATCTGTGCTGAACGAGTGATTCTGGACCGGTCAATAAAGAATATGAAAAAAAATAAAAATAAAAAAATAAAATAAAATTCTGTGTGTGTGTGTGTGTGTGTGTGTGTGTGTGTGTGTGTGTGAGGGAGAGAGGGCGATAGAGAGTAAAGAGACAAAGAGAGAGAGACAGAGAGAGAGTGGGGTGGGGGAAAGAGACGCTCAACCATAGAAAGACAGAGCGAGAAAGAGAGCGACTGATTAAAAATGAAGACAAAATGTGACTTTCGTTTTTTGCATCATGTGATGAGACCCTCATTTGGATAGGTTTTATTTATCTGTTCATTCATTTATTATTTATTTTGTTTTTTATTCACCTATTCAATCATTCATTTATTTATGTATTTCTTTATTTATTTGCTCATTTACTTATTTGTCTACTTATTTATTTATTAATTACTACTACTATTATTATTATTATTATTGTTATTATTATTATTATTATCTAGTTTTCCTGCTCTGTATACGCTAATTGCAGGGTTCGGAGCTGACCTCACACACCAAGTCTATCATTTCACCGACAAGCACCTCACCGCACGGCGATCATGCGGGCAACCTAAGCAACCAATCAGCAGTCATCGCTCCAAGGCCACAATGGCGGACGCGTTCACGTGACCACTTCATTTGCATGTGACCTCGGAATCCTCTGGGGGGAGGGGTGCAGGGGGTAATGACATTCATATCTTGTCTCCTTCCTGATCATATTTGTTACACACGTGGATCAAGTAGTATGCTGGGCTTCTGAGAGCGCATGAACGTGTGTCCCCTTTTGTTTTCTTTTTCCGAAACCCCCCCCCCCCCACAAAACCCCCCCACAAAAAACCACCCCCCACAAAAACAAAACAACAACAACAAAAAACACCAAAAAAAACCCAAAAGAATATTGTTAAAACTAAAAGCATTTGTCTCTTCTATTTGTAGTTCCTTTCGGTAAAGCAACGTCTGTGGTTAATGGATGAGGATGAATTATTTATTAATGTATATTGGCGGTGCCTATTGGTCTTGGTTTGTTTTTTTTCCTCTTTGTTCTTTTGACATTACTCTTATTGTTTGCATGGTATATCTAAAATATGTATGCATGTAACGTTTCCATGCTCCCAGTGGGCACGAGAAATAAACTTTTTGCCTTTGCCTTTGCTTTGTTGCTTTCAAAAAATAATGGAAAGAACACACTGCGTATTCTTTGAGCATTGAACGTATTCTGTTCAAGGCCTGACTAAGCGCGTTGGGTTTACGCTGCTTGTCAAGCATCTGCTTCAGAAGATGTGGTGTAGCGTGTATTATGGATTTGTCCGAACGCAGTGACGTCTCCTTGAGTAACTGAACTGAACTGAAGCGAGCGGGGTCTTTGAACAATCTTAATTAAAAAAAAAAAAAAAATTTTTTTTAAATGGAAAGAAGACACAATCAGAATGAAAACACTGACTAGGAGCTTGAGTCTTGTCACTTAGATCATCTGCTACCAAGAAGGGAGTTATCTTTCCTTCACCGCTTCTTGACCCAGAAACCTACAAGAATTTGACTAGAAGGTCTGCCTGCGTTTTGTGTGTGTGTGTGTGTGTGTGTGTGTGTGTGTGTGTGTGTGTGTGGCAGTTGCTAGCAGTGGCATATTTGATTAGAATGAACAGTATTAGAGTGACCTTGTGATGGTTGTCTCAGTGGGACCCCCAAGAATCATGGTAAGAATCCCTGGGACTTCAGCGATTCTTAACTCATAGTTTTGCCCTGTCGTATGCCTTTCATGATACAATTCTGCAGTCTTTCTGAGGTGCTGCTTTATATGTCACTGCGAACAGTTCCAAGTTCGTAAAGGATCGCATGTTGTTGTTGTTGCTGTTGTTTTTAGCATTCTCGTTCTGCCTTCTCTAGCAGTGTAGTCGTAGCATTCTGTATCTTTTTATTCATTTATTTATTTTCTTATTTATTCGTTTGTTTGTTTAACAGCAGAACATGGCATTTGTCAACTTTTTAAGCCACGTTTTCAAAAAGTCAAATACAGTGTAGTACCTTGGTTGAGTTTTTCTAAGCAAAAGTTATCTTTTTTTTTTTTTTCTCCGAAGATTTCTCATTCAGATACATCAGACAGGGAGAAACACTAGAAAAAAACAAGAAGACATTTGTATTTCGTGTCCACGCCAATCTTTAGAAAAAAAAAAAAAAAAAAAATCCAGCAGAATCCTCAGCAAAAGTTATCTTCCCCCCCCCCCCCCCCCCCCCCCCCGGAAGATTCACCATTCAGATATATCAGACAGAGAGTGTTTTATCAAAAAAATAAATAAATAAAAAATTTAAAAAAATTGTCGTCCGTGTTCACGTCATGCTTCTTCTTCTACTTCTTCTTCTTTTTCTTTTTCTTTTTTTTTTAACTGCAGTCTCTTTAGACGAGCTTGAAAGGAAATCACTGAATGAATTATTTTTTTTTAAAAACAAACAAACAAACAAAAAAGTGTATTCCACCACAGTCAGACCAGCACAGGAAACGTGGATTCGAGTGCGTCACTTCTCCTCCTGCTGCTAAACGTGTCCAGGAAATGACGTCAAATGGACACCCCCCACCCCCATCCCCACACCCATCGTCAAGACCATACATAATATATGTATGGGAAGACAGAAGCGTGATGTTCTTCTGTCTGTTATAGCGGATGGGCTCCAAAATCCCCACTGAGGAAGTTGACATCTTGCTGTCGTAATGGGTGGCACAGGAAAGAGAGTCTACGTCACACTGCCCAGTGCAGAAGCAGGCAGACCAAGACACACACACACACACACCACCATGTCCTTGACTCGCAACATCATCACATCTCTCAAAATCAGGCCACCTTGTGAACACGTCGTCTTTACACATCCACACACCGACATAAAACACGACGTCACGTCCGCCCTCCCACAGGAAATGACACCACCAGGCGTTGCGACAGGAAGTGACGTCAAAAGGTCAGACGCAGAAACGCGCGGCCCCCTGGGGTGGGTCACAATCGCCACCACAATATCCTGTCGTGTCCTGCTCCGGTCACAATACTGAAGTCTTTTTTTGCTGTTGTTGTTTCTTTGTTTTTGTTTTTTTTTCTTTTTCTTTTTGCAGTTCCTCCAGGTTTGTACACAAAGAATGTCCCTCAGCAAACCTGTAACAGAGAAGGGGAAAATACACTGGTTAGTGCTGGCGGGTTCTTTGTATTTAAAGAACTGCGAATTGCTCGTCTTGAAGTCTGTCCGTGTCTTGCCTTGTCCGTCTGTCACAGTAGTATTAAGGGAATGTTGCACTTGCATGCTGTGTAATACAGCAACAACAACAATAATGATTACTACTAATACGGAGGAGGAGGAGAACAACAACAACAACGATGATAATGGTGATATTGATAACAATAACAATAATAACAATAGAAGTAGTAGTAGAAGTACTATTACTACTACTACTAATAATAATGATACAGCACTGAATTTTCTGCAAACACACATGAAAGCACTTTCACATCAGTCATTCGCACGCATGCTTAGTTTGACTAGATTCAGATGGATGAAAAAACAGAAAAAAAGACTTACATCATAGAACAGACCACAGGAAAGATGGGGGAATGGAGGGGTGGAGAATAGGGGGTGGGGGTGGGGGTGGGGGTGGAACCATTCTGGACAGAACTGAGCGCAGAGATCATGACTGTCTTCCTTGACTTGATTTGCTTGGTATGGATGGGTATGTATGGTATTTAACCCCTTCACACTCTGTGTGTGTGTGTGTGTGTGTGTGTGTGTGTGTGTGTGTGTGTGTGTGTGTGTAATCGTTCCCTTGTTACTTTGATTCACTCGTACCACATAGGATTGTCAAAAGAACCAGAAAGAGAACGGGTGGTGGTGGGTGGGGTGGGGTTAAAAACAAGGGGTGAGAGTGGAAAGAGGAACAATGAGAAAGAGAAAAAAAGAGAGGGAGACTGTGAGAGATAGTGAGAGAGAGAGAGAGAGTGCGAGAGAGAGAGAGGGGGGGGGAAGAGAGAGAGAGAGAAAGAGACTGAGAGAGAGAG
>NC_134889.1:28187875-28205375 GCF_041734735.1 Babylonia areolata | reverse complement strand
AGAATCGGTTAGGCAATGGACTTCTGATCCAGTGTCCACCAGTGATCAGGGTTCAAGGCTCTGTTTCTGACATGGTGTTTTGTCACTGTGAAAAGCACTTCGCTCTGATTTTCCTGACTTCATCGAGAAGTGAATGGGTATATAACTCCGACGGTTACCTTTTGAAACTTCCTCGAGAAGTAAATGGGTATATAACTCTGTTACATTTTGAAACTTCCTCGAGAAGTGAATGGGTATATAACTCTGTTACATTTTGAAACTTCCTCGAGACGTGAATGGGTATGTAACTCTGACTGTTTCCTTTTGAAACTTCATCGAGAAGTGAATGGGTATATAACTCTGTTACATTTTGAAACTTCCTCGAGACGTGAATGGGCATGTAACTCTGACTGTTACCTTTTGAAACTTCCTCGAGACGTGAATGGGCATGTAACTCCGACTGTTACCTTTTGAAACTTCCTCGAGACGTGAATGGGTATATAACTCTGACTGTTTCCTTTTGAAACTTCATCGAGAAGTGAATGGGTATATAACTCTGTTACATTCTGAAACTTCCTCGAGACGTGAATGGGTATATAACTCTGACTGTTACCTTTTGAAACTTCATCGAGACGTGAATGGGTATATAACTCCGACTGTTATCTTTTGAAACTTCCTCGAGACGTGAATGGGTATATAACTCTGACTGTTACCTTTTGAAACTTCCTCGAGACGTGAATGGGTATATAACTCTGACTGTTACCTTTTGAAACTTCATCGAGAAGTGAATGGGTATAGAACTCTGACTGTTACCTTTTGAAACTTCCTCGAGACGTGAATGGGTATATAACTCCGACTGTTACCTTTTGAAACTTACTCGAGACGTGAATGGGTATGTAACTCTGACTGTTACCTTTTGAAACTTCCTCGAGACGTGAATAGGTATATAACTCTGACTGTTACCTTTTGAAACTTCATCGAGAAGTGAATGGGTATATAACTCTGACTGTTACCTTTTGAAACTTCCTCGAGAAGTGAATGGGTATATAACTCTGTTACATTTTGAAACTTCCTCGAGACGTGAATGGGTATATAACTCTGACTGTTACCTTTTGAAACTTCATCGAGACGTGAATGGGTATATAACTCCGACTGTTATCTTTTGAAACTTCCTCGAGACGTGAATGGGTATATAACTCCGACTGTTACCTTTTGAAACTTCCTCGAGACGTGAATGGGTATATAACTCTGACTGTTACCTTTTGAAACTTCATCGAGAAGTGAATGGGTATATAACTCTGACTGTTACCTTTTGAAACTTCCTCGAGACGTGAATGGGTATATAACTCTGACTGTTACCTTTTGAAACTTCCTCGAGACGTGAATGGGTATGTAACTCCGACTGTTACCTTTTGAAACTTCATCGAGACGTGAATGGGTATATAACTCTGACTGTTTCCTTTTGAAACTTCATCGAGAAGTGAATGGGTATATAACTCTGTTACATTTTGAAACTTCCTCGAGACGTGAATGGGTATATAACTCTGACTGTTACCTTTTGAAACTTCATCGAGAAGTGAATGGGTATATAACTCTGTTACCTTTTGAAACTTCCTCGAGACGTGAATGGCTATATAACTCTGACTGTTACCTTTTGAAACTTCATCGAGAAGTGAATGGGTATATAACTCTGTTACATTTTGAAACTTCCTCGAGACGTGAATGGGTATATAACTCTGTTACATTTTGAAACTTCCTCGAGACGTGAATGGGTATATAACTCTGACTGTTACCTTTTGAAACTTCATCGGGAAGTGAATGGGTATATAATTCTGACTGTTACTTTTGAAACTTCCTCGTGTCATTACAAGAACCAATGGTGAACGTTATTTCTTCTTTGGTGCTCCTCACATCTGGAACAACTTTCCTCATCATATCCTTGCATCTGATTCCATTTTCTGCTTTTCGCTCATCACTGAAAACTCATCTTTTTTAACGCCTATCATTAATCACTCTCAGCTTCCTTGTTCTCCAACACCACCCACGTCAGCTCACTTTGGATGTATGTAGAGTGAGAGGGGGAGAGCGTGAGTGGGGGTGGCAGGGGGTGTGTGGCGGGGGGGGGGGGGGGGGGGGGGGGGGGGGGGTTAAAAGAGTGGTCATAAATGTTTACTGTAACTTGTAATATTTTTCTTTCATGTAAAGCGCACTGAGCTGAGCTCTTAGAGAGAAAGGGCGCTATATAAATGTGCATTATTATTATTATTATTATGACTATGGAGGAGAAAGAATCAAACTGGCAGAAGGAAAGGTTTGGGCGCCGCCTTCCCATGCTGAGTCCCAGACACTGTGGATATGAGTTCACTGCCCTGGCTGTATATGGGACCTTCTGACCTGCTGACATTGTTCAGGGTGAACACGTTCCCTCACTCCTTGCCTCTGTGATCATTCCACAGCCATGGTGATGGACCACTGAACTGTCTTCTGTGGCCGTCACTCTGCTGTCGTCACAAAGGGTCACAGCGCTGGCAACGTCACAAGGTTTACGTGGCAACTTTCTTGTTAACATGAAAACAAGAGTCTGGTTTCTTGGGGGCGAATTCTGTGGGTGTTAAAGAGGGAGAGGTAGGGAAAGAGGGACAGAAAGAGAGAAGGGGGCGGAGGGGGAGGGGGAGAGGGGGTAAGGGACCCAGGGGGAGGAAGGAGAAAGAGTGACAGAGACAGACAGAGAGAGACAGTGAGAAAGAGGGTGAATGAGACAGACAGAGAGGTGGGATGGGAGAGGGGAAAGAAAGGAGAGAGGGGGAGACAGAGAGAGAAAGGAAGGGAGAGAGAGAGAGAGAGAGAGAGAGTGGGAGAGCGGGTGAATATTTATACATACATACATATACATACATATATAGATACATACATACATACAAAGAGGTGTGGGGTGAGGGAGGGTTGATGGAGGTAACTGAAAGAGTTACAAAAAAGAGACACAGACAGAAAAACAGAAGAACAAAATGTCCCACCACACTTCGTTAATTTCCTCATGGATGTGCGTGAGTGCGCGTCTGCTTGTGTGTGTGTGCGTGCGTGCGTGTGTGTGTGTGCGTGTGTGCGTGCGTGTGTGTATGTGCGTGTGCGTGTGTGTGTGTGTGTGCGTGCGTGTGTGTGTGTGTGTGCACAATGCCCACGAGTATGCATGCATTCGAGAAAATGGGAGGGGAAGAGATACAGTATAAGGGAGAGGGAAATTGAGTAAATGAGAGACAGACAGACATAGACAAGTAGATATATAGACAGACAGATATAGATAGATAGATAGATAGTGTTGGGTAAGAGAATGAGACAGAGAGAGGGGGTAGGGAGACAACGAGTGTGTGTGTGTGTGTGAGAGAGAGAGAGAGAGAGAGAGAGAGAGAGAGAAACACACACAGAGAGAGAGAGAGAGGGGGGAGGGAGAGAGAGAGGGGGGGGTGGAGAATGAGGTAGAGAGAAAAAGGGACAGAGAGAAAGAGCAAGAGAGAGAGAGAGAAAGAGAGAGAGAGAACAAAACAGAGAGAGACGGATAGAGACAGAGACAGACATGCAGTATAACGGAAAGAGGGAGAGAGAGAGAGAGAGAGAGAGAGAGAGAGATGGTATGGGAGAGACGTGCTGTCCACAGACAGCCATAAATCCTTTCGGACAATGGGGAAAATGGTTCAAAGGAACACGAGCAGTACAATCCAACTGATGGTGAGTAACACTGATGATTCCAACAGAGACACACAGATCAAACACTACAGGGTGGATGGATGTGTGTGTGTGTGTGTGTGTGTGTGTGTGTGTGTGTGTGTGTGTGTGTTATTGTGGTGTGTGTGTGATGAGAGAGAGATAGATATAGAGAGAGAGAGAGCACGCGTGTGTGTATATGAAAGAGAAAATTTGGGAGTGAAAGAGTGTGTATATATGTGTGCGTGAATGTCCGTGTATGTGTGCGTGTGTGTGCGCTCGTGTGCGCGCGCGCGCGCGTGTGTGTGAATGCGTGTGTGTGTGTGTGAGAGAGAGAGAGAGAGAGAGAGAGAGAGAGAGAGATACAGACAGAAGGACGGACGGACAAACAGACAGCTTCAGAGTATAATTATGTTTGAAATTCGCAGAACTGCATCCATGCGTCATCTCCTGACTGAAGAAGCAACCAAAATTCTCCTCTGTGTCTTTGTGCTGTCCCGCCTGGGTTATAGTAATTCCCTACTTGTTGGTTCACCCAGCTACCTCATTGCTAGGCTTCAGAAAGTCCAGAACCATGCTGCTTGTCTTGTCTTTCGTTCCTCTAAATTTGATCACGTCTCTCCTCTCCTACATACTTTACACTGGCTCCCAGTACAAGAAAGAATTATTTACAAAGTCGTCTCTCTTTGTTTCAAGTCAATTGAGGCTTCTGGTCCACAAAATCTTTCTGATCTCATTCATCCTTACATACCCTCACGCCAACTCCGCTCTTCTTCTGACACCCGTATGCTTAGGATCCCCCCCGTTGAACCAAAACGTATGGCCAACGCAGTTTTTCATACCAAGCCCCCTTTCTTTGGAATCAACTTCCTCAGCCTCTCCGTCACTCATCTTCGCTGCAATCTTTCAAATCCAGTCTGAAGACCCACCTTTTCCCCTCCAGATTAATTCTCAACAGCTCATCCGCTTCCAGTATGAACTAAAATGACTATTTGTGAGTGAGCGAGTTGTGATAGTTTCGGGATTTGTTGGTGTACTATTTACGATTGCGTGCTATGACTTGTGTGTGTGCGTGCGTGTGTGCTTGTATGTATTGTGTGTGTGAGGGGGGTGGGGGGTGGGTTGGGGGGAGGGGGGTGCGGGGGGGGGGGGGGGATGAATAGTTTTCAATGTTTGGTATCTTGTGTTCAATTTTTTCTTTTTGATATTTACATATGTGTTCTATTTGTAAAAGCCTAGGGCTTATTTTCAAGATTAGGTGTAAATGATCATAACAATAATAATAATGATAATGATAATAATAATAATATAATGTTTGGCGGTATAACTGTTATTGAAGGGAATTAATCACAGCGGTTACGAAGGTTCAAAGGTGGAAAATCATTTTTAATCCGAGAAACCCTATTTGGGTACATGGAGACACAAGGGAAAAACAGGCCCACATCCTCGAGACGTGCAATCGCACGAAGAGAGAGAGAGAGAGAGAGAGAGAGAGAGAGAGAGAGAGAGAGAGAGAGAGAGAGAGAGAGAGAGAGAGAGAGATTGATTTTTTTTTAATTTAAAAAAGGGGCGGGAGGGGGTTGTGGGGGAAGGGGGGGGGACACACACAGTGGAACCCTAGGAAAAGAAAACCTGCAGGGCCCACATACACAAATGCAAATAAAAAATCAGCAATTCAATATAAGGAGAAAAGAAAAACAAACAAACCAGCAAAAAAAAAAAAAAAAAAAAAAAAATCAAGAAAAAAAAAATCCAAGCAAAGCAAAAAAACAAAACAAAAACAAAAACAAACAAATAAAAAAGAAAACAAAAAAACCCACACATACACGTAGGAAATATATTACTTACAGTTTAGTACTGTTATCCTGACATAAGAAAAAAGAATAAGAACATCAAAATTCAATAATAATTTTGCTAGCTTCAACAACACTTTTTTCTTCGGGGAATTAAAGAGTGTACTGAATTTCAGTGTGTTCGGTCGTTTACAATAAAATGGTTTTAAGAATGCTTTTCTGGTGCCCCATCCCACTTAATATCCCCCCACCCCTTCTCTCTCTCTCACACACACACTCTCTCTCCCTCTCTCTATCTGTAACTCTTATCAAAAGTGTATAATGACCATGAACTGTCATCGTTGATATAATAAGTAAACACATCATCGCGGAATGAAGAAAGTGAAACACACTCTCTCTCTCTCTCTCTCGAGTAAAACTATATCTATATGTATATAATCATGTCTGCGTGTCTCTAACACAACGGCAGATATGCAAGTCTTCCAGTGTGTTAATATCTCCACCGTTGAAAAATAAAGATTCATACGTTCGTTCGTTCGTTCGTTCATTCATTCGTTCATTCATTCATTCATTCATTCATTCATTCATTCTCTCTCTCTCTCTCTCTCTCTCTCTCTCTCTCTCTCTGCGACAGTGAGATATTATCATTATTATGTACATGAAAAAATGCAGCTGCAAACAAAAACGCGTCGTCCCCCCCCCCCCCCCCCCCCGCCCCCACAATCCTCTTTCTCTGTCACAACAGAACAATTATGACAATGAAACAGTACCCCGGTTTTAACTGTGAAAAGCGTCCAAACCATCTACCCTATCTTCCCACCCCCCACCCCCCTCTCTTTCTCTGTGCCCCTCCTCCCCCCTCTCTCTCTCTTATTCCACTGTGCTCTCTTTCGCTGTCTCTCTTACCACTCTTCTCTTTCTCTCATGCTCTCTCTCTCTCTCTCTCTCTCTCTCTCTCTCTCTCTCTCTCAACCCCTGACCTTTTCCTCTCCCAACTTCTCTGTCTCTCGCTCTCTGTCTCCCTCTCTTTCCCCCTCTCTGTCCATCCACATTTCTCCCTCTGTTTCTCTCTCTTTCTTCCCACCCCACCCTCTCTCTCTTCCTCAGAGACACAGATGCGCACTTTCTCTCTGAGGTGTATGAGGTGTGTGTGTGTGTGTGTGTGTGTGTGTGTGTGTGTGTGTGTGTGTGTGTGCGTGCGTGCGTGCGTGTGTGTGTGTGTGTGAGAGAGAGAGAGAGAGTCTGTATGTCTGTCTGTTTCTCTCTCATCCTCCTGGAACAGACACGTGCACACTCTCATAATCATGACATGTGCACACACTGAAAGGATAGAAAATAATGGCTTGATCGCTCTAATCTCTCTCTCTCTCTCTCCACCCTCTCCTTCTCTCTCTCCCTCTCTCCCACCCTTTCTCTCTCCCCCACCCTCTCCCTGTACTTCTCCTCCAACCCCCCCCCTCTCTCTCTCTCCCACCCTCTCCCTGTCCCTCTCCTCCAACTCCCCCCTCTCTCTCTTTCTCCCACCCTCTCCGTGTCCCTCTCCCCGACCCCCCCCCCTCTCTTTCCCACCCTCTCTCCCTGTCCCTCTCCTCCAACCCCCCCCCCTCTCTCTCTCTCTCCCACCCTCTCCCTGTCCCTCTCCTCCAACTCCCCCCCTCTCTCTTTCTCCCACCCTCTCCGTGTCCCTCTCCCCGACCCCCCCTCTCTCTCCCCACCCTCTCCCTATCCTCCTACCCCCCCCTCTCTCTCCCCCACCCTCTCCCTGTCCCTCTCCTCCAACCCCCCTCTCTCTCTCCCCCACCCTCTCCCTGTCCCTCTCCCCCAACCCCTCCTCTCTCTCTCCCCCACCCTCTCCCTGTCCCTCTCCTCCAACCCCCCCCCCCTCTCTCTCTCCCCCACCCTCTCCCTATCACTCTCCTCCATCCCCACTCTCTCTCTCCCCCACCCTCTCCCTATCCTCCAACCCCCCCCCCTCTCTCTCTCCCCCACCCTCTCCCTGTCTCTCCTCCAAACCCCCCTCTCTCTCTCCCCCACCCTCTCCCTGTCCCTCTCCTCCACCCATCCCTCTCTCTCCCCCCCTCTCTCTCCCCATCTCTCCCTATCCCTCTCCTCCAACCCCCCCTCTTTCCCTCCCCCACCCTCTCCCTGTCCCTCTCCTCCAACCCTCACCCTCTCTCTCTACCACTCTCCCCCACCCTCTCCCTGTCCCTCTCCTCCAACTCCCCCCCTCTCTCTCTCCCACCCTTTCTCTCACTCCCACTATCCCCCTCCTCCCCCCCCCTCTCTCTCTCTCTCACTCAGCCACTCCAGCCATTAAAAGTCGCCACGGACCTGAAACACGATCCCTAAGGCAAACACGTGGAGAGCAAAACGCATTAGCAAGTTGGGTTGAAGTGTTTTATCATCAATTATCGCAGTCCACCTCTCCGCCTCGCTCGGGCTCCAATAGGGCTGGTATATATATACCTGATGGTTTGAGAAAAAGAAAAAAAAAAAAGAAGAGAAAAACAGTGGAGTGGGCGGGAGGTTCGAATCTGTCCATGATGTGTGTGAGGGGTGGGGGTGGGGGTGGGGGGGGTTTGGGGGGGTGAGCTGGTAGGTGTGTGTGTGTGTGTGTGTGTATGTGTGTGTGTGTGTGTGTGTGTATGTGTGTGCGTGCGGTGGTGTATGAGTGTCTGTATTGTAGTGTAGTGTGGTGATGTAGTATAGTGACGAGAGAGAGATAGAGAGAGAGCGAGAGACAGACAGACAGACAGAGAGAGACGGAGAGACACACATAGAGAGAAAGAGACAGAAAGAAAGAGAGAGACAGAGACAGAGAGAGAGAGGAGAGACAAGGAGAGAGAGACAGAGAAAGAGAAACAGATAGAAAAAGAAAGAGAAAGTGAGAGAGAGAGAAAGAGAGAGGAGAGAGAGAGAGGAGAGAGAGAGAGGAGAGAGAGACAGACAGGGAGAGAGAGAGAGAGAGAGAGAGAGAGAGAGAGAGAGAGAGAAAGAGAGACAGACAGACAGACAGAGACAGGGAGAGAGCGAGTCGGTATCAGCTGCCTAAATGTGATGGTTAAAAAGAGTTGTATCGATTATCGCTATAACCCACTCTATCCGGCTTAAGGACACTTCCAACAAAGTGCTTTGGAGAGTAGCTTGGTTCCTCCCCCCTACCCCCTCACTCTGTGTGTGTGTGTGTGTGGTGTGTGTGTGCGTGTGTGTCTGTGCGTGTGTGTGAGAGCGCGTGTGCGCGCGCGAGCATATATGTGTGTGTGTGTGTGTGTGTGTGTGTGTTGGTTTGACGTCAAAGCAAAACTATATGTGACTTTTCCTCCTTCCCCCCCCCCCCCCCCCCCCGCCCCAGACCGGCACCCTTTGAAGTTTTCTTTCTTTTTTTTTTTTTAAGTTTTCCTTGTTTGCGTAACATGTTACGTCTATCACGTTTGACGTCACAGTACGTCATATCCTCCACCACCACCACCACCAATCTCAGCTCTGCACCACAGAGATTTTACATAATCCCACGTCGCGAGGTATTTTGGTGTCTTGTCTGAGAATGCTGTGACGCTTATTGTGTTGAAATAATGTGAGTCTGCGCGTTCAGAAAGACCTTTATTATTATTACCCTAATGTTTTTCTGTGATTTACTGGCGGGTGAATTTACGCCCAGATATGGTCTCTTTATGGCAGACTAGGCTGATTGTAAGCACAACATGGTTTGGTTTGGTTTGATTGGATTGCACTGTTTGAGTCAGTGACTTCCCTATAATGACACTGGTTAACTGCTGGGTCATGTATAGTAATGGTGGTAAAAAGTAAGAGAAAAAACAACAACATTTGTCTGAACTGCCCTAGACACACACGTATAAGTACACACACACACACACACACACACACACACACACACACACACGGTTTACTGGTTGATTAGTTAGTTTGATTTATTTTGTCTATATTATTCTCTATGCTACTTTAACAGAGGGAAAGTAGGGATTGGTGATGACTTAAAACATGGGTGGGGTCGGGTGGAGAAGGTGACTGGGCTTTCGTCTAAAATCACAATAATCGCGGGGGCACACACACACACACACACACACACACACACACACACACACACGCACGCACGCACGCATATGCACACACACCACACACACACACACACACACGCGCACGCACATGCACACACACGCACACACACACACACACACGCGCGCGCGCGCACGCACACACACATGCACACAACACAACACACACACACACACACACACACATACACACACACTGTAGCGTTTCAATTTCAGTCACTCGAAGGCTGAAACTCCGTCAAGTGGCGAATGATACCATCCCTGTTTGGTCAGCTCTTTACCAGTCGGCACGCTCTGTGTACTCCTACAGGAAATTTGCATTCGGGTCTAATCGGGCAAACATGTGAAAAAGTCATTTCATCAGAGAGAGAAAGAGAGAGAGGGGGGGGGGAGGAGAGAGAGAGACAGAGACAGAGACAGACAGAGATACAGAAAGAGAGAGACAGGCAGACAGAAAGAAGGGGAGAGAGAGAGAGGGAGAGAGAGAGAGAACAGAGATACAGAAAGAGAGACAGGCAATCGGAAAGGACAGAGAGAGAGAAAGAGAGACAGAGACAGAGAGAGGCAGAGAAACAGAGAAAGACAGAGAGACACAGAGAGAGAAGAGCAAGAGAGAGATAGAGAGAGACAAACAGACAGACAGACAGAGGCAGCCAGAGAAAGTGATAGAGAGTGAGAGAGAGAGAGAGAGGAGGGGGGGGACAGAGAGAAACAAACAGACAAACAGATATATAGAGAGAGAGCGCGAGCGTAAAATAACTTCGCTTAAGAAAACAACACCCAGCTTTCAACAGACAGTTAATTCAGTGCTTTAAAAGCACAATTCATCCCTCGAACATGCAAAGAGAATACAAACGTCGATACTTTGGAAAACAACAACAACAAAAACAACAAAACACCTAAAACCCCGTACTTACATGTCTTTCTCTCCAAAATATGACGAAGAACTTTACTTAGAAACAATTAACAGAAAAATAGATTTAAAAAAATGGACTCCTTCCAGAACACACGCAAGAGGTAAAATAATCTTTTTTGCAAAGCCCGAACCCCACCCCCACCCCTCCTACCCCCCCAAAAAAAAAACAAACACACACACACACACACACACACACACACATACACACACACACACACACACACACACACAAGCCCACACACACACACTTGGGAGTGAAATATGATTTATCATATTGGGTCTCGAATAACCGGGCGCGGGCCAGGGTAGGGTAGGGTGGGGTGGGGGGGTGGGGGGGTGTTGGGCGTTGGGGTGGGGGTGCCCTGGGGTATTTTCCGTGCGTTTTATCGACGCGCATTGTTGAGGACAAACTAAATCCATTTGTGGGAACACGAGTTGTCTCCGACAAGCAATTCACTTTTCATGTTTCGCGGGCGCTGGCCTAATGACGAAGCGCTGCCCGTAGACCCCCTCTCCCTCTCCACCCCACCCACCCCCTACTACCCTGCCACACACAACCACCCCCCCACATCCCGGCACTATCCTCCCACCTCCTCTCTTTACACATCCTTCTCTCTCTCTCTCTCTCCCGATCTCCTCCTCTCTCTCTCTCTCTCTGTCACCACCCTTATATCTCTGTTACCTACCCCTCTCTCCCTTTCTCTCTTTATACATACCCTTCTCTCTTTCTCCTTCCCGTCTCATGCTTCTCTCTCTCTCTCTCTCTCTCTCTCTCTCTCTCTCTTTACACACCCTCCTCTCTCTGTTTCTCTTTTTACACACTCTGCTCTCTCTCCCTCTCTCTCTCTTTACACACCCTCCTCTCTCTTTCCTTCCCGTCTCTCTCTCTCTCTTCTCTCCATCTCTCTCTCCCTCTTTCCCATCTCTCTCTCTTCTTCCCATCTCTCTCTCCCTCCCTCTTTCCCATCTCTCTGTCTCTCTCTCTCCTCCCCTTCTCTCTCTCTTCTCTCCATCTTCCCCATCTCTCTCTCTGTCTCTCTCCCTCCTTCCCATCTCTCTCTCTCTCTCTCTCTCTCTCTCTCTCTCTCTCTCTCCACGCTCTTCGTCCCTCTCCTTCGTTACATATACTTCTTTCTCCCCTTCACACACACACACACCCTACGCCCCTCTCCCCCTATACACCCTGTCTCTCTCACACACACTACGCCACTCTCTGCCCCCCCCCCCCCCCCAACCCCCTTCTCTACCCACCCCAAACACTCTTCCAAACCCAAACTACCGAACCTTGTTTCTCACGGATTGCATTTTCTTGCCTAGTGGCATTAATGGGTGCCAGAAACTCCACTCGATATTTTTTCTCCCTTTTTTATTATCTTTTTTTTTTTTTTCATATAAACATTTCTATTTCGTTTCGTCGCTTCTTTTTTCTCTGTCACTTTCTTTCTTTCTTTTAAATTTTTTTTTATCATTTTTTTTTTGTGTGTGTGTGTGTGCAGGGGAGGGAACTAAAAGCAAAATGCGCGTCGCCCCTGTCATATATCTCTGGACACCGTTCTTTGCCTAATGGACTCCGCAGGAGTTCTTGGGGTGGGGTGGGGTGGTAGGTGGGAGGGTTCTGGAGGGGTGGGGGTGGCGGGGGGTCGGTCTGGAGTGAGGTGGGGTGAGGTAGGACAGGGGGGGGGGGGATGTGGAGTTGGGGAGCTATGGGTTGGGGGAAGGAGAAGGTGGGAGGGGGTGGGAGGGGATTTTAGCGCTGGGCAGATAAAGGGATGCGCTGAGTGGTGGGTGGGAGGGGAGGGAGGGGAGGAAGGAAGGGAGGGAGAGAAGAGCCAGGAAGAAACGGGGTTGGGGTGAGGAGGTTAGGGAGGGGGGGGTGGGGGGGGTCGGGCTTGATGGGAATTGAGTGTGGTGAAGTGAAAGAAAGAAAAACAATAACACAGACCCCCCCCCCCCCCCCCCCCCCCCCCACACACCCCCCCCCCCAAGAAAAAAACAACAACACACACAAAAAAACCTCCTGACTTATACGAACGTCTGATATGGTCAAGTACACTTTTATATCCCCCCCTCCTTCCCCTCTCTTCTCTCTGCATCTCTCTCTCTCTCTTTACCTACCTTATTATATCTGTCGTTATCTCTCTGTCCGTGTCTAGCTCTCTTCCTCAATCTCTCTGTGTATATCGGTGACTATCTCTATCTCTCTACCTGCCCCCACCCCTACACCCCCTCTCTCTATATATCCTCTCTCTCTCTCTCTCCCTCTCTCTTCTGTCCTGCCCATGCTATCTATACCCAGCAGCGCGTCTGTCGCTGGTAAGAGTTTTCTCTCTCCACAAAACTCCTCCACCCCCCCCACCCCCGCCCCCAACCCCCTCGCAACCGCCCCCCACCCGCCTCCCCAACTTCCCTGTCCTCTGTTTTGTTTGGCAGTGGTGTGCTGGTGGGATGCTTCTAAAAGTGGAGATAAATTGACTCTTCTCGGTGTGTCCTTTGGGAAGGCTGTCTTTGCGCCAACAGCATGTCTTCTACGGTCCCTCAGATATTATGTCTCCCACCCCCAGACCTCACCCCACCCCACCTCACCCCCTCCTCATTTACTTGTTATGTTTCTATAGTATCCGATGTTTTAACTTGATTTAAACCTTCAGCAGACGAAGTGGGACGTGGCTGAAATTTCAATGGGCTGTTTACATTGTTTTCAATAGTTTGAACGTGATATAAATCGTTCGTGGACAAAGCGAGACATGGATGAATTGGTCTTTAAAAAAAATTCAAAAAAATTCTATACGTTATTTTCTATTATCTTTAACTTCATTAAAATGTTATGGGGACAAAGCGACAGATAGGTGAAATTTTTTAAACATCTTTATGAATAACCTTTAACGTTATTTTCAATATCTTTCACTTCATATAAATGTTACGTGGACTGAACGAGATAAAGGTGAATTGGTCTTTTCAAAAGATTATTTCAAACGTTATTTTCAGTATCTATAGCTTAAATGTTACGTGGACTAAGCGAGACGTGTGTAAATTGATCTTTTAAATCTTCGTGAACAGTATTTTTGTTCATCTTCAACTTCATTTAAATGTTACGTGGACTGAGTGAGAGCTGGATAAATTGGTCTTTCTAACTTTGTTTCAACTGACCTTTCAATGTCATTTTGAGTATTCTTCAACTGGTGGTGTTTTTATTTTTATTTATCTAATATCATTTTCATTTTTTTAATTAAAAAAATGTACATTATCCTTTTTTTTTTCATGGAACTGATGGTCTTCGGCACTGAAATTGTCACTTTACGGCTGGCTATGATATAAATAATAATGATTTGATTTGACCATGATCCCTACACCTCTGTGCTTCCATAGTTCTACGTTCCCACACTTCTATGTTTCTATAGCTCCATGTTCGCCCTTCCCCAAAAACAAAGCTTTTTTTTCCCCCTCTACAGGTCTAGCCTTTATCATACTGCAGTATCATGTACCGATACTATTCAAACCACTGGTCGTGTATTCCTGCGATTAATTCACATTTCCCTTTTCCTGTGACTCTTTCATGTTGATTCCCAAACAGCACAACGTTTCAACAGCCAGAAGACCAGAAAACAAACAAACACGTGAACCCGTAGACGTGTGTTAAGATAGCTAAGACTGTTCCCCTTAAAACTTTTACTATCATCATAATTATTCACACAGCAGAGCGAAGCCGGGGCTTTATAATATTAATATACCAGTATAGCATAACTCTGCCCTCCACCCAGACCTCACTTCCTCCTCACAAAGATGTGTTCAAACACTTTGGTAAAAAGACACTGTAGGTATATATATATATATATATATATATATATATATATATATATATATATATATATGCTTCCCCCGCCTCCCACCGCGCCCCTCAAACCCCTTTAGAGAGCATAGAATCACCCATTCCCCCCCCCCCCCCCCCCAACAAAACTCTGCTGCAACACTTAGGGCTGTGGAAATATGCCCCCCCCCCCCCCCCCCCCCCCCCCCTGCCCCTCCCTTTTAGAGCACAGAACTACCTCTTTTTCTTCCCCACAACGCGCTCTGCCCCGACACTGAGGTTAAAAGACTGCGGGAATAATGTCCTCGTTTGGAGCACAGACGAACACGGAATAGAACTGTGAGAAAATGAAAACTTCTGGGAATTATGGAATTGGAAACCTGTGCTCTAACAGCGGTATAAAAAGAAAGAAAAAAAAAAGTAAAAGAAAAAAAGAAGGGGGGGGGGCGGGGTTTAGAAGGGGGGGTGGAGGAGAGGGGGGGGGGACATCAAATCGGCTTACACACACACACACACACACACACACACACACACACAGAGAGAGAAGAGGAAAAACATCCAGCAGCAGCAGCTAGACATAAAAACGAAAGCGAGCATGTCAACACATAAATCATGATTTAACGTCAGCTCCGGTTTAGCGTTCTTTTATTAATACTGGGGGCATGTTTTCCGAGATTGTTATTGTCAGAGGCATCCGCGCGCGCGCATGCACGCATAAGAGCTAACGCGTGTGCGCGTGCGGGGCACACACACACACACACACACACACACGCATGTACACGCATTCTCAAAGGCGCAAATACGCACGACCGTGCACGGGCACACACACGCAGAAGGGATATAAGTGAGGAGGAGGAGGAGGAGGTGAAGAAGAAGAGGAGGAAAAAGAGGAGAAGGAAGAGGAGAGAGAGAGAGAGAGAGAGTGTGTGTGTGCGTGGGGGGTGGGGGGGGGGGGGGCGAGTTTGGGGGAGAGAAATAGAACACAAACACAAAAAAACGAACGCACAGACACAAGATACACACACACGCAGGCACACACACACACACACACACACACACACACACACACACACACACACACACAACTCACTCACACACACACTCGTTGTAAACATACGCACGCGAACATATAATTGTATAACTCTGCAAGCAGCGCATACGAATAATAATATACTCAAACGTCGTGAACTACTTTAATTGAAACATCAGAATCGGAAGAGGTAAATGTGCTAACAACCGACTCTCTGGGCAACTTTGAGGCCCCCAAAACTCTGCAAGCCAGTCGACCGTTAAACTCAAAACTATCCCTGGACAACAACAACAACAACAACAAAACGTGTTCGATCAAAGCTAGGGTAGAAAGCTGCACTTCAATCTTCTCCCTCCCTGTTTCTGAGTGACAGCCATTATCATAATAATAATTATGGCAAGCTTTCTCTACAGCCAAGCATCTATGGCTATGCATGCTGCTATGAACAGAGGCAGCGCATATGCATGGCAGATTGCAGAATAAGACTGAGGGTGATGGCCATCATAAATAATGATAATGATGATGATTAAAATGGTGGTGAGAACAACAACAACTACAACAACAATACTGCTACTACAACAACTACTACTAATGATGGCAACAACAGCAATAACCACAATAATAATAATCATCATCATCATCTTCATCATCATCATCATATTCATAATATTCATAATAATAACAATAATGTAAAAAAAAAAAATAATAATGGTGATGATGTGTAAACAATAATGCTGATATCATTGTTGATAAAACTGATTAACATTACTATCATTATCATTATTATGAACATAGTAGCAATAGCGGTGATGGGGATGATGTTGGTAATGAAAAAAAACAACAATAAACAAACAATACATAATGAAAATAGTAACAACAATGGTTGTGATGGAGATGATGATGATGATGATGATGATGATGATGATGATGATGAAAAGCAAACAAACAACGAAACCTTTACCAAACCAAGACCCAAACAATGAACAACAACATAACCTTGGGAACGCTAACCAATATGTCGTTAAATGTCAACTCGACCGATTCACAAACATCAAAATGTCATGATTCCAAGACGATATGAGTTCTGTCTTATTTGTTTGTGATATATCTGACTTGCTTGTCAGTCATCTGGTTAGCCAGTCAGTGCTAGTGATCGATATTTTATTCTGTTGGTTCCAAGTCTATTGATTTCTGGCCTTCGCTGTATTTTCTTCTTCTTCTTTTTTTTTTTTCTTTTACCTTCTTGATATTGGTTTCTTGTGTCCCTTTCCTGATCCTCTTCCAGGTTATCTGCATGTTGAAGCAAAACTCCCTTCATAATCTGCTTAATTCTTCTTTACTTTTCGTCTTTTTCTTCTGTCTTTATTCCTTTAGCAATGGGTTTCATGAAAACGAAGTTTCTCTGTCTCTGTAGCCTTACATTAAAACAGTTTTGAGTTCTGAGTTCTCTCTCTGTCGCTCTGTCTGTCTGACTGTCTGTCTCTCTCTCTCTCTCACATACACACACACACATACACACACAGACACACATACACAGACACAAATACACACACACACACACAAACACACACACTCAAACAAACACGCACACAGGCACGCACACACACACACACACACACACACACACACACACACACACACAGACACACACACAAACAACACACACACACACACACACACGCACACACAAAGCGTGGTCAGCATATTAATCCCAACCGCGTTGTGTTCAACACCGACATGAAAAACAGAACGCTTTAAAGGTCGAGATCAAACTTCCAGAACCTTCTACGAACATCGGAGGCAGTGAATTCATATCTTCTGTGTCTCAGGCTCGGCAATACAAGAAGGGTACCAGTCCTTTCTTTCCGCTGTTTCAGCTTCCCCCGACCAAAGTCGTGTACCCATTTACACCTGGGCGGGGTGGCTGTAAATCGGAGTAAAGTGTCTTTTCCAACGGCACAACTACAGCGTCACGTGGCTGACCGATTCATCTTCTACTTCTTCTTCTTCGTTCGTGGGCTGAAACTCCCACGTATCACTCGCATGTACATGAGTGGGCTTTTACGTGTATGACCGTTTTTAACCCCGCCATGTAGGTAGCCACACTCCGTTTTCGGGGGTGTGCATGCTGGGGAACGCTGACATGGACTGCATGAGCTTTAACGTGCGTATCTGGCCTTCTGCTTGCCGTATTTAACGGTTCAG
>NC_134889.1:28157875-28180375 GCF_041734735.1 Babylonia areolata | reverse complement strand
AGTGTGTGGGTTTTTTTTCTGTTTGTGTGTGTGTGTGTTTGCATGTGTGTGTGTGTGTGGAGGGGGGGTTTGCATGTGTGTGTGAGTGTGTGTGTGTGTATTTGCGTGCACATGTGTGTTTGTGTGTGTGGGTGCGTGTGCATGTGTGAAGGAGAGAGAAACAGAATAAGAGAGAGAGAGAGAGAGAGAGAGAGAGAGAGAGAGAGCTGTTTATATTTTCAATTCATATGAAAAAAAAGTGGACTTGAAACTGACATGGTTGCATGTGTGCGTGTGTGCGTGTGTGTGTGTGTGTGTGTGTGTGTGTACGTGCATGCGAGCCAGTGTGGTCACGCGAACATTGTTGACAATCAACGGCAATTCATTACAGTAACACCCGAACCATTAGTTTCCAGCACAAACCCCGTTCAGCAATTAGTCGCCGGACGCTCTCACTGAAAGACGAGTGCAGGGTTTTTCAGGACAGCAATTACGCTAGCCCGTACAACTGATAACCTCCATTTCCCTCTTGTCCAAACACTGCGCAACACAGTTAATCAATATGACCGCAATGTTTCCCCTGTTCACCATGCATAAACCACACACGATCGTTCTACTGTGACCAAACGGCATCAACCCTCAACGTTTTGAGCAGTACAGATCCGACTGATCCTATTCCACGTGCAATTGGGTGATGGAAAAGACATTGCTGAAAAAATAATTACGATAATACCGCTAGCGATGGTTCATGTCTGCTTGGTCAATTGAAAACAGTTGTCTGAACTATAAAGGAAGGTGTAGATTCAGAGAATTTTTCTGGTTTGAAGCTGAACAATAAGACATACTGTTATAAATATGTTTTGTTATTGCTCTGATATGCATATGGCTATAATACAAAAGGGTATGGAAAGAGCCTGGTGCTTAGAATCATCGAAAAATCTAATGGATGTCAAACGGAGATTTTTTTTTTAACTCTCTCCATACGAACGGCGAAAGAGACGACGTTAACAGCGTTTCACCCCAATTACCATCATCAAAATATTGCAAGCGGAAGGCTCTTATACTCAAGAGGTGAATGTTGACAAAGAATACCACAATTCTGACGACGGAAGCTAAAGGTTGGGTCATTAAGACACCCACAGGACATCCGAGGGGTATGTGTAGAGGAGAAGAGAGGGCTGGCCGTACTGAGTGGGTTAAGTGGTTTTTTTTTCTGTGATCACGCGAGAACACTGTCAGGCTACAATGGTCCATTATGTGAGCTAAAATCACACCAGCACACATCACGTTTAGCAATTAATCGCTTGTCAGTCACATTATGCGAGCTAAAATCACACCAGCACACATCACGTTTAGCAATTAATGGCTTGTCAGTCACATTATGTCAGCTAAAATCACACCAGCACACATCACGTTTAGCAATTAATGGCTTGTCAGTCACATTATGTCAGCTAAAATCACACCAGCACACATCGCGTTTAGCAATTAATCGCTTGTCAGTCACATTATGTGAGCTGAAATCACACCAGCACACATCACGTTTAGCAATTAATGGCTTGTCAATCACATTATGTGAGCTAAAATCACACCAGCACACATCGCGTTTAGCAACTATTAATGGCTTGTCAGTAACATTATGTGAGCTAAAATCACACCAGCACACATCGCGTTTAGCAATTAATGGCTTGTCAATCACATTATGTGAGCTAAAATCACACCAGCACACATCGCGTTTAGCAATTAATCGCTTGTCAATCACATTATGTGAGCTAAAATCACACCAGCACACATCGCGTTTAGCAATTAATCGCTTGTCAGTCACATTATGCGAGCTAAAATCACACCAGCACACATCACGTTTAGCAAGTAGTCGCTTGTCAGTCACACTGAAGGAAGAGTATAGGGCTTTTTTTTTTTTTCAGGACAGCAGTTACGTTGTGCTGTATAACTGATAATCCCTAGTTCCCTCTTGTCCTAACACTGCACAGCATAGTTACCTGTCACTGTCACTGTTCTCGATGTGGTGCACTGCACTGCTGAGCACGTCACTAACGTCCTCCATTTCTGGCAGTTGTGAGGACGCGGCCTGAGTGTCGGGAATCGCTAATTAGGTGAACATAATGCACCACCCCCACTCCCCGCCCCTCCACACGCGCGCGCGTGCGTTTCTTTCTACTTGTTGTGTCGAAAGTTATTAACTTTATTGTCACTAGAATTATCTGCCTTGACGATCAGGGAATATAGAGGGCGCCAGAGAAACAACAACAGTCAGGGCCACACACCAGTTGACAGTCCAGTTTCTGTTTATTTCTTTTCAGTTACTAAATACTCTTCGTTACACACGAGATGTGTTAAGCTTATTATTTGTCCGAGAGACAACACAACACTATTGTGACCAAACAGCACCAATCTTAATGTTTGTGTAATATGTGTCCGATTGAAATCATTTCATGTGCTAATGGGTGGTGGTAACAAAAACAAAACAAAACAAAACAAAGCAAAAACAACAAAACCAAAAAAAACCACCAACAACAACAAAAAAGTAGAAAAATCACTAAGAAGACCGGCAGTTAAACTCACTGGATGTTTGTGTAACTGGAGTTGAGTTATTTTTGAGAAACAAAAGAAGACAATGACCTTTTTTTTTTTTTTTTAGTTCAAACTAAATGGTATGATGATAGATATTCTGAATATTATTATTGTTCTAAAATGAATTTAACAATACTAGCATAATTTGCGTCCGAACTTTTAGATATTTTGCAGACTTGTTGATGATACCCTTAGGGTTACTGTGTGACAATTTTCAATGAATTCGGTTTCTCTATCACTGAGAAACTACTTGTCAAAAAGCGGTTAACTTTTTTGGGGACACCCGATACATGCCTTGGCGGAACTGAATGAGGCGCGAGCATATAGTATTAATATGTGTCGAAAAGGAGGCAGATTTTGGAAGTTTTGTTGTTGTTGTTGTTTTATTTGAAGTATTATATATGTATCTTTTTGCTACCCAAAATTATGACCGTGTAAACTACGTACATTATAATCTATATATATTTTAGAGGAGAGTGCATTGTGCGTCCGCACCGTCGACACTAGTGTTGAGAGAGGCAGTTTGAAAGCAACATTTACAAAAAACTTGTCGACTGATTTTGGTATATTTGCAATGAAGTGAAATTTTATCATAGTATTGTTGTTGTTGTTTGTTTTTATTGTGTTTGGTTTTTTGTTTGTTTGCTTGTTGTTGTTTTTTGCATTCATCCCAGGGGGTGGGTGGGGGGGGGGGAATCGAAAATGAGACTAATACAAATCTAAAATCTGATTAAAACAAAACCAAAAACAAAACAAACAAATAAACCAACATATTTTCGTATGAAAAGCTACTGATACCTTTGATCATATTCCCGTAAAAAAAACAAAAAACATAAAAAAACCACAAAAACAAACAAAAAAACGATGAACACACACTTGAAAATTAGTCATTTTGAATGTCAATGATAGGCTCGGAGACATGTTTGAATGGCGTGATGATTTCAACCCCATCCTCAGGCCCCCTCCCCCGGCCCCCGGCCCCCCTCTCTATAGTCCTGTTTCACTTCATAGTGTGTGGACGTTGGTTGAAGAGATAGAAAATTGATGGCTGGAAATATATTGGATGGTAGAGACTGGTCACTAAGTTGTGCGTGTGTGTGTACACGTGTGTGCGTTCGCGCGGGCACGCGGCGTGTGTGTGTGTGTGTGTGTGTGTGTGTGTGTGTGTGTGTGTGCACGCGCGCGCGGGATATGCGATTTGATGGATGATTTATGTGACTCTGGGGCCACTTAATAATATAACCCAAATGTGAACTGACTACACGCGTGCGCGTGTGTTGGCGGACAACCGTGCCTGCCTGTGGTACCTCTGATACAAAGTCATGTGCTCTCTCTCTCTCTCTCTCTCTCTCTCTCTCTCTATATATATATATATATATATATATATATATATGCTTGTATGCTTTCAAGTTTTACGCTCATAGGTATGTGTATAGGCAACGTACACATTATTTTGTCACAAATGCAAGCGTGGAAACACACACACACTCACACGCACCCACATACACACGCACACACACGCGCGCGCGCGCGCACACACACACACACACACACACACACACACACACATATATATATATATATATATAACACAGAGAGAAAGAGTGAGAGAGAGAGTGTGCGTGAGAGAGAGTGTGAGAGAGAGTGAGAGACACAGAGAGAGTTGAGAGAGAGAGAGAGAGGGAGGGAGAGAGACACAGAGACAGAGAGAGACACAGAGAGAGAGAGACAGACAGACAGACTGAGACAGAGACAGAGACAGACAGAAACAGGCAGAGACAAGATAGAGATCGCTTCACACACACACACAGCTCTTCTCATCCATCTCATCTCCCTTCAGTTGCCCTGTATCAGTGAAAATAATTGCGCCCGTTAATGAAAACATCAATTATTCAGCAATCAAAATGACCTGACCGAGCGACAGGGTGGGTGATCGGCCATCCGCTCTTTCAATTAATTAATTGGTCTAGCTAGGCCGGCCCTGGCCCAGGCCAAGTTCCCAAAGTAAATATGAAGAGCTGACATCCACCACCACCATCCCCAAGTCACCATCACCATCTTCCGCCGTTACATACACCCCCATCCCCTACCCCCAAAAGCGCCCCCCCCTCTCCCCATGCACCCCCTAACGTGCAACTCCCCAAAGAAAGAAAGAGAGGAAAAACAAAACAAACAGAACAAACTCCAACCCTCTGTGACTGTTGGCATATTCCACCCGGTTTATATCGGGTGACCCCAGCTCTCTTTTCCTCGGGGCAATGGCCTGGCTTGATAGAGCAAAACAGTGCCCTGCCTTTTACCTCTTGACTTTCCGCGTAACGTGTGTTTCGTTTTGATTTTGATGCGATATGATTGATTCGTGTGTGTGTGTGTGTGTGTGTGTGTGTGTGTGTGTGTGTGTGTGTGTGTGTGTGTGTGTGTGTGTGTGTGTGTGTGTGTGTGTGTGTGTGTGTGTGTGTGTGTGTTTTGTGTGCATGTGTGAGTATGCACAAGTTTTTATATTGATATGCACTTGTATGTATCCTACTTTCTACTGTATCTGTGTTTGTGTATGATTTTCAATTTCTGTTCGTATCTGTTATGTACTACCCCCCCCCCCTCCCTCCCCCCAGCACCCCCAACCCCCAATATTCCTTGTGACCCCGGTACACTTGGCAATAAAAACATATTCTATTCTATTCTGTTTAATGATTTCATAAATTTTTTTTTCTGGAAAAGTAAAGACTATCCTATCATACAAAAATCACAGCTTCAACTTTGCAAATTCAGATTCATTTATTTGATTAAGATTTATACCTCAAACAGGTAGACAGAGAGAGGGGGACAGAAAGAGACACTGACACTGACATTTTTTTTTTTTTTTTTTACTGTCCATTTAGCAGTTAAGCCCTGAGATTCAGTTTCAGTTTCACTTTCTCAAGGAGGCGTCACTGCGTTCGGACAAATCCATACACGCTACACCACATCTGTTGAGCAGATGCCTGACCAGCAGCATAACCCAACGCGCTTAGTCAGGCCTTGAGTGCATGCTTACATATTTGTGTACCTATGAAAGTGGATTTCATTTTACGTAATTTCGCCAGAGGACAACACTCTCGTTGCCATGGGTTCTTTTTCAGTGCGCCAAGTGCGTGCTGCACACGGGACCTCGGTTTATCGTCTCATCCGAAAGACTAGACGCTCAGTTTGATTTTCCAGTCAAACTTAGGAGAAAGGGCGAGAGCGGGATTCGAACCCACACCCTCACGGACTCTCTGTATTGGCAGCTGAGCGTCTTAACCATTCTGCCACCTTCCTCCTTAAAGCCCTGAGAAACAAGGAGTAATCATTTCTTACAACCAGAACATCAGCAGAGCTCAAACTCTTAGACATTACATACATTACATTACAATCGCGCATGCTCAACACGGGGACAGACAGAGAGAGAGAGAGAGAGAGAGAGAGAGAGAGAGAACGAACGAAATCTTATATCAGGGTAAGTAAGGGAATAAGCATGGTTCCTTTTTACATCCGGCCCTATGGGTAAAGTTGACAGAAAAAGAAAGAAAAAAGAAAAAAAAAAAAAAAGAAGAAAAAAGGAGGTGGTGGGGTGGGGGTAAGAAAAAATGCATACACAAAAGCAAATTCTTCACACACACACACACACACACACACACACACACACACACAGAGAGAGAGAGAGAGAGAGAGAGAGAGAGAGAGAGAGAGAGAGAGAATTAAGAAGTAATTAAATGGTTAAAGTTGCTACATTGCAGAAGTGTGTGTTAAGGCTAGCAATAGATATCTCTGAAAGTGATGCACTTTATGTAGCTATATGTTTATCATTCAGCTGGTTTATGGCTTTCCAAACAGATCTGCTGTCAGATTTGGATTCGATTAACTG
This sequence comes from Babylonia areolata, assembly GCF_041734735.1. Lineage (NCBI taxonomy): Eukaryota > Metazoa > Mollusca > Gastropoda > Neogastropoda > Buccinidae > Babylonia > Babylonia areolata. Next base: position 28,173,924 of record NC_134889.1, on the reverse strand, counting down.
CTGGAAATGCTTTTTGCTTCTCTGAACGGTTTAAGTTGTTTACTGTATTTCTTTGTTTTTGGAAATCTTCCATGGTTCCAGAAGTCAAAAGAGAATCTCTGAGTTCTATTGCCTTATCTATTTCTTTGGTCATCCAAGGCCGTTTAGGGATGCTTTTTACACGTATAGTTTTGAATGGAGCATGCTTGTGGTAATTAATGAGAAAAAGCGGGATACCATACTTCAAAGACTTCATCAGGGTTTGTAAACTGGTAGACGACAGTTTCAGTTTCAGTAGCTCAAGGAGGCGTCACTGCTTCGGACAAATCCATATACACTACACCACATCTGCCATACAGAGAGAGGGGAGTTCATGAGGTCTGGTAAGAATGCGATATTTTTGTTTGTTTGTTTGTTTTTTCTCTCAAGGCCTGACTAAGCGCGTTGGGTTACGCTGCTGGTCAGGCATCTGCTTGGCAGATGTGGTGTAGCGTATATGGATTTGTCCGAACGTAGTGACGCCTCCTTGAGCTACTGAAACTGAAAAATGAAACTGAGTCAAAATTTGAGAAACATCTGAAAGTGATAACCTTATGACAATTTTTAGGGATTTTAATTCCTTTTTTTTTTTTTTTTTTTTTTTTTTTGACCATGTAAGACTGGAAAATGATCACTACAGCCAAAGAGAGAGAGAGAGAGAGAGAGAAAGTGAGTGAGAGAGAGAGGGGGGGGATATACATTTATTCGTTTGATTAAGATTTATATCTCAAACAGGTAGATTGAGAGAGGGGAACAGAGAGATGGAGACAGAGAAAGAAAGAGAGAGAGAGAGAGGGAGGTGAGGGGGGCACACAGAAAGAGCGAACGAACGAGAGAACATTTGAAACTTTATTGGTTTATCTCACACAGTAGACAGAGAGAGAGACAGAGTGAGAGAGAGGTGAGAGGGAGAGACAGAGTGAGAGAGAGAGAGTGTGAGAGAGAGACAGAGTGAGAGAGAGGTGAGAGAGGGAGAGACAGAGAGGTGAGACAGTGAGAGAGAGGGGGCAGAGGGAGAGAGAGAGGTGAGAGAGACAGAGTGAGAGTGAGATGGGGGGAGGGAGAGAGCGAGAGATAGAGAGAGAGAGACTGGGGGGGGAGAGAGAGTTAGAGAGAGAGTGAGAGAGAGGGGGAGGGAGAGAGAGAGAGGTGAGAGAGAGAGGGGGGAGAGACAGAGTGAGAGAGAGTGTGTGAGAGAGAGATAGAGAAAGAGAGGTGTGAGAGAGAGAGACTGGGGGGGGAGAGAGAGTTAGAGAGAGAGTGAGAGAGAGGAGGAGGGAGAGAGAGAGAGGTAAGAGAGAGGGGGGGAGAGACAGAGAGTGTGTGAGAGAGAGATAGAGAAAGAGAGGTGTGAGAGAGAGAGACTGGGGGAGAGAAAGAGTGAGAGAGTGTGCGAGAGAGAGAGAGAGAGAGAGGGACAGAGAGAGAGGTGAGAGAGAGATAGAGAGGTGAGAGAGTGTGAGAGAGAGATTGGGGAGAGAGAGGGGAGAGAGAGGGAGGGGAAAGAGAGAGAGAGGTGAGAGAGAGAGGGGGAAGAGAGTCTGAGTGACAGAGAGAGAGAGAGAGAGAGGGAGGGAGAGAGAGAGATGTGACAGAGGAGTGAGAGAGAGGAGAGACAGACAAAGACAGGCACAGCAACACAAAGGGCAACGCATTAGCAAACTGGGCAGAATTTTTGTTCCAACTCGACTCCAACAAAACAAACAGGGAACAGGCACTTTAGAGTGATGGGAGCTGGCTGGACGAATAAGAAGATGGAAGGCATTATTTTCTTTGAAGGGAAAGCTCTGGCTTCATTAAGCAAAACAGCAGCGATGAACATTATCACCAGCACCAGAATCATGGTAATGTACAATCTAATTCAATGACACAAAGCACTCAGGATTATCACAGAGAAGAGAGTGTTTACGAAGAGAGAGAGAGGGAGAGAGAGAGGGGGGGAGGGAGGGAGGGAGAGAGAGAGAAAGTGAGAGACAGGCAGACAGAGAGAGAGAGAGAGCGGGGGGGGCGGGGGGGGGGGGGGTGAAATGCGAGAGAGGGGGAGAAAAGTGAAAGATAAAGAAGTGGGAAGACACACACACACACACACAGAAACAGACAGACAGACAGAGACAGAGACACAGAGAGATAGAGGCACGCACACACACACACACACACACACACACACACACACACACACACACACACAGGGAGAGAGAGAGAGAGAATTAACAAGAGGAAAAGAAAGTGAGAGACAGACAAAGAAAAGAGAGATACATGATGGAGAGGGGGAGAGGGGGGTGAAAAGAAAGGGAAAGATAATGGAATAAGAGAAAAGAAGAGCGAATAACGAAATCAGAGAAGGAAAAAGTGAGAGAGAGGGGGGGGGGGACAGAGAAGGAGAGAGAGGGAGAGAGAGAGAGAGAGAGAGAGAGAGAGAGAGAGAGAGAGAAGAGTGACAGACAGAGATAGTGTTAATTTGGGGTGGAGAGGCGCTGGTACTTTTGACAGGTTGACTAAAAGACTTATATCACAGGAGGAATTACCAAATACTGCATGCGTTCATAAATACGTCAATATCACACACACACACACACACACACACACACACACACACACACACACACACACACGAAAAGCGGACACTTCACAACAACATGCGTTTGAATTACTTGGCTCCAAAGTCATATAGATCATCAACCAATTCGCCTGGCATGCACGCATGAACACACACACACACACACACACACACACACACACACACACACACACACACACACACACACACACACACACACACACACACACACACACACACACACACACACACACACACACACACACGCACATACACAACCCATTGACCATTCCTTGCCATCCAATATCTTTTCCAACCATCCATTTTCCATGTCTCCAACCAACGTTCACACACTATGAAGTACAATAGAACTGAAGACAGAAGATATAAGATGGAGGAGGTGTGTTTGTGGGTGGGCTGAAATCATCAAGCCATTCCAACTAGCATTCGAACCTGCATTCAAATCACTTGTTTTTCAATACGTTAACTCACTCAGTACGGCCAGTCCTCTCTTCTCCTCTGCAAAGACCCCTCGGATGTCCAGTGGGTGTCTGAATGACCCAACCTTTAGCTTCCGTCGTCAGAATTGTGGTATTCTTTGTCAACATTCACGTCTTCAGTATAAGAGCCTTCAGCTCGTAATATTTTGATGGTGGTAATTGGGGTGAAACGCTGTTAACGTCGTCTGTTTCGCCGTTCGTATGGAGAGAGTTAATATGATTGTTTGTATTCAAGAGTGTGCTGAGTTCCCCAACGTTGTTCTTTAAAGCATTTGAATCTATCGTCATTTTCAAACATAATCTGACTGTCTGATGGTGTTCATAATTTGGAGAGGTGTCAGTTCCCACCCTTTTTAGTTCCATAGATCATTGCGTGAGAGAGAGAGAGAGAGAGAGAGAGAGAGAGAGAGAGAGAGATACACAGAGACAGTGAGAGAGAGAGAGAGAGAGAGAGAGAGAGAGTGTGTGTGTTCTTTCTTTAAACTAACGTCTTTTCACTTTGAGTGATATTAGACGTATTGTGTATGCATAAAATATCAGTCCCAAAAGTATTTGGAAGCTGCGTCAGCTGAATTGTACATTGCATGTACACACATATGATACACGCACGCACACACACACACACACATGCACGCACATACACAACCCAGAGACCATTCCTTGCCATCCAATATCTTTTCCAACCATCCATTTTCCATGTCTCCAACCAACGTTCACACACTATGAAGTACAACAGAACTGAAGACAGAAGATATAAGATGGAGGAGGTGTGTTTGTGGGTGGGCTGAAATCATCAAGCCATTCCAACTAGCATTCGAACCTGCATTCAAATCACTTGTTTTTCAATACGTTAACTCACTCAGTACGGCCAGTCCTCTCTTCTCCTCTGCAAAGACCCCTCGGATGTCCAGTGGGTGTCTGAATGACCCAACCTTTAGCTTCCGTCGTCAGAATTGTGGTATTCTTTGTCAACATTCACGTCTTCAGTATAAGAGCCTTCCACTGGTAATATTTTGATGGTGGTAATTGGGGTGAAACGCTGTTAACGTCGTCTGTTTCGCCGTTCGTATGGAGAGAGTTAATATGATTGTTTGTATTCAAGAGTGTGCTGAGTTCCCCAACGTTGTTCTTTAAAGCATTTGAATCTATCGTCATTTTCAAACATAATCTGACTGTCTGATGGTGTTCATAATTTGGAGAGGTGTCAGTTCCCACCCTTTTTAGTTCCATAGATCATTGCGTGAGAGAGAGAGAGAGAGAGAGAGAGAGAGAGAGAGAGAGAGAGAGAGAGATACACAGAGACAGTGAAAGAGAGAGAGAGAGAGAGAGAGAGAGTGTGTGTGTTCTTTCTTTAAACTAACGTCTTTTCACTTTGAGTGATATTAGACGTATTGTGTATGCATAAAATATCAGTCCCAAAAGTATTTGGAAGCTGCGTCAGCTGAATTGTACATTGCATGTACACACATATGATACACGCACGCACACACACACACACACATGCACGCACATACACAACCCATTGACCATTCCTTGCCATCCAATATCTTTTCCAACCATCCATTTTCCATGTCTCCAACCAACGTTCACACACTATGAAGTACAACAGAACTGAAGACAGAAGATATAAGATGGAGGAGGTGTGTCTGTGGGTGGGCTGAAATCATCAAGCCATTCCAACTAGCATTCGAACCTGCATTCAAATCACTTGTTTTTCAATACGTTAACTCACTCAGTACGGCCAGTCCTCTCTTCTCCTCTGCACAGACCCCTCGGATGTCCAGTGGGTGTCTGAATGACCCAACCTTTAGCTTCCGTCGTCAGAATTGTGGTATTCTTTGTCAACATTCACGTCTTCAGTATAAGAGCCTTCCACTGGTAATATTTTGATGGTGGTAATTGGGGTGAAACGCTGTTAACGTCGTCTGTTTCGCCGTTCGTATGGAGAGAGTTAATATGATTGTTTGTATTCAAGAGTGTGCTGAGTTCCCCAACGTTGTTCTTTAAAGCATTTGAATCTATCGTCATTTTCAAACATAATCTGACTGTCTGATGGTGTTCATAATTTGGAGAGGTGTCAGTTCCCACCCTTTTTAGTTCCATAGATCATTGCGTGAGAGAGAGAGAGAGAGAGAGAGAGAGAGAGAGAGAGAGAGAGAGAGAGATACACAGAGAGAGAGAGAGAGAGAGAGAGAGAGAGAGAGAGAGAGAGAGAGAGAGTGTGTGTTCTTTCTTTAAACTAACGTCTTTTCACTTTGAGTGATATTAGACGTATTGTGTATGCATAAAATATCAGTCCCAAAAGTATTTGGAAGCTGCGTCAGCTGAATTGTACATTGCATGTACACACATATGATACACGCACGCACACACACACACACACACATGCACGCACATACACAACCCAGAGACCATTCCTTGCCATCCAATATCTTTTCCAACCATCCATTTTCCATGTCTCCAACCAACGTTCACACACTATGAAGTACAACAGAACTGAAGACAGAAGATATAAGATGGAGGAGGTGTGTTTGTGGGTGGGCTGAAATCATCAAGCCATTCCAACTAGCATTCGAACCTGCATTCAAATCACTTGTTTTTCAATACGTTAACTCACTCAGTACGGCCAGTCCTCTCTTCGGATGTCCAGTGGGTGTCTGAATGACCCAACCTTTAGCTTCCGTCGTCAGAATTGTGGTATTCTTTGTCAACATTCACGTCTTCAGTATAAGAGCCTTCCACTGGTAATATTTTGATGGTGGTAATTGGGGTGAAACGCTGTTAACGTCGTCTGTTTCGCCGTTCGTATGGAGAGAGTTAATATGATTGTTTGTATTCAAGAGTGTGCTGAGTTCCCCAACGTTGTTCTTTAAAGCATTTGAATCTATCGTCATTTTCAAACATAATCTGACTGTCTGATGGTGTTCATAATTTGGAGAGGTGTCAGTTCCCACCCTCTTTAGTTCCATAGATCATTGCGTGAGAGAGAGAGAGAGAGAGAGAGAGAGAGAGAGAGAGTGTGTGTTCTTTCTTTAAACTAACGTCTTTTCACTTTGAGTGATATTAGACGTATTGTGTATGCATAAAATATCAGTCCCAAAAGTATTTGGAAGCTGCGTCAGCTGAATTGTACATTGCATGTACACACATATGATACACGCACACACACACACACACACACACACACACAAACATACATGCACCCGCACGCACGCGCGCGTTCACAGGCACTCACTGGCACACTCACAAAAACTCTCTCTCTCTTCTCTCTCTCTCTCTCTCTCTCTCTCTCTCTCTCTCGTGTTGGGTTCTTTATGTATATTATGTTTGCAACGGGTCACAGGCCTAAATGCAATTAAAACATTTGTCCTTGTTCTATCTCTCTCTCACTCTCTCATTCTAACTCTCTCCTGCTTAATCACTGTTAAAATCTTTCTCTGGCCATAATGAAAAAATGCAAACATACACACACACACACACACACACACACACACACACACACACACAATCAAACTCAACCCTCCGCACCCCCACATCACAAAGATTTTTTTTTTTTTAATCCCAGCCCAGACGCAGTGCCTCCCTGTATGAACGGAGGGCCACTTGGTCACGGTCCACTGACTCCACTCAAGCAGCCCCCAAAATGAGTTTCCATCCTCGCTGTTTTATCATGTCTGCGTTTTTAATAAGCCAGTCACGGCCGCCGGGCCAGTATCAAAGGAGGGTGAAATCGTTTGTAAAACTGTCTGTGTCAGCGGGGAAAATGGGGCTTGGGAAATGTGGCTTGGACTCTGTGTAGGACTGGGACTGAGGCAGAAGTACAGCCAGCGTCGACTTTCGTTCCCAGTTGATTGGAATCCCCCCCCCCCCCCCCCCCCCCCCCCCCCCCCCGCCCCCCCTCTCCCTCTCTGTCTATCTATCTCAGTACACGCCTGCATCTTTGAAAGCGGCATGCGCGCGTGCTTGTACCTACAAAAAGTTTGTTTGTTTGTTTGTTTGTTGTTGCTTTTTTAAAGAATCTACGAAAAAGTTATAAAGTGTGGTCGTGTCAGTGCACCTGGAACAGACTTGTGCACACTCATAATTATGCACGCGCACACTGTGAAGGATAGTGCTGGTGGCTGTAATTAATGTAATCTGTGTGTGTGTGTGTGTGTGTGTGTGTGTGTGTGTGTGTTTCTCTTCATCTGTCTGTCTGCCTGTCTGTCTGTCTCTCTCTGTCAGTCTTTGTCTCTCTCTCTCTCTGTCTCTGTCAGGGGCTTGTCACGTCGCGAGGACCATGTGTGACCGACTGGGACCAGAGTGAAAAGTACAGCGCTGACTTTCGGAGCTGATTGGAGCACAGCAGGTTCAGGTTCGCCTATTCCCAATTCGCCTACTCTTCTGGTGGTGCGGTGTGACCCTCAATGGTCTGTTGAGGGTCTGAGCCTTTGTCCTGTTTCACCTATGCTCCATTCTTGTTTCACCTGCTCGGTCTCTCTCTCTCTCTCTCTCTCTCTCTCTCTCCCTCCCCACCCCCTATATCTCTCTCATGCAGACAGACAGACAGAGAGAGAGAGAGAGACAGACAGACAGACAGAGACAGAGAGACAGAGGTAATGCAGCAGAAAACACTTCAAAATGAAAAGTGTTTCTCCCATTTCGATCCTTCGTGCACTTCATCAGAAAGCCTCTTTTCCTCCCTTTCAACTCAAGGGGGGGGGGGGGGGGGGGGGGGCGGCGAGCAGAAAGGACAAAGAAAGACAATAAAAAATGATGACGATGAAGACGATGATGATGATGATTTTGTTTATGATTATTATCATCATCATCATTAATATCATTAACATTGTTGTTAACATTATTATTATTATTATTATTATCATTCGTTATCATTATCATCATCAATCGTTGTTATTATCATCATCATCATTCGTTATTATTATTATTATCATCATCATCATCATTCGTTGTTACTATCATTATTATCATCATCATCATCATCATCATTTGTTGTTGTTGTTATATCATCATCATTATTATTGTTGTTGTTATCATTGTCACCATCATTATTATTATCATTGATCATCATCATAAATTACTTTTATACAGCGCAAGATCTTGATTAATGCCACTCAGTTTACACACACTTCACTCACACAAGTGATGCACTACAAAAAAACACTCTCCATAAACAGACATCGTCACACAGAGAAGCCAGTCTGAAACATGGCAATGGGAGGACTGCTTGCTAGAAATGAATAATTACACGTGTTGAGATTGGTTTTAAATTAATACAACAGATGGAGTACTTCTCAGATTGGATGGCAGTGAGTATAAAATAAACAATTACACGTGTTGCGATTGATTTTAAATTCATACAACAGATGGGGTATTACTCAGATTGGATGGCAGTAAGCTTTTACTATCCGGACGAAAAACAACAACAACAACAACAACAGCAACAGCAACAGCAACACACACACACACACACACACACACACACACACACACATACACAAACCCCAAACAAACCAAAAACAACAAACACAACAAACATTCCCCCAACAAAATACAGCTAACCCGCAGTATGGAATATTCCAGTTGCAATTCATTTACAAAACTGCTCGAACTGACCTCCACACCAACACCCCCCCCCCCCCACCCCATCCCCTCCCGACTCCCCCTGCTCTCCCTCCCTCACCCCCTCCCTCCCTCCCTGACCCCATCATCTGCACACTTTGCCAGATGAGCCGAGCGGTCCCCTGATGAAAAAGCACACCCCGGCGGAAAATGAAACATCATGGCCGCCCATACCACAGCTCGCTTGCTAACAAAATAGGGTCTATTTAGATTAGAAGCGAGGGGGAGGGGAGGGGGTCGGTAAGGGTGTAGGGGGGCGGGGTGACGGGGAGAGAGACCATGCCTGCGAGTTGAAAGGCTGCTGTGTGCAGATTGATTATGATAACGATACTGGTGGCGACACCCCACCCACCCCTCACCCCCACCCTTACCTCCTCCCCTTTCTCTCTCTCTCTCTCTCTCTCTCTCTCTCTCCCCCTCAACCCCAATCCCCCAACGCCTTGTCTCTTCCCCCCCCCCTCCCCTCCACCTCTTTCTTCCCCTCCATCCTCCCTCTCCTCTCAACCTCTTCCTCGTGTAGTGTGCTCACAGACATTATTATTATTATTATTATTATTATTATGGGATCCAGGAGCTCTGCGCTTTCTTTCTACACAAGATTGGTTTTGATTTCCAATTTACCACCCCCCCCCCCCCCTCCTCCCCCTCAATCCCTCGCCCTCTCTCTCTTCACACAAGGAGACGCCGAAAGAGGAAGAGGGGTGAGGGTGGGGGGAAGACTGCGCGATACAGTAAATGATTTAATTATCGGCAAATAGAAAACAGGGGGCGTCCTAAAGAAGGGGTTGGGGTTAGGGTTGGGGTGGAAAGTCGCTCTTTTGCCTTTGCCTTTTGCCTTGCAGGCAAAAAGTCTTCTCCCATTTTCTGGAACGCGTCTGTGAGCCATGTTTGCTTTCATTATGAATGTCATTATTGTTCTTGTGGTTATTCGTTTTGGTTGGTGTTGTTGTTGAGGGTAGTGGTGTTTGGTTTTGTTTCGTTTTGTTATGCTCTTCTCTCTGTCTCTTTGTTCTTCTGTCGTTCACAGGGCTGTGTTCTTCTTGGCGTCCATTTCTGAAGTGTGCACAAAGAGGGGTTTCTCCTTGAGAAAGTTTGGGAAGACTTCTAGCTGGCTGGAGTCATGCTTCCTCTAAACTTTATGTTGGCGCCGATGCTTCTGTCTTTCTGTCTGTCTCTTGTCTGCCTGTCTGTCCCTCGTTTTGGAGTCTGTCTGCCTGTCTTTCTTTCTCTCTTGTCTGCCTGTCTGTCTCTACTTGACTCTCTCTCTCTCTACCATCTCTCTCTCTTTTTTCTCCCTCACTCTCTACCTTCTCTCTCTCTCTGTCTCCCCCTCGCTCTCTCTCTCTCTCTCTCACTCTCTACCTTCTCTCTCCTCCCCCCACCTCTCTACCTTCTCCCTCTCTCTCCACCTCTCTCATTGTCTCTCTCTCCCTCTCTCTCTCTCTCTCCCTCCCTCTCTCTCTCTCTCTACCTTCTCCATCTCCCTCACTGTCTATACCATCTCTCTAGCTCTCTCTTTCTTTCTCTCCCTCACTGTCTATACCATCTCTCTCTAGCTCTCTCTTTCATCCTGTCCTTCTCCTATCATCTCTTAGAAGTTTTCTCCCTTTTCTCTGGAAAATGAAAAAAGCTATTAGCATTCCCCCCCCACCCCACCCCACCCCCCCTCCTTAAACACCAATTTATATTTCTTTGAAATAGAAAGCAGCTATTAATATTATCTCTTCATTCCGAACGACTCATAATCTAGTTAGCTTCAGAAAATGAAGAGAAAGAAGTAAGCTATTATTAATGTTATCTGTCTTGGTTAAACATTAATTCGTTTCTTTGAAAAAACGAAAGTAGCTGTAATGGGAAAGTGGCTGCTCATTGGCATTTCTTCAAAAACAAACAAACAGACAAAAAAAATACCCCCCCAAAAAAATATGTGGAAACGTAATTGGGTAGTCATTCTTGGTCGACAATTATGTCCTACGGTCCTTGACGTATTTATTTATCTGCTTCACTGTCCACATACCGCGCTCTACTGGCACAGTTCGTTCTTCTGGTGAAAAACCTCCTACAACTTCCAAGGCATGAATATGGAGACAGTTTCGGGAACTTGATTTAAGAGTCATTGACTCCCCCCCCCCCCCCCCCCCCCCCCCCCCCCGCACCCCCCAAAAAAGAAAAAAAAGATGTGTGTGTGTGTGTGTGGTATTTGACATATTCTCCAGATGACTCAAAGAGAAATCTACCACAACAATACATGCTCTTTGATTACATCATATTCTGAAAGTTCTATCAGGCTGCTAGTTTTTTGGTTGTTATTTTCTGTGTGTTCTTTTTTTTTTCTTTTTTTTAGCTTTTTTTTTTTAATCCGTGGCGGATACATGAATAGTGATATGAACCATTCACCGGCTCCAGAACAGCCTGTTTATATTCAGCGACACAAAGTAATACTATTACTACTACAACTACCAACACTACTTCTACCACTGATGCTGCTGCTGCTACTACTACTGATGATAAGAAGAAAAAGAAGAAGGAGGGGGAGTAGGAGGGCCGAGAAGAAGAAGAATTTTCATGTAACGCTCTCAAACCTCTAAAAGCGCTTTACAATATCACGTCAGTCAGACAGAATGCACACAAGAACCGGTTTCCCCTCACCATTCATTCACCCCCCGCCTCTCCTAAATGATAACACTCAAATGTAAAAAATCGATACTCTAACAAAAATAATGTCTACAGTCACCACTATGTGTGACGGGACACAGACAAAATTCATCATCATCAAGCACATAAGAATACACACGCTCTTACACACACGCGCGCGCGCTCTCTCTCTCTCACACACACACACACACGCGCACACACACACACACACAAAACAAAAAAACATGCGGAAGAAAAAGAGGTGTACACAGTCAAGCCACCTAAAATGTTATGTGACACTAATGTGTGAGGAAGTGTTGCTAAACTGAAATATCCCAGAACTTGAAACATCCTCAAGGTTCGCTTCCTCTTTCACACTCATTTTGCACGTGCATATGTAGCTGGGTATATAAATAAGACGCTTGCGCGCATACTGACAGACAGAAGATGAAGAGAAACAGAGATGTGGCAGAGAGAGGGAGACAGAGACAGAGAGAGAGCAAAATATGTAGAAGGCAAAACACTGATACAGAGAGAGAGAGAGAGAGAGAGAGAGAGACAGAGACAGACAGACAGACAGACAGACACAGACACACACACAGAGACACACACAGAGACAGACAGACAGACAGACACATACAGATACAGATACAGAGAGAGAGTGAAATACGTAGAAGGCAAAACACGGATACAGAGACAGAGACAGACAGGGATTTGTAACAACCACAAAACGGGGGGGTTGGGGGTGGGGGGTCCAAGCTTATCATTTGTTGTTTTACTGTCCAGAACATTCACTGTATCAGAAAGAAAGAAATGGAGAGAAAAAAAGAAAAAGAAGAAGAAGAAAAAGAAAAAAAAAAAGAACGGACAAGAAGTCTTGGTAAGATAATAATGATCTGCGTCAGTCAATCCTTGTCTCGTATCCCTGTTTTGTGGAGGCTTTCATTTCCCTCCTGTAGGAAATCCCCTTTCTGTACACATACATCACACTGTTACGGGGAGGTACCCTTGTAGGAAGTCACCTTTCTGTACACATACACATCACACTGTTACGGGGAGGCACCCTTGTAGGAAGTCACCTTTCTGTACACATACACATCACACTGTTACTGGAAGGTCTTTTATTTCCTCCAGTAGAAAGTCATCATTCTGCACACACATACACATCACACTGTTACGGGGAGGTACCCTTGTAGGAAGTCATCATTCTGTACACATACACATCACACTGTTACACCCAGTAGAAAGTCATCATTCTGTACACACATAAACATCACACTGTTACTGGAAGGTTTTTTTTTATTTCCTCTCTTGTAGGAAGTCATGATTCTGTACACATACACATCATACTGCTACGGAGAGGTCTTTTGTTTCCCTCCAGTAGGAGGTTAGCTTTGTGTACATACATACACATCACACTGTTACGGGGAAGTCTTTACTCCCTCCAGTAGAAAGTCATCATTCTGTACACATACACATCACACTGTTACTGGAAGGTCTTTTATTTCCTCCAGTAGAAAGTCATCATTCTGTACACATACACATCACACTGTTACTGGAAGGTCTTTTATTTCCTCCAGTAGGAAGTCATCATTCTGTACACACATACACATCACACTGTTACTGGAAGGTCTTTTATTTCCTCCAGTAGAAAGTCATCATTCTGTACACATACACATCACACTGTTACTGGAAGGTCTTTTATTTCCTCCAGTAGAAAGTCATCATTCTGTACACATACACATCACACTGTTACTGGAAGGTCTTTTATTTCCTCCAGTAGAAAGTCATCATTCTGTACACATACACATCACACTGTTACTGGAAGGTCTTTTATTTCCTCCAGTAGAAAGTCATCATTCTGTACACATACACATCACACTGTTACGCCCAGTAGAAAGTCATCATTCTGTACACACATAAACATCACACTGTTACTGGAAGGTCTTTTATTTCCTCCAGTAGAAAGTCATCATTCTGTACACACATACACATCACACTGTTACTGGAAGGTCTTTTATTTAGAAAGAGTACAAAATGAAGCTATGAGGCTGATCCTTGGAACAACAAAAGACACGCCCACAGAAACCATGCGATACCTGCTTGACCTTCCTTCAGTACAGGCCAGAAACAAGTTAGAACAGGTCAAGACCTACTTCAAAGCATTAGAAAACCCTCAAAACCCACTGCATGACGCAGTCAAAGAACCAAAAGGCAGCCGTCTAGGACGAGGAAGATCATGGATGGGACAAGCAGAAGACACAATCCAGCTAGTATGCCGACTACAAGACCTGAAAGAAACAAAAGAATGGGAGAAAAACCCCAAAAACCTCAACCATCTATTCAACACAGTCATTTCACCCACTCTAGGAAGACATTGTCGGGAATGGCCAGAGGGCAAAACAGATGCGGAAGTGAAGCTACTCATAGAAGAAAACAGTAAAGAAGAGGACATCATCATATACACAGATGGCTCAGTCACCAAAGACCAGTCTGGTTGGGGATTCACTGCGAAACAAAATGGAAAAACAATTTGGGAAGAGAATGCTGCCTACAAAGTCACAACCTCCAGCCTAACGATGGAAGTTGAAGCTGCGACACATGCCCTCCAGTGGCTATCGTCCATCCATACGCCCGGAAACCAACATGCCATGATTCTAACCGACTCAATGAACCTCATACAGAAAATTGAAAACGGAATGGGAAGCCCAGAGTGGCATAAGGCAATGCGCAACTTTCAGATTAAAAAACTCACATGGTCATACTGCCCGGGACATGCAGGTGTTAAGGGAAATGAGCGAGCTGACAGACTTGCTGGTAACGCAACACCAACGAGCGGCCTACATCTAGGAAAATCGGAAATTCTCAGAAAAGTCAAAGAATACCAAAAAGAACAGGTACAAGGCCATCACACCATCGATCGCCTCAAAGAAATAAAAGCAGAGAGAGGGAGCGGCCGAAAGTCTAACATGAAAGGTAGAGCACGATGCTTTGCAAATCAAACAAATATCGGCATCATTTCCAAACCAACATTGCGCAAATTTCTTCAAAACGGAACAGAGTCTCTGTGGGCCTTTCCAAATACAATAGACTGAGCAACACACTAGACGCCACGTTCTTGGCATCAGAGATCTTTTCCCATCCCTCTTGGCAGCCTCTGTGCGTGTGCGTGTGTGGATGTGTGTGTTTGTGTGGATGTGTGGGTCTGTGTTTTTGAGTGCGTTTGTGAATGCGCGAGAGTGTAAGTGTACACAAGTGTCAGGAGAGATCTGTGTACGGATGTGTGTGTGTGTATATATATATATATATATATATATATATATATATATATATATATATATATATCTTTGTATATATGTGTGGGGGTTGGGGGTGGGAGATATGGGCGTATATGTGTGTGCTTGTACAAGTAAGTGTTCATCTCTGTGAGTGTGTGTTTGCGTGCGTGTGTGTGTGTGTGTGTGTGTGTGCCGTGGAAGCTGCGATACGTAGGCTAGAAATGAGTGTGTGGAGGAGGGGGTTGGAGGAGGTGCAAGGTAATGTGTGTGTGTGTGTGTGTGTGTGTGTGTTGGAGCTCATGTACGTTTATATGTATTTGACTGTACTTTCATATCTGTGAAACTGCATGTTTGGTGCATTTCTGTTATGCATGTGTGGGTGTATGTGTGAATGTGTGTCGTCATATTTTACATTCATTCGCTTAATTATTGTCTTATTTATTTATTTATTTATTTTTTATTATTATCATTTTATTAGTATTACTATTATTATTACTACTACCTTTTTCTATATTATAATTATTATTTATTTATTTATTTATTTATTTATGTAAGCTTATCTATTATTTATTCCCCCCCCCCTTTTTTTTTTTTTTTTTTTTTTCAAGGCCTGACTAAGCGCGTTGGGTTACGCTGCTGGTCAGGCATCTGCTTGGCAGATGTGGTGTAGCGTATATGGTTTGTCCGAGCGCAGTGACGCCTCCTTGAGCAACTGAAACTGAAACTGAAACTTTTATTTCCTCCAGTAGAAAGTCATCATTCTGTACACACATACACATCACACTGTTACTGGAAGGTCTTTTATTTCCTCCAGTATAAAGTCACCATTCTGTACACATACACATCACACTGTTACTGGAAGGTCTTTTATTTCCTCCAGTAGAAAGTCATCATTCTGTACACATACACATCACACTGTTACTGGAAGGTCTTTTATTTCCTCTCTTGTAGGAAGTCATCATTCTGTACACACATACACTTCACACTGTTACTGGAAGGTTTGTTATTTCCTCCAGTAGAAAGTCATCATTCTGTACACATACACATCACACTGTTACTGGAAGGTCTTTTATTTCCTCCAGTAGAAAGTCATCATTCTGTACACATACACATCACACTGTTACTGGAAGGTCTTTTATTTCCTCTCTTGTAGGAAGTCATCATTCTGTACACACATACACATCACACTGTTACGGGGGTATGGGGGTAGGGGTGGGCCATGGGGTGGAGGGTGGGGGGTGGGGGGTCGTTTATTTCCTCCTGTAGCGAGTCATCATTCTGTCCAACATGGACACTATTTTGTGGGTCTGTTATTTTCCGTGTTTTCTTCTGAGTCATCATTCTGTCCAACATGGACACTATTTTGTGGGTCTGTTATTTCCTGTGTTTTCTTCTTCCACTCAGACGTCATCTTTTATTGTACACGTGAGGCCAGATACC
>NC_134889.1:28122875-28145375 GCF_041734735.1 Babylonia areolata | reverse complement strand
ACAGAAAATAAACTTCAGCACAATGTGGTGTTATGTAAATGGCTGTTTTTTGGTGAAAATATTTGTTGAGAGAAATGATAGCGTATTGTAATGGAGCAGCTCTAGCTCTGGAAATGCTTTCGAACAAATTGATTCATTCGAATCATTTATACAAGCGCGTCGTACTGCATACACAATGATTGAATATTTCACGAATGCAGTGTGTGTGTGTGTGTGTGTGTGTGTGTGTGTGTGTGTGTGGTGTGGTGTGGTGTGGTGTGGTGTGGTGTGGTGTGTTGTGTTGTGTTGTGTTGTGTTGTGTTGTGTTGTGTTGTGTTGTGTTGTGTTGTGTTGTGTTGTGTGTGTGTGTGTGTGTGTGTGTGTGTGTGTGTGGTGTGGTGTGGTGTGGTGTGGTGTGGTGTGGTGTGGTGCGGTGTGGTGCGGTGTGGTGTGGTGTGGTGTGGTGTGTTGTGTTGTGTTGTGTTGTGTTGTATTGTGTTGTGTTGTGTGTGTGTGTGTGTGTGTGTGTGTGTGTGTGTAACTGTCTGTCTGTGTCTGTGTGTCTGTGTGCATTCACGTGTTTCTCTCTGTCTGTCTCTCCCTTTCTCCCCCACCCCTCTTTCTCTCACTCTTTCTCATAAGTGTGTGTGTGCGTGTGTGTGTGTGCGTGTCCGTAGGTGCGTGTGTGCGTGCATGCGTGCGTGTGTGTTTTAAAAATATTGCTGTCTTTTCTTGTATGGATGGAGGGGGTGTGGGGGTGGCAGAGAGAGAGAGAGAGAGAGAGAGAGAGAGAGACACTGGAACTGGACACTGGACACTGGAATTATTTATTGTCATTGCCAAGAAAGGTCTTTTGACAAGGGGGCAACAACATAAATCCATATATTTTAGCTTCAAAACAACAGAACACTATATTTTTTTCTGAACCCTTCAGTCAGTTTAAACCAAGAAAATATGCAATACTTGGAAACACTTAAGTCACATCCTGACAAAAACTCAACGAAACGGAACTAAAGAAAAACAACAATGTAATGATAATAAAATACCAAAATGAATGGAGACTGACTCGACCATCCCTTCAAAAATACATCAAACCAATACATACTGCCTCAACAATACACTCAATTATGCAATGTTATGTTTTCTGTTTTATCCAAATAAAATAGCAACTTCTTTACTAACTATAATTAAGTCTCTTCTATACTGTTAATACTATTCTGACTTATGTACCTTTGTCTCATTGTTTGAGCTTCTGCAATGAATTTAGCGACAGATCTAATTATGATTTCATTATCACATGACAAAACAGTAACAACATCATGGCTTTTAGCCATCTCTGTTTTAAAGAATATGCATTTTTCTCGCACAGTAGTATAAATTTCACACTGAAAAAGAAAATGTTTTTCATCATCCACTTGGTATCCACAGAGAGGACATGGTGACTGTATAGAAGTCCCAGGTTCAAACCATCTCCTGTTTGCATTAAACCCCAGAGTTCTTAACCTAAATCTCGCATAATTTATTCTGTGCCATTTGTCTGTAATGATCCTGAGATATGTTTCTGGTTGAAATATACTTTTAAAAGAAAAGGAGAGAGAGAGAGAGAGAGAGAGAGAGAGAGAGAGAGAGAGAGAGAGAGGTGTAATTAAAGAGAAATGCTTTCACAGCAGCCGCTTAATGTGCGAAAAGGAGTGTGTACTATAGCTAAAAGGCGCTGATCGTTATTTCTTATCTTTGAAAAACAAATTAGATATCAATGAATAAATAAATAAATTTTTATATACATAAATAATATCAAGCTTTAGAATACATTATCAAATTATGATTATGAACTTTCGATAAAAGAAACGGGATGGAAAAGCATTTCATTTTCTTTGATACATGTAGGAATTACAGAATTTTAAATGATTATATCAAAAAAGATGCACAGCATATATGATGATTATCACACTTTTATAATGAAATGAATTTATGAGCTTCAAAAGCATTTCATTTTCTTGATGAATATAGTAATTAAAGAAGCTTAAACGATTTTTTTTAAACAAAAGATGCAAAACATTTCTGATGATTATCACACTTTTATAATGAAATGTATATTTATGAGTTTCAACAACAAAAGATTATCATGATGGATGTGAAATTAAAGCATGTTTTAACATTAAAACTTCTGACAACGATGCTGTAAACACCAGTATCATCTTTCACGAAGAGAAAATTATGGTAAAGCGAATGGGAACATCAAAGCCGTATTCTTCTGAAATATTAATATGTGATTAAAGAAAATATAAACACCACGTCTGCATTCATCACAAGGTAATTCTTGATTAAGAAAAACAACTAGAATGTAAAGGATAAAAGCAACTACAACAACACCACCAGAATATCGTGTGTTTTTTCTGTAAAGTAATGTTTGGAATCAGATGGATTCTCTCTCTCGGAATAAAGTAATTTCAACAAAAATTATATGTACAAAAATATTAATAATTTCATCGTTTTCTAATAGAATGTCTGACAAACAAAAATAATGAAATTCTGTGCGCCTTTCTCAGCTAATCTAGACAAATGAGAAAATAAACTCTGTCACATTGAAACATAAATTCAAGCTATGTTTTGCGAACAAAATGAAATGTCCGATGATACATTTGAATGGAGAGATACAAGAACCGAATGGTTAAAAGAGTTGGGACTTTCAATCCGATGGTGCTGGATTCGATCTGAGTATCTGCGCTTGGTGGGTAGTGGGGTAACACTGTGTGTGTGTGTGTGTGTGTGTGTGTGTGTGTGTGTGTGTGTGTGTGTGTGTGTGTGTGTGTGTGTGTGTGTGTGTGTGTGTGTGTGTGTGTGTTTTGGTGTTGTTTTTCGATCTCATAATTTTATGTGCAACCTCTTAGTGCTTTAATCTATTTCGTGTGTACATACGTATATTATATGTGTATATATACACGCAGGAGATCCAAATACGCACGTTAAAGATCCTCTTATCCATACCAACGTTTGGTGGATTATAGGAACACTAACGTAACATGCATACATCCACCTTTCCCCGAAAACGGGAGTATGGCTGCCTTAACGGTCGTGTATGGAAAACGCCCACTCGTACATGTATAATACGAATGAATGTAGGAGCTCCAGCCTACGAGTGGAAACCATACAAAAATAACATCCAAAACCAAAGCAAGTCGTATTACCATCTCATATTCGACAGAAACTGACAAAAAGCGAATTCAAAGTCGCAAAATCATCTTCTGCTTGCCAGAAACTGGCTAATGTGATGAAAATGTAAACCTCACACTGTGTGTGTGTGTGTGTGTGTGTGTGTGTGTGTGTGTGTGTGTGCGCGCGCGCGCGCGCGCGCCTACCTACCTCCCTCAAAAAGAACTAATGCATTTTGTTAATCCCCTCACGTCATAAAAGCTTTTTGACAACAACCCATCAAATGATTAAAGCCCCACTCTCCCTCGCTAACTCTGCCTCTCTGCCTGTCTGTCTTTCTATTTCTTTCTTCATTCCATATATATCTCCGTTCTTGTTTGTCTTTCTGTCAGTCATTCTTCCACCCTGCTTTCGTTTTCGTTTGAACTACTGAGACGCGTATTTATAAACTTCCATAACAGAGAGTCTGAATCCATCAGACAACACTCTTCAGAGCCATCACACAGCCAGCGTCCTTATCATCAGCAGCAACATCATCGCCATTCTTTTTTTTTCTCTCCTGTTTCTCTTTTGGAGGTGTTCTTAATCCTCTTCTTCTTCTTCTTCTTTGCGTTGTTGTTGATGTTGTCGTTCTTCTTCTTTGTGTTGTTGTTGTTGTTGTTGTTGTTGTTGTTGTTGTTGTTGTTGTTGTTGTTGTTGTTGTTGTTGTTGTTGTTGTTGTTGTTGTTGTTGTTGTTCTTCTTCTTCTTCTTCTTCTTCTTCTTCTTCTTCTTCTTCTTCTTCTTCTTCTTCTTCTTCTTCTATCTTAATCATCATCATTCTTTTTTTTCATGAGCATTAGCAATATCAGTACCAGCAGCAGCAGCAGCAGCAGCAGCAGCAGCAGTAGTAGTAGTAGTAGTAGTAGTAGTAGTAGTAACAGCTATTATTATCGTTATCATCACCATGACTGTTTTTGTTGTTGCTGTGTTGATGTCGTAATTGTTACAGTCATCGTTGTTGTGTGGTTGTCATCACAACGGCCCCCTGCCTCCCCCACCCCGAACACACACACAGAAACTGCCAAATTACCCCCCCCCCCCCACTCCTCCGTTTCACGAGCAGAAAAAAACTCCCTTCCCTAACGAGCAGTGGTTCCCCTCAGTGACAACAATATCCTTCCTGTTCAAATTCTATAATGAGCATTGGTTCTCCCTCTCCTTGGTTGCTCTAGATCCTCCTCTTCAAATCCACACAAACTTTCGCCACATCACTCCAAGAAAGGACCCAGAAAGCCAACGGTGAGAGTTTGTGGCGACCAGTAAGCACCTTGTTTTGCACCCTGAATGCTTTTTTTTTTTCTTTTCTTTTTTTTCAGTACGCGGTTATGTTATAATGGGCAAGCTAACTGGCGTTTAGGTTGGACGAGGCGATTATTTCCTAATAGGCTAGCTGGGGTTTAGTTTGGACAAGGCGATTATGTCCAAATGGGCTAGCTGGGGTTTAGTTTGGACAAGGCGATTATGTCCTAATGGCCTAGCTGGGGTTTACGTTGGACAAGGCGATTATGTCCTAATGGGCTAGCTGGGGTGCAGGTTGGACAAGGCGATTATGTCCTAATGTAAAGGTTAGCTGGGGTTTAGGTTGGGCAAGGCGATTATGTCCTAATGGGCTAGCTGGGGTTTAGGTTGGCCAAGGCGATTATGTCCTAATGGGCTAGCCAGGGTTTTAGACTGGGCAAGGCGATTATGTCATAATGGGCTAGCCAGGGTTTAGACTGGACAAGGCGATTATGTCCTAATGGGCTAGCTGGGGTTTAGATTGGACAAGGCCATTGTGTCCTAATGGGCTAGCTGGCTTTTAGGTTGGGCAAGGCGATTATGTCCTAATGGGCTAGCTGGCTTTTAGGTTGGGCAAGGCGATTATGTCCTAATGGGCTAGCTGGGGTTTAGACTGGAAAAGGCGATTATGTCCTAATGGGCTAGCTGGGGTTTAGTTTGGACAAGGCGATTATGTCCTAATGGGCTAGCTGGCTTTTAGGTTGGGCAAGGCGATTATGTCCTAATGGGCTGGCCAGGGTTTAGATTGGACAAGGCGATTATGTCCTAATGGGCTAGCTGGGGTTTAGTTTGGACAAGGCGGTTATGTCCTAATGGGCTAGCTAGGGGTTAGGTTGGATCGGATTGCATCAGGTTAGGCAAGGTTGGGGGAATTTTGTTTACTGTCCCCGTCAGACATATCGGTGGTTGTGAAGGTTAGTTCAGGTTGGGTTACGTTGGGACTGGTGCGTTTCTTCAGGATGGGCTGGGATATCTGACGCTGACTTGGGATGGGCTGTTGTTTTTTGGGGGGTGGGGGGAGTGGGGGGGGGGGTTGACATGGGTTGATTTTGAAACAGTAATTTACCTCCAAACTGTGTGTTAACTCTCTCCATACGAACGGCGAAAGAGACGACGTTAACAGCATTTCTCCCCAATTACCACCATCAAAATATTACAAGCGGAAGGCTCTTACACTGAAGAGGTGAATGTTGACAAAGAATACCACAATTCTGACGACGGAAGCTAAAGGTTGGGTCGTTCAGACACCCACTGGACATCCGAGGGGTCTGTGTAGAGGAGAAGAGAGGACTGGCCGTACTGAGTGAGTTTAAACACACACCATATAATCTTGAATTTCTTTTTAGCTGGTCTGTTTTGTGTTGGGTCGGGAAAGGTTGGGATGGAGTGGGATAGATTGGACTCAGTTGGGTTGGGTTGGGTTGGGTCATTTTGGGTTCATTCGTTCATGATACATTCTTGGTTAAGTTGAGTTGGGTGAGGATGGTTAGGATTTCTCTCTCTCTCTCTCTCTCTATATATATAGAGAGAGAGATACAGATATATATCTTTCTCTTTCTGTTTAAAAGAGAGAGAGAGAGAGAGAGAGAGAGAGAGAGAGATACAGATATATATCTTTCTCTTTCTGTTTATCCTTCTCTCTCTCTTTCATCTTGTCCTTTTTATCTTTCTTCTTCCTCGACCTCCCTTCTTCTTCCCTCATTCCCTCGGTCTCTGCGACTCCAACTTATCCACCCCTTCCTTTCTTTCTTTCTCTTCTTCTGCACAACAAATGCTTTGTTTCCTTCAAAGATCATCAGTTCTGTTTAGATCAGTCCTTTTTCCTGCAATCGTCACCGTTATAATATGCTATCTTGTCTCGTTATGAATCTATGGAGGCGGAATATTCACAACAATCAACGGTGTCTGCAAGGACGAAAAGAATCTGAAGGAAAACAACACTTTAATTTCAACTTCTTTATTACTAATTGTATTGTTTGTAAGCATTTCTTTCTGAAAGATTGTGTGTGTGTGTGTGTGTGTGTGTGTGTGTGCGTGTGTGTGTGTGTGTGAGAGAGAGAGATGGTGGGGGTGAGTATGTGGGGAGAGTATGTAAGCATTTGAGCGAACAAGTGCGTTTGTATGAACATGCCAAAGACCACACTGCAGCAACACGGCACCACCAAAAAAATAATGGACTCGTTCGCGTTTTCGTTCAAATACGAGCGAGAGAGCACATGCTTGTGCGTGCCACTCACTGCCAACGCGAACGACAACATGCACGTCTTAGTCGAGCGAGTCGCATCCCTCCTCCCCTTATTACTGATCTCCACCTGCACAGCTAAGCCCCCTGTCTGTAATGAGCGGCGGCGGCTCTTCCTAATTGTGGCTCCTCTCTCTGTGTGTGTGTGTGTGTGTGTGTGTGTGTGTGTGTGTGTGTGTGTGTGTGTGTGTGTGTGTGTGTGTGTGTGTCAAACATACACACACACACACACACACACACACTACTTTTCTACACCGCTAATGGCCCAGGAGGATAGCCCTGTCCGGAGAACTGTGCGAGGGGGGTGGGAGGGGGGAGGGGTTTGGTGGTGGGTGGGGAGAGAAAGAGGGGTGGGGAGCTTATTGGGGAGCTTATGGGGTGAGGGATTGGCTTTAGGTTCTAACCACCACCTCCCCTATTTCCCCTCAACGGTGTCACCCACTCTCACCTCCCCCTCTCGATCCCTCCCCTCCGCTCCAGTGTTCAGCTCTGTTATTTTACAGGGTTTTTTTTATGCATCCTTAATAGTCGGACATGACTATCATACTTTGAAGTTTCTAGCACTCAGAGTTTCCTGGAAACAAACACTGCAAGTGTTTGTATTCATAGAGAGAATGTCTTTAGAGCAGAGTGTAAGCACTCAGAGTTTCTGGAAACAAACTGAAACAGGTGGTTGTATTTGAAGGCAGAATGTCTTTTGGCATGTGAGCGCTCAGATTTTCTGGAAACAAACAAGTGTTTGTATTTATATGGAGAAACGATTTTTGAGCAGTGTGAGCGCTCAGATTTTCTGGAAACAAACATCGCAGGTGTCTGTATTTATAGGGATAATGTCTTTTGAGCACATGCTGTGAGCTCTGTCTGTGTGAAGGGGAGATAATCAAGGGAAGCAGCAGTTCGGAAGATACTGCCGGCTACTAACAGCGAATCGTGGGCTGGAACAACCACTGCAGAGCTTTGCGGAAAGAATTATGTGGGTTGCTATCGCTGCCAACGGGTTTGCCATGATGAATTGGCATAAGTTAACATTTGGGCCGAGAGTAAAGTGAGAGCTGTATTATCTATGGTTTATCTATTGCAATGGGAAATCATTTACAGCTTAGTCTTTTGTGAAGGACCATGACTTTCAAACTAGGAGGCAAAACTGCACTGGCTCTTAGTGCTGCAGCCTTGGGGGCTAGTTGGCCTTCAGGAACCATCCCAACGCCGACTGTCCTTAAAGCCCTCTTGGACGATAGAGTGGGGATGTAACTTGGGCAAGACACTCTCCACTATAATCAAATTCTAGCCCAGATAGTCGGGACAGCAGTTACCTCCTCTGCTGTTCTGATGGTCATGGTCATAGTCGAACACGACTGACTTTCATACATCATACGGGCAATGATGGATGAGAACGGATTTTGGACTCTACTAATGGGGACAGGGTGGCGAGGATGCAGGCTAGAAACACAATGTCTAATATAGTGTGAATGTACACAGTCGTCAAGCAGCAAGACCCACTGGGGCAATGGCTGTGTAAGACGATAGGTAATGAGGGAAAGGAATGAGCAAATGTGTGTGTGTGTGTGTGTGTGTGTGTGTGTGTGTGTGTGTGAGGTGTGTGTGTGTGTGTGTGTGTGTGTGTGTGTGTGTGTGTGTGTGTGTGTGTGTGTATGTGTGTGTGTCCATGAAAGATTGATACGGTTCTGAGAAAAAAAAGATCTGTTACAAAGAATGATAACCCATAATACATGAAGGGGAAAAAAGCAAAATCTAAAACGTGGGGGTAAAAAAGGAGGATGGAGGCCCACAAAACAAAAAAAGTGGTTAAAAAAGGAGGGTGGAGGTCCCACAAAAGAAAAAGACTATCGAAGAGTTTTATTTCTTATTCCAGTGTAAAAGAAGTACAGATCAGATGACAGTTTCGTCGCTCTATTAGCAGGTTAGAATAGAAATAAACTGTGGATTCTGCCAGTGGGAAGGACATGTTATAGTGAAGTGACTAATGTTTTGAACTCTGTAACTGTAATGGCAGAAGAAAACACAGAGCTCTCTGGAGACTTTCCAAGCTGCAAGCAAGAGAACGTATGATACGTGGTAATACAATTCTTTGGACCACATCAGTGAGGAAGAAATGTTAGAACAATCACACGAACTCTCACCAAAAACATGCGTTGATTAGATTTGATTTTATTTTGCCTTCCTGGGCAGCTGAGCTATAACACCGCTATTTAAATTGTTTTGATTACAATACATTTAATCTGTCTCGATTTGATTTCGTTTGTCTTGATTCGTCCCTAGAATTCATCTGAGATATAGAAATATAATAACGTGATTTCATTTTGTTGATTTTTTTCCATCTACATCAGATCTGACAACAAAAGTTCTAATCAGAGAAGCGGATGCAATATATAACAATAAACTCTAATGAAAAAAAAAACCCTGATAAATCCGTAGTGTTTGTTTTTGTTTGTTTGTTTGTTCGTTCTAATGAATTTTAAACAGCGCATTTATTATTTATTCAACGGGGATGTTCACTGGGTTCATGTGCGTTCTCCGATCATTAACAAGACTGCACTTTGTACAAAACACCATTCTGAGGGGTCACTTCCATGTACTATTCGCTTCACACACACACTCCGATCTCTCGATGAAGTCATCTCTTGAGAAATCCCAGAGACGAAATGAAGACAGCTGGAAAAAAACAGTGCGTTTTTGGTTTCACGGCACAATTGGAATGCAATGTCATCTATTCTGCTCAGCATTTGAACCCTCGGTTGAGTTTAAAAATTACATTGAAACACATTTGTTTTACCATGCATTCCCCTGTGTGTGTGTGTGTGTGTGTGTGTGTGTGTGTGTGTGTGTGTGTGTGTGTGTGTGTGTGTGTGTGTGTGTGTGTGTGAGACTTAGAGACAGACAGACAGAGAGAGAGAGAGAGAGAGAGAGTGTGTGTGTGTGTGTGTGTGTGTGTGTGTGTGTGTGTGTGTCTGAGTGTATCCTACAGTGTGTGTCTATTTCTCTGCAGTTTGTGGCTTGCATCTTGTGTGTGTGTGTGTGTGTGTGTGTGTGTGTGTGTGTGTGTGTGTGTTTGTGTGTGTGTGTGTATATATATATATATCACGATAACACCACTTTCACACACTAGAGGGACTGATGCACGTCTGTGTCAGTTCAGAAGTGAGAAAGTGGGCGCACGCCTGTTGGCCTACACGAACATATCCACGTCTTGGCGAGAATTTCAACTCCCCTCCCCACCCAACCACCTACACACACACACACACACACACACACACACACACACACATATCGCTCAGATCTCCATTCATTAGAATGCAAGCCAGAGATCACAAGCTTGCGCGTATCTACGCGTACATGCATGTGCAGAATAATGGACTCATTTGCTTTTTCGTTCAAATACGAGCGAGAGAGCACATGCTTGTGCGTGCCACTCACTGCCAACGCGAACGACAACATGCACGTCTTAGTCGAGCGAGTCGCACCCCTCCTCCCCTTATTACTGATCTCCACCTGCACAGCTAAGCCCCCTGTCTGTAATGAGCGGCGGCGGCTCCTCCTAATTGTGGCTCCTCTGTGTGTGTGTGTGTGTGTGTGTGTGTGTCCCCCCTCCCTCTCTCTCGGTCTCTCCCTCCCTCTCTCTCTCTCTTCTCACGTCCAATACTTTTCTACGCCACTAATGGCCCAGGAGGATACCCGTGTCCGGAGATCTGTGAGGGGGGATAGGGGGCTGGGGGGGGGGGGAGCTTATGGGGTAAGGGATCTGGCAGGCTCTGTGTTCTCCTCTATCCCCTTGTCATCCCCCTCCACCCCCCCTCCCCCAAACTACCACTTCCGCCCCCTACCAACTCCCACCTGCCTCTCTCTCCGTCTGTCTCCACACGTTCCTCCAGTCCCCCATTCATCCATTACTCTCACTGTATGTTCCAACCTCTTTCCGTGCATCTTTGAAGAGTGTCGTGCCCGTGCTTCCTTGACAAACACTGCAGAATGTCTGTGTTTCTGTAAAGAATGTCTTTGAACAGAGGTTGTGAGCTCTGCCGAACGCGTAGGCATTGACAGGAATCTGTGTTTCTCTAGAGCCCTCTGGAGGAAGGTTGCAGGGTGGTTATGAAGAGGCTTATCTGCCAATACAGAGTCCGTGAGGGTCTGGGTTCGATTCCCGCTCTCGCCCTTTCTCCCAAGTTTGCCTGGGGATTTTTTTTACTGAGCGTCTAGTCACTGGGATGAGGCGATAAACCGAGGTCTCGTGTGCAACACGCACTTGCCGCACTGAAAAATAACCGACGACAACAAAACGTTGTCTTCTGGAAACTTCTGTTGAAGACATCCACTCAGATAGGTACACGAATAAACATGCACTCTAGGCCTGACTTGGGTGACGCTGCTGGTCAGGCATGTGCAGGTGTGATGTAGCTGATATGGATTTGTCCGAGTGCAGCGACGCCTCTTTGAGAAACTGAAACTGAAACTCTCTGGAGGACATATCAATGCAGAGGTTGTGAAATTGAACTGTGTCAATGAAAGAGTAGCAAGGAAACGGAACTTTAAAAAAAAAAAAAAAGTTTTAAGATAAGTGATGGTCAGCTGCATTATTGATTCAGCTGTCCACAGCCCAGTGGTGACAATCCTGTAGCTTCTAAACTCTTCCAATAAGAATGAGAATTCGAAACAGAAAAAAAAACCTTCTTGTCTCCATCAATTAGCAGGAAGTATGTTAAATAAAAGAACCAGGGATTGAATGCCATTATCACTGACTTGATTTAATTCGGTTGATTCTGTATGATTCTACATCCCAGTTTACTGGTCGCATTTGACAGCAAGAAAGTCCTGTCAGACCTGATTTCTCACACTCACAAGGAATGGATTAGAAATAACAAACAAACACACACACACACACACACACACACACACACACACACACACACACACACACACACACACACACACACACAAATCAACAAAAGAAGAGAGTTAAATATAATTTCCCAAAACGAAATCGATGAATACTACATATATATCACTTTTTTTCTTTTTTCTTTTTTTTTTTGCTTGAAATTTCAAAGCAGGCACCTGATTACTTCTTTTTTAAATGATTAATTTCTCACACACACACACACACACATATGTGTGTGTGTGTGTGTGTGTGTGTGTGTGTGTGTGTGTGTGTGTGTGTGTGTGTGTGTGTGTGTGTGTGTGTGTGTGTGTGTGTGTGTGCAGGCAGTTAGATAGATAAATAGATAGATTTTTTTTTTTGATTTTGATGAAATGAATGACAGGATTTCAGTGCAAATTCGGTTCTCAAAGTAAAAAGTGCAGTCCCTGCAAACCAACCACCAACCCTTGTGGTTGTATGGGTCACTTTCACTGTGCGTGTCCGTACACCCTTTCACCGTCAAGCTCACATTTATGCACAGGCATGGTAGAAAGGTGACCATTCATTGGTCTGTTATCCATGAACCTACTGCACTTACTGTTCGATGGTAGGGTTAGGCCATATTTTCTATACATCGCAAGGGGAATCCCCAGCTATTCTTAGCCACTGTCTTTTCTGTGTTTATACCACAAGGGAATTCTGAACTATAAATTGACTGGCGGTGAAAGGGTTAACCTACTTCTTTTTTTTCGCAGATGCTTCTTTCTGTCTTTCTTTCAACGAAACTCTCCCCTGAGAGGACCCAGCTGCGAGAAGAAGACAGTCGGAAAACAGTGCCACGTTAGGAGAGGAGGAGAGATGGAGAGAGTGGGGGGTGGAGGTGGGGACAGTGGGGGGCAGGGGGGTGGGGAGGGGGGCGCGGGGTCACTGCCACGCCTTCCGCTCTGTGCGACATTGTAATCCTGGTGGTTGATGTTTAAAAAGAAAAAAAAGAAAAAAAAAGAAAACCTGCGTGAATCACTTTAGTGTGTGTGTGTGTGTGTGTGTGTGTGTGTGTGTGTGTGTGTGTGTGTGTGTGTGTGTGTGTGTGCGTGCGTTGTGTGTGTGTGTGTGTGTGTGTGTGTGCGTGTGCGCGCGCGCGCGTTAGATCTTCAGATTAACGTCTATTCACTGTAAGTGTTATTAGACGGTGCGCGCGCGCGCGCGTGTGTGTGTGTGTCTGTGTGTGTGTGTGCGCGCGCACGCGCGCTTGCACGCTCAGCTCATGCATGCGTATGCGTGCATGCATAATGATGTGTCCGTGCATGTCACTAAAACGCAGTTCCATCCACAAAGTTGAACGACACAGTCAGCCCGGACTCACGATGTGTGGGACTGCCTTCGTGCAAAGACGAGAGAGAAAAAGAGCTCGAGCGTTCGAATCCGCGCGCCTGCACTGTGCATTGTGCATTGTGTCCGTGTCTAAACCAACCCGCTACCGTCCCCTCCCCCGACCCCTCAACTCCCTCACTCCCCTTCTGCC
The DNA here is from genome assembly GCF_041734735.1 of Babylonia areolata. Classification (NCBI taxonomy): domain Eukaryota; kingdom Metazoa; phylum Mollusca; class Gastropoda; order Neogastropoda; family Buccinidae; genus Babylonia; species Babylonia areolata. The sequence goes on along the minus strand of NC_134889.1, from coordinate 28,132,287 downwards.
CCCCCCCCCCTCCCCCACCGCCCCACCATCACCCTTCTTCTCCACCTGCACAGCAAAGCCCCCCTGTCTGTAATGAGCGACGGCGGCTCTTCCTAATTGTGGCTCCTCTCTCTCTCTCTCTCTCCCTCTCTTCCCCTCCTCTCTCTCCCACCCCTCCTCTCTCTCTCCCCCTACCTCTCTCTGTCTCTCCTCTCCCTCTCTCTGTCCCCTCTCTCTCCTTCCCCCCTCTCTCTCACCCTCCCCTCTCTCTCTCTCTCTCCCTTGCCCCCCCTCTGTCTCCCCCCTTCCCCCTCTCTCTCTCCCCTTTCCCCTCCCTCTCTTCCCCTCTCTCTCTCCCTCTCTTACCCCTCCACTCTCTCTCTCACCCTCCTATCTCTCACCCCCCCCCCCCACTCTCTCTCGTCCAATACTTTTCCACGTCGCTAATGGCCCAGGAGAGACAGCCCTGTCCAGAGATCTGTGAGGGGGGAGGGGGGGGTGGAAGTTGGAGGGTGGAAGGAAGCTTATGGGGGTAAGGGATCTGGCTGGCTCTTATGATCTCCCTTACCCTGCTACACTCACACACCCCATGCATCGCATACCTCCCCCTCCCAAAACCTGTCTCTCCCCCTGTGCTCCAACACTCACCCCTCCTCCTCCTCCACCTCCAGCAAACCCCCCAACACACACACACACACACACACACACACACACACCTTTTTACTTTTTTTTTTTTGTCAGCCCTTTGCGCCCACAGCTTCTCATTATGCAAGTCGTTGAGAGTGCTGTGCTTATTCTTTCTTTGAAGAGTGTCGTGCTCAAATTTCCCTGACAAACAAGTGCAGGTGTCTGTGTACAGTTCTGGGAAGAATGTCTTTCATTAACAAAGGTTGCGAGCTCCTGTCTACTCTCCGTCAAGGAAAGGTTAGCCACGCGGCAGCATCAGTTCAGGGAATATTCTGCCAATATCGAGGCAAGGTTGAAGCTCTGTTGCTTTTCTTGGACTCTGCCAACTGTGGATGACTAGTTGAACCAAAGCAGCTTCTGGACTCGGCAATAGCCGAGTGGTTACAGCGTTGAACTTTCAATCTGAGGGTCCCGGGTTCGAATCGCGGTTCTGGCGTCAGGTGGGTAAAGGGTGGAGATTTTTCCGATCTCCCAAGTAAACAAATGTGCAGATCTGCTTGTGCCTGAACCTCCTTTGTGTGTACATGCAAGCAGAAGATCAAATACGCACGTTAAAGATCTGTAATCCATGTGGGTTATGAAAGCAAGAACATGCACCCCCCCTTAAAGCGGAGTATGGCTGTCTGCATGGCGGGGTGAAAACGGTCATACATGTAAAAGCCCACTCGTATATATACAAGTGAACCTGGGAGTTGCAGTCCATGAACGAAGAAGAAGAAGGACTCATACTGTGAGGGGGGCGGTGATGGGTTGGAACAGAGCCGCTGCTTATTGTCTTTATCAATGTGGGAACCCGGGGTATGAAAATTACTTGATTTAATTTGGGTGATTTTATTTGATCTGCATTCTGAGAGAATATTGCATCAGACAACAAAAGCATTGTCAAGCCCAATTCCCTTCATTTTGACAAAAACGTTACAAAAAAAATAAACCAAACAGAAAAACAATTAGAGAAAAAAAAAACCCAACAATTCTTAAACAATTTCGCTCTAACGAAATCAAAGAAATGGGCATATATCAGCATTTTATTTTCAAAACGAAAAGTATGCGCGTATTATATATCATAATACCGCTTTCTTTGAACTCGACTAGCTTTTAAAGCAACTTAGACATATCTCAAAACAACATTGCGGTTCTTTCTTCCACTCCACCATTCTCACAGTGGATCACTTTCGTTGAGGTCTGTCCGTTCCATCTTTGCACGTACGACGCGTCTCGCATGCTTCAACCTTTCAATGACGACGTCTCCTGAGTGTTCCGACACGCGAAATGGGAGACAAGTGGGGGAAAGAGGAGAGTGCGTTTAGGTTTCACTGCACAATTGCAAATACGATGGCATCGACTTGGTGCAACGTCTCAACACTGATTGAGCCGGAAAAGAAGAAGAAGGGGGGAAAAAAACCAGCTTGAAACGTATTTATTTTGCTGGGCATTTCTCTATCCGTTGCACAGAAAGAGAGAGAGAGAGAGAGAGAAGGGGCGGGGAGTTAGAAAAGAGACACGGGAGAGAGAAGAGAGAGGGGGGGAGAGACGGGGGTGGTGACAGAAAAGAAAGAGGTGGTGGGGAGACGATGGAAAGAGGAAAGATAGAACAGAAAGGGAGAGAGAGAGTGTGTGTGTAGGGAGGGGGGGTGGTGGTGGAGAAAAACAGATATACCGAAAGAGAGAGTGTGTGGGAAAGAAAGAAAGAAAGAGAGAGAGACAGAGACATAGACACAGAGACAGAGAGATGGTAGGGTTATCGTAGATCATATCGATGTCACCCCCTTGGCTAAGCCTCCGTTAAAGAGAGGAGAACGAGAGAGAGAGACAGACATACAGAGAGGAAAGATACCGAAAGAAAGAGAGAGATACAGAGAAACTGAGAGAGAGAGACAGAGACAGACAGACAGGGAGGGAGGGAGACAGAGAGAGATGTCATTATTCAGCGGTGTGGTAGTGGTGGTGATTGAGGAAGCAGCAGTATCATCAATACCTTCATCATCATCAATCACCATCACCCTTCACCACCATCTACCGGCACCACACAGACACACACGTTTTCTCCCCTCCCTTCCCCTCCCCTCACACACGCACACACACACACACACACACACACACACACACACACACACACACACACACACACACACACACGAGTGCACGTGTAAATGCCCGATAAAATATATATACGTTTCACGCCAATCAGTTTTAACCACATCAAGTATTTGCAAACACACGTGCGCGCGTACATACACACATACACAAACACATAAAACACACTATCACATTCTTTCACACACACACACACACACACACACACACACACACACTAACATAATCAAACACACACACACACCCATCAGAAACACACACACGCACACAGCGCCCCAATTGCCACTCCCACAACACACAAACACACACATGCCTCCTTATCCCCTCTCCCCCTCACACACACCACTGAGATTCATATGACACACCTACATACGCCCACCCACCCACACCTTCACCTTCACACCCACACACCTGCAAACACACCCACACACCTCCAAACACATCCACACACCTCTAAACACACACACACCTCCCCGCCCCCACCCCTCCACAAAAACACACACAACAACAACCCACCCACTAACCCACATCCTAACACACATACAAAAAAAAAAAAAAAAAGAAGACCCCCCCCTCACCCCCCTCCCCCAACACACACAATTGAACACCCCCACATCACTCACACACAAACACACATCCCCCTCCCCCACCCCCTCCCACACACACATTACCCACCCATCCACACCCTCACCACCAGCCCCCCCCATACCCCACATGCCCCCCCCCCCCCACACACACACACACACCCCACCCCACCACATCACTAACACCACCAACACTACACACCACCACACACAGCCGACAACCCCAACTCACCGGATGTAGTCGTTCCGGCAGAGGATCATGCCGGCCTTGGTGAAGCACGACTTGCCGATCTCGCCCAGCTGGGCCTGGCAGCACGTGCACTTGAGGCAACCGGTGTGCCAGTAGCGGTCCAGCGCGTGCAGAAGAAACCGGTCCTGAATCAGGCGCCCGCAACCGGCACACATGTGGGCCGAGCCTGGCCCGTGACCGCCGCCAATACCAATACCGCCGCCGCCGCCCATTCCGCCGACACCGCCTCCGTTGCCGGCCGGGAGAGGCGGGGCAGGGCCTCCTCCGGCCGAGGGGTTAAGAGCGGGGCCCATGTTGCTGGTGTTGTTGTTGGTCGTGGCTGCGGCTGCTGCTGAGGTAGGGCCGTGCGGGAAGGCCGGGTTGGTGAGATCACCTGTTGGGGGTTGGAAACAGTTATTTTAAAATTTGTTTTTATCTATCTGTCTGTCTGTCTAGATCTATTCCCTTACCCTCCCCCTCCCCCCTGCCTCCCCTTCCACCAGGCATTCAGTGGATGGTCATGGGTGCCATATTTCTAATTTGTCTGTCTATCTATCTATCTATCTATCTATCTATCTATCTATCTATCTTTCTTTCTTTCTTTCTTTCTTTCTACCTACCAATCTGTCTATTTATCTATCTATCTATCTATTCCCTTACCCCCACCCAACTCCACTAGACATTCAGTGGTTGGTCATGGGTCCCATACATTCAATTTATCTATCTATCTATCTATCTATCTATCTATCCATCCATCTATCTATTCCCTTACCCCCACCCAACTCCAAAAGACATTCAGAGCTTGGTCATGGCTGCCATTCATTCGGATGAGGCGGTAAACCTAGGTCCTTTGTGCAGTATGTACAATTTAGCGCACGACAAAGACCCCACGGCAGCAAAACGGTGGTCCCTGACAAAATGTCTGTACAAAAATCCACTTTCATTGTACAATAAAGTTAATACACTTGAAAATTGGAGAACAAAAAATCTTTATTTATATATATATATATATATATATATATATATATATATATATATATATATACATATTCTCCCCCGAGAAGAGCAGCCCGAATTCCACACAAAGAAATCCATAGTGACGAACGAACTGGAACAATAATAATTCAAAACAAAACAAAACTCAGAACTTTAACAAAATCTTTATTTCTCAAGGACTGAGATTTGAAGACATTGGCCTACTGTTCCGAGAAAGGAGAGTGACAGCCGAGGTAAAGGATGTGGGGAAGTTTGGGTTTCAAGTTTCTGTTGGTAATGTGATGCTGCTGGTGTTGACAACACATTTCAGCTTTGAATTATTCTCCTTTTCTTTCCTCCCCCCCCCCTTTTTTTAAGTCTTGAATACCCGTTATAATGACCATCGTTATCCAAATTAATTAAAAAGATGAAAAACTTTGTTTTTTCTTTTTTCAATCAGTTGCCCTTTTCCCGAGAAAGTTAAGAAGACTTCAAAAATGAATGAAATTGTTGGTATTCCTTCCTTTCATCTCTCTCTCTCTCTCTCTCTCTCACACACACACACACACACACACACACACACACACACACACACACACACACGCACGTACGCGCACTAATGAACACCACCTCACACGCTCTCTCTCTCTCTCTCTCTCACACACACACACACACACACACTAATGAACACCGCCTCAAGCACGATGTGAAGTTAACAAAACAAAGTCAGAATATTTATGTTTCCGGTCTTTATTTAATGGGGGGGGGGGGGGGGGGGGGGGGTTGGAGAGACCGAAGAGACAAGAAGGGTTGCAGTGGTGACACAGATCAAAAGATCTCTCTCTCTCTCTGTCTCTCTGTCTCTCTCTCTGTCTCTCTCTCCCTCTCTATTTCTCACAGACATACACTCGCACTCACAGACACACAGACACAGATACACACACCAAACCCGCACTGACCATCATCATCATCATTAACAATATCGCTTTCGTAATTTACAAATAGCTAAGAAGAAACACTTCAACAGAAAAAAAAACCCAAAGTGAAGCTATCCCTGCATAATGAAACCCAAGTAATACATTAATTTTCACCACCACCACCACCACCAACCCACATGGAAACACACACAGTTCAAACCATTTCACCACCACCACCACGCGCGGTATGTGGACCCACGTGACGTTCCCCCCCACCCTCCCCCACCCCTATTTAACTCCCCTAACTTTTCCTGCTGCCCCCCCCCCCCCCCCCCCCCCAGCAAAAACTGTCCAATCAAATCGCTACAATCCAGGAAGCGGTGGGTGATGGGAGGTGGGGGGGGGAGGATGGGAAGTAATCTTCTTCTTCTCCTCTACTCCGCGCCTCACACAACCAAATCATTAACAATGACGAACATGAGAGCCCTGTGAGCCGAGCCTAGCCAGCCCCAGCCCCTAAGACTGGCTACTAACCGGCCGGTGTGAATAAGGCTGGCTTCAGAAATCCTTGAGAAGCAGGAGGAAAGATATGTTTTAAAATAATAAAAAAAAAATGAAAAAAGAGAGAGGGGGGGGAGGCCCCCCCCCAAAAAAAAAAAAGAAAAAAAAAAGAAAAAAAAGAAAGAAAGATGAGGAAAAATAAGAGACTCTGGCTGTTATTGCCTCTCTCCCAGGATTTAATGTGGTCTATGGAGAAATCATCCCAATTAGACGCGAAGAAAATAGGCTTCATTATGAGGCAAATTGACTTCGTCATGCTCACACTACACCCTGGACGTAGATCCTTGCGCATGACAAATGGTCCCTGCAACTTTTAAGTCTACAGCCAGATCCTCCTCTCCCCAACACCCATCACACCCATCACCTCTCGCCCCCCCCTCCCCCCTCCAACCCTCCCAGCATCCATCCATACCTCTCTCTCTCTCTCTTCCCTCCTCCTCCTCCTCCTCCCCCCTCAATCCCTAACTCATTAGAACTTCGTGCAAACCAACCCTCCCCTCCCGACCCCCCACCTCCACCATCACATCCCCAAACCCTCTCTCGTTCCATGCCCCTCCCACCCTCCCTCCTCCCCTTCTTTTCCTCCCTCTAGTTAACAGGCGCTAAGTTGGCCACCCATCGACACATCTGTGAAGGGCTTACAATGTTCTTAGGGGTAAGGACGAAGAAGAAGGGGGAGGAGGAGGAGGAAGAAGAAGAAGAAGAAGAGGGCCGTGAAGATGTAAATTAGTTCATAGGGGGATTATGTTCCCTCGCTTCTTCTTCTTCTTCTTCTTCTTCTTCGTCGTCGTCGTCGTCTTCTTCTTCTTCTTGCTTGCTTTCTTCCTTCTTTTTCTTCTTTTTCCCCTTCTTCTTCTTTTCCCTTCTCCTTTCTTTCTGCTGCTGCTGCTGCTCTCTACACTACCACTACCCGCTACTGCAGCTGTTTCTTCTCCTCCTCCTCCCTTCTTCTCCTCCTCCCTTCTTATTCTTCTTCTCCTTTCTTTCTTTCTGCTGCTGTTGCTCTCTACACTACCAATACTGCAGCTGTTTCTTCTTCTTCTCCTTTTTCCTTCTTTTCTTCTTCTTCTCCTCTCTTCTTCTTCCTTCTTTTCTTCTTCTTCTCCTCACTTCCTCTTCTTCTTATCCCTACTTCTTTCTTTCTGCTGCTGTTGCTCTCTACACTACCACTACTGCAGCTGTTTCTTCTTCTTCTCCTCCTCCTCCTTCTTCTTTCTTCTTCTTCTTTTCTTCTGTTCTTCTCCTCCCTTCTTCTTCATCTGTTTTCTTCCTCCCCTCTTCTTCTTCCTTCTCCTTTCTTCTTCTTCCTTCTTCTCTTTTTCCTTTTTTTCTTCTCCTTGTCACCCTTTCTTCTTCTTGTTGTTCTTCTTCTCCTTTTTCCTTCTTTTTTCTTTTTCTTCTTCTCCTCCTCCTCCTCCCTTCTTCTTCTTCTTTTTCCTTCTTTTCTTCTTCTTCCCCCTCCTTTTCTCCTTCTTCTGCTGTCCTTTATACTACCATTACTACTACTACTTCTGCTTCTTCTTCTTCTGCCTCCCCCACCTCCTTCTTCTGTTGCTCTTTATACCACTACTACTACTACTACTACTACTTGTTCTTCTTCTTTCTTTTTCCCCTTTGAGATTGTTCTCTCCTCTTCTTCTTCTTTTTCTCCTTCGAGATTATTCTCCCTCCTGCTTCTTCTTCTTCTTCTTGTGCTGCTGCTGCTTCGTCACCGAAGGGAGCAGTGCCACCGACTAGGAAGCGAATGTCCGTGGGTTCGAGTCTTATGTATGCCTGTACGGACCGGAATTTTTACCACTATCTTCACATTCACCCCCGCCACCCTCCCTCCCCTCCACTGGACCTTGAGTGGTCTGGGTGATAATTATTCATTCGGATGAGACAATGTTCCGAGGTTCCCGTGTACAGCATGCACTTTGCGCAGGCAGAAGAACCCACGGCAAGGAAAAAAAAAAGGTTGTCCATGGGGCAAAATTCTGTAGATTGGAGGAAGGTGGCAGATTGGTTAAAACACTCAGCTGCCAATGCAGAGTCCGTGAGGGTGTGGGTTCGAATCCGCGCTCTCGCCCTTTCTCCCAAGTTTGACTGGAAAATCAAACTGAGCGTCTAGTCTTTCGGATGAGACGATAAACCGAGGCCCCATGTGCTGCACGCATTTGGCACACTGAAAAAGAACCCATGGCGACAAGAATGCTGTACTCGGGAAAAATTATGTAAAAAGAAATCCACTCTGATAAGTAGGTAAACAAATACATAAGCATGCACTCAAAGCATGACAAGCGCGTTGGGTTATGCTGCTGTCAGGCATCTGCTTAACAGTTGTGGTGTAGCGTACATATATGGATTTGTCCGAACGCTGTGACGCCTCCTTGAGAAACTGAAAATGATACTGAAACTCTGTAGAAAAATTCACGTTGATTGTGAAACAAACTTCTCCTGCAGACAGACAGACAGACAGAGAGAGAGAGTAAATTGTGGGTGGTGTGCAATTTGGCGACTCCAATCTCCTCGAGAGCAGCCCAAATTTAGCAGAGAAAAATCTGGTATAGTGACACAATACAACGCAATTCAACAGAACACAAACACAATATAATAGTTCTTCTCCATCAGCTTCCCTTTGCGCGTCACCCTCCACACCCCCTGCCTTTCTTTCTTTTCTTTTTTTTTTTTTCTTTCTTTCAATCTGTCTCTCTTTACTTTCTGTCTGTCTTTGTACGATTTGTTTCTCTCTTTTGGTTAAAAAAAAAACAACAACCAAAAAACAAAAAAAAAATCGAGTGACAAACTAAACGAGAGAACTTTCGAGAGAGACAGAGACAGACAGACAGACACAGAAACTCTGAATCAGGGTTCATTTATGTATAACACACACACACACACACACACACACACACACACACACACACACACACACACACACACACACACACACACACACACACAAATTGCCCCTTAGTAGTCGATAACACATACACGTATATTATTTGTACACCGAGAGAGAGGGAAAGAGAGAGGGGGAGCGGGTGGAAATCGCCAGCTGTATATATATATATATATATATATATATATATATATATATATATATATACATAGAGAGAGAGAGAGAGAGAGAGAGAGAGAAACAGACAGACAGACAGACAGAGACAAAAAGGGACAGAGAGAAAGAGAGACAGACAGACAGAGACACAACGACAGACAGAGAGAGAGATATATTGACTGACAGACAGACTGACAAACAGATATACTGACAGACAGACAGAAAGACTGACAGACAGTAATATTCAGCTGTTCAGTGTTGTAATTTATCATGCAACTGTATTGTGCTGCAATTTATCAGTTGATTTTTCAGGTTGTAACTTATCATATTCAACTGTTCTCAGTGAAAT
>NC_134889.1:28112875-28115375 GCF_041734735.1 Babylonia areolata | reverse complement strand
TAGTGGTAGCAGTAGTATCATCATGATCATCATCGTCGTTGTCATCTAGCTTTTTTGTTTCTTTACTTATCCATGCATTTGATCCATTCCTTTCTTTTGATAACGATTCTCTTGCTAGCGAAGTGTTTAAATGGCAATCGTGTATAATTTTCACTTCAGAAAGCATACATTATGTACACATGTATGCATTCCCAAACACGTAGGCAGTACACTCTAATACTTATGCCCATGCCCTGATCGTTTGAGATCGGAGTAAGGCAGTGTTTAATGGGTCCCTGCCGGTAATCTCCAGGCCATTTCTGCTGCTTCCATTGATCAATCAAGCTATTAAAACGGACATCAATTTTCATTTCAATTCAAAGTGCAAGATAACTGCTCGGTGAGAAAAAGATAGACTGAATGAGCGAGAAAGAGAAAGAGAGAGAGAGGGGGTGGGTGGGGAGAGTGAGTGAGAGAGAGGGGGGGGGGAAGAAATAGAGCTAAAGAGAGAGAGAGGGGGGGGGAAGAGATAGAGAGAGAGTGACAGAGAGGGAAACGAAACGAAACAATATTTTATTTTACCAAGGAAATGAGAAAAGCAATTCGCATGCTTTTTTTTTCAATGAAACCCAGGCCTGGGTGAGAGAGAGAGAAAGAGAGAGAGAGAGAAAGAGAGAAGCAGAGAGACAGAGAACGAACGAACGAATGTTTTATTAAGATAAGGCCAGAGCCCCTTACTGAAGGGGGATTCATTGATAAATAATGATTAGAAAATGACATGACATAGTAAGTAGACAATTCAGATCAACCAAAAATTGTTAGCACAATATCAACCATATCACCCAAAATAATCAACACAAATATTCAACAACATTCACGAGATAACTGTACGTAGTCTCTTCAATCCTATATATATATTATTTCGGTTGAATAAGTTTTTGTCTGAGGTCACACAAAGCAGGGCAACATAACAAAAAATGCAATTCATCTTCTTTACCCGAACAAACGGCATGTATACATGGGTTCATTTAGAATGCTATACCTGAAACTAAGAGACATAGAGAGAGAGAGAGAAGCAGAGAGACAGAGAGAGATACAGACACAGACACAGAAACAGAGAGACATAGAGAGAGAGGAGGAGAGAGAGGGGGGAAGAGAGAGAGGGAGAGAGAGAGATACAGACACAGAAGCAGAGAGACACAGAGACAGAGACAGAGAGAGAGGGGGGGAGAGAGAGAGATACAGAAAAGCAGAGAGACACAGAGACATAGAGAGAGAGGAGAGAGAGAGAGATACAGACACGGAAGCAGAAAGACATAGAGAGAGAGGGATAGACAGAGAGATATATACAGACACAGAAGCAAAAGCAGAAACACATATAGAGAGGGGGGAGAGAGAGGGGAGAGAGAGAGAGAGAGAGAGAGAGAGACAGAGACAGAGAGAAAGAGAGACAGACAAAGAGAGACAGAGACAGACAGACAGAGACAATAACAATAGTTTATTCATCAGAGCCATGGCTTGGTTCGGAGAAGTGATTTCTTTTTTTGTGTTTCTGTTGTTGTTGTCGCATGAATACATTCAGCATATAATCAGAATTTCAAACAGAGAATTTTCCATTCTTACAACAACAACAAAAATAGTAATGCAATGCAATGCATCAGTTTCCAGAAGTTTCTTAAGGATTTAATATATCACGCTAGGTCAAGTCAAGTGCTCTTTATCCAGTCCTCCATTGTCCGGCATATATTTTCCAAGCAGTTTCCATAGAATAATCATACATGTACACGATTTGTTTTTTTTTTCTTTTTTCAAGAATATTCATATATATCTTCTTCTTCTTCTTCTTCTTCTTCTTCGTTCGCGGGCTGGAACTCCCACCGTTAACTCGTTTACATGTACACGATTGGAGTTTTACGTGAAGGACCGTTTTTACCCTGCCACGTAGGCAGCATACTCTATTTTCTGGGGTGAATATACATATTATATATATATATATATATATATATATATATATGTGTGTGTGTGTGTGTGTGTGTGTGTGTGTGTGTGTGTGTGTGTGTGTGTGTGTGTGCTACACCATATCTACAAGCCAGATGCCTAGCATCAGCATTGTAACACGAACGCGCTAGACAAGCCTAAAGTGCATGCACATTGCTTTTTGTGTTGGTCTTTCAGAACGAATGCCTTCCACCGAATTTTGCCAAAGAGACAACACTTACGTTGGGTTTTTTTGTTTTGTTTTGTTTAGTTTTGACGGGCGCAATAGCCGAGTCGTTAAAGCGTTGGACTGTCAATCTGAGGGTCCCGGGTTCGAATCACGGTGACGGCGCCTGGTGGGTAAAGGGTGGAGATTTTTACGATCTCCCAGGTCAACATATGTGCAGACCTGCTAGTGCCTGAACCCCCTTCGTGTGTATATGCAAGCAGAAGATCAAATACGCACGTTAAAGATCCTGTAATCCATGTCAGCGTTCGGTGGGTTATGGAAACAAGAACATACCCAGCATGCACACCCCAGAAA
>NC_134889.1:28107875-28110375 GCF_041734735.1 Babylonia areolata | reverse complement strand
GGCAGGACAGAGACAAAGGACTAGTACTGCACAATAAAACACTCCAGAATTAATTCAGTCAAAAAAAAAAAAAAAAAATCAAATCTTACCCTGATGGAAACATGTTACGCCTCTCACCGATTGTTCTGTGGGATACCTCCATCTTCTTCGTTCGTGGGCTACAACTCCCACGTTCACTCGAATACATGTACACGTGTATGACCGTTTTTACCCCGCCATGTAGGCAGCTATACTCCGCTTTCGGGGTGTGTGCATGCTGGGTATGTTCTTGTTTCCATAACTCACCGAACGCTGACATGGATTACAGGATCTTTAACGTCCGTATTTGATCTTCTGCTTGCCGTATACACACGAAGGCGGTTCAGGCACTAGCAGGTCTGCATATAATTATCTTGACCTGGGAGATCGGAAAAATCTCCACCCTTTACCCACTAGGCGCCGTTACCGAGATTCGAACCCGGAACTTTCAGATTGAAAGTCCAACGCTTTAACCACTCGGCTATTGCGCCCGTCGTTCCGTGGGATAAAAAAAAAAAAAAAGAAAAAAAAAAAAAAAAAAAAAACCTGCCTGAGCCAAGTTCGCCGGGTGGGACAGAAGGGAGGAGAGGGGGGGTATATTCCTTCCGGCAAGCACCGTACGTGTCCATGATTCATGTAGCACGTGATAATGAATCCTCCGGTCTGCTCACGTCAAGTCCCTTCATCGTACTAGTCTCGATATTTCATGACAATTATTAATAACGGCGTTTGATGAGGCTATGCTGACCTTCCTGGTTTCCAGGGCGCGCGCGCGGGTTTCGAGCCTTTTGTTGTTGCCTCATCTCATCAACATTGCTAACGAAAGCGTTAATATCTGATGCTCTTTCTTTCTTTCTTCCCTCCCTCTCCCCATCCCTTCTTCCTTCGATCCACTCTCTCTTTCTCTCTCTTTCCTTCTTTCTCTCTTCGTGGCGAAATACCTGATGGTATTATTCTTCCGTCACTCCCTCTATTCTTCCTTCCCTCACCCTCTTCCTCCCTCTCTACTTCCTTCTTTCTATCTGATGGTATTATTCTTCCCTCACTCCCTTTCTTCCCTCCCTCGCCCTCTTCCTCCCTCTCTCCTTCCTTCTCTCTGTGTGGAGGAAAAACCTGATGGTATTCTTCCCTCCGTCACTCACTCACTCCCTCCCTCTTTCCTTTCTTCTTTCTCTCTTCGTGGCGAAACACCTAATGGTATTCTTCCCTCCCTCACTCTCTATTCTTCTTTCTGCCTTCGTAGCGAAATACCTGATGGTGTTATTCCCTTACTCCCTTGCTCCTTCCTTCTTTCTCTCTTCGTGGTGAAATACTTGATGGTGTTATTCTTCCCTCCGTCACTCCCTCCCTCCCTTACTCTCTCTATTCTTCTTTCTGTCTTCGTGGCTAAATACCTGATGGTGTTCTTCCCTCACTCCCTCCCTCCCTCTCTCTTTCCTTCTTTCTCTCTTCGTGGCGAAATACCTGATGGTATTCTTCCCTCCGTCACTCCCTCCCTCCCTAACTCTCTCCTTCCTTCTTTCTCTCATCATGGTGAAATACCTGATGGTATCATTCTTCCCTCCCTCCCTCCCTCCCTCCCTCCTTCTTTCTCTCTTCGTGGTGAAATACCTGATGGTGTTATTCTTCCCTCCGTCACTCCTTCCCTCCCTTACTCTCTCCTTTCTTCTTTCTGTCTTCGTGGCTAAACAACTGATGGTATTTTTCTTCCCTCACTCCCTCCCTTCCTCCTTCCTTCTTTCTCTCTTCGTGGCAAAATTCCTGAAGGTATTCGTCCCTCCCTTACTCTCTCTATTCTTCTTTCTCTCATCGTAGTGAAATACCTGATGGTGTTATTCTTTCCTCACTCCCTCCCTCCCTCATTCCTTCTTTCTCTCTTCGTGGCGAAACACCTGATGGTATTATTCTTCCCTCACTCCCTCCCTCCTTCCTTCCTTCTTTCTCTCTTCGTGGTGAAATACCTGATGGTGTTCTTCCCTCACTCCCTCCCTCTCTCTATTCTTCTTTCTGTCTTCGTGGCTAAACACCTGATGGTATTATTCTTCCCTCACTCCCTCCCTCCTTCCTTCTTTCTCTCATCGTGGTGAAATACCTGATTGTATTATTCTTCCCTCCGTCACTCCTTCCCTCCCTTACTCTCTCCTTTCTTCTTTCTGTCTTCGTGGCTAAACAACTGATGGTATTTTTCTTCCCTCACTCCCTCCCTTCCCCCTTCCTTCTTTCTCTCTTCGTGGCAAAATTCCTGAAGGTATTCTTCCCTCCCTTACTCTCTCTATTCTTCTTTCTCTCTTCGTGGGGAAATACCTGATGGTATTATTCTTTCTTCCCTCCCTCCCTCCCTCCTTCCTTCTTTCTCTCTTCGTGGCAAAATTCCTGAAGGTATTCTTCCCTCCCTTACTCCCTCTATTCTTCTTTCTCTCTTCGTGGTGAAATACCTGATGGCATTATTCTTCCCTCACTCCCTCCCTCTCTCCCTCCTTCC
>NC_134889.1:28077875-28090375 GCF_041734735.1 Babylonia areolata | reverse complement strand
GCGTGCGTATGTGTTCAGTGCGTGTGTGTGTGTGTGTGTGTGTGTGTGTGTGTGTGTGTGTGTGTGTGTGTGTGTGTGTGTGTGTGTGCGTGCGTGCGTGTATGTGTGTGTGTGTGTGAGCGTGCGTGTATGTGCGTGTTTGTGTGTGTGTGTGTGTGAAAGAACAAAGAGCGATGGGACAGTGGTATCCATTTAGTGGCTGATTCATTAACTATACAATGTTATATATGAACAGGTGTATACTATGTATGAACAGGACGTAGATAATTATGTATGATATACATGCTGCCGCTTTCAAACGAACCGTTTGGGTGTTTCCCTTTGTCGTAATATTGTGTGGCACACCTGTTGTGTCGATCTTGCCTAGAATATGAAATAGTAATATATTTCATATTACATACATAATTTGCCCGGGCGTTTTTCCGGAACTTCATAAACTGTGATATCCCAACCTTCAGGAAATTATGCCACGTAGAAACTGTTACTGCTTTGCTCGCTCTCTCTCTCTCTCTCTCTCTCTCTCTCTCTCTCTCTCTCTCTTCTTTTGATTTAATGTGTCCGTTGTGCAAAAGTGGAAATGAAGATGAGCTGCATTTTGTTTTATGTTGTCCTGCTTTAATCAGTTTCAGAGTACGATATATCCCACATCCCTTTTAAAAATTTATTATTATTATTATTATTATTATTATTTTATTTTTTTTTTTATTATTATTATTATTATTATTATCATTATTATAGATATCCCAATCAATTTAGTTCAAGTCTACTTCTAGCATCTCAAAAATAAAACGTCATAAGGATTTTGTCAATATACTTGTACAAGGCATTGCATTTCAGATCTGTTGCAACTTCATGATTTTCTTCAGTGGCTGTGCTTGGTTCTGTACTGTACACCTTCATGAGGGGCAATGGCCTTTATGAATAAAAACATCCGCATCCCTTCGCATCGGGATCTTCGTTCTTTCTTTCATTCTGTTTTCCCCCCCCTGGCGTTTGTTCCTTTCTGTTACTAGTTCATCCTCCCTCCACACTTCCATTCACTCCAGCACGCTCCGATTATCTTTTACAGTCTAAACAGTTCATGTGGCTTCTTTGTTTTGTTTTGTTTTGTTTTGTTTAATTTTTCTTTCTTTTTGCTGTTGAATTTCGATACGTTGGTAGTGATGTACATGATGATGTAAACATTGGGATGGGTACCGTTTGGAAATACTGCGGTGTTGTCGTAAGTTTTGGCTAACAAGACCCATTTTCGATTCTCGTTTCGATACGTTGGTAGTGATGTACATGATGATGTAAACACTGGCATGGGTACCGTTTGGAAATACTGCGGTGCTGTTAGAAGTTTTGGCTAACAAAACCCATTTTCAGTTATCGATAGATAGATAGATTAGATACATACATACATACATACTATCATAGATAGATTCACGTATCAGATAGATAGACAGACAGACAATAGGTGCGTGTTGTGGTGTGAGTGTGTGTGTGTGTGTGTGTGTGTGTGTGTGTGTGTGTGTGTGTGTGTGTGTGTGTGTGTGTGTGAACCCTGTTTCGTTTGTTTGTTTGTTGTTGTTGTTGTTTTTACTATCACACACATTCAACCAGAGAAAACCTATTTCTCGCCATAATGTACGTATGTATGTATACATGTCTTCTACGCAGTGCGTTAAGTGCCTGCCGTACACACGAAGCAAGCGTCTCGAGCGGTTTATCGTCTCCTCTGACAGATTATATACAGCACCCAGGCCACCACTCACGCCATACAGATGGGGAAGACAGATCTATCCATCATCCACACGAGGGTGGGGTTCAAATCTGGGATCTCCTGCTCTCCCAGAAGACGTATTATAAGCAACATCGTTAGGCGTGCCTCTTCCAAACAACTTCCTATCCCTGCTGTTCTGCCCTTCCAGTCCCACCCCCTCCTCACATACACGTGCGCATCCGCACACTCAATGGGTAAAGGGCACAAACGTAGAAAGAGAGATGTGGGGAGAGAGAGGGAGACGGGTGTCGGGGGGTTGGGGGGGGGGAGATACACACACACACAGAGGGAGAGAGAGAGTCAGGCACACACAGAGAGGCACACACACACACACACACACACACACACACACACACACACACACACACATAGAAGGAGAGAGGGGGGATATATATATATATATATATAGAGAGAGAGAGAGAGAGAGAGAGAGAGACATGAAGAGGGAGAGAGAGAGATACAGGGAGAGAAAGAGGCACACAGAGAGAGAGAGACATAGATGGAGAGACAGACAGAGAGACAGAGAGAGACGTAGAGGGAGAGAGAGTGAGGCAGCCAGGCAGATAGACAGACAGACAGAGGAATTGTTTTACTATGGAAGTAGATTTTTCCACAGAATTTCGCCATCATACAACCCTTTTGTTACCATGCGTTATTTTATGCATGTGCGCCAAGTGCATGCTGTACTCGTGTATGACCGTTTTTTGTTCATCTACCCCGCCATGTAGGCAACCATACTCCGTTTTCTGGGGTGTGCATGATGGGTATGTTCTTGTTTCCATAACCCACCGAACGCTGATATGGATTACAGGATCTTTAACGTGCGTATCTGATCTTCTGCATGCGTATACACACGAAGGGGGTTCAGGCACCAGCAGGTCTGCACATATGCTGACCTGGGAGATCGGAAAAATCCCCACCCTTTACCCACAAGGCGCCGTCACCGAGATTCGAACCCGGGATCCTGATTGAAAGTCCAACGCTTTAACCACTTGGCTAATACGCCCGTCAAAGTAGTATGTGATGTCCTAAGTACGTTTAATCAGAACAGGCACTATTGAATACCATCGAATTGACTCAGCTGCAGTGCAGGGTCTCCTCTGGTGACCTTAAAAAAAAAAAATGTATGCGCGTTTCAATCACTTTAACGCTGATTATTTCTAAGCGCGTAGGCCTCGTACAGAAGTAGCAGTCAGCAATATTTGCTGCTTAAGTTTGAGGTTTCCAGCTCCGGAAGCCACGAACCGTCAATGTTTAAAAACGAAAGGAAGGGGGGTGGTGGGGGGACATTGGGAGACTTCAGCTGATGATCAGGGAAAAGACAAAAAAAAGAAATTGCGCTGACGACCAAGAGACAGGGAATAGAACTCTTCGGGAATCATGGAAGTAAGAAAATCAGGAGTGAATTCAACAGTGAAGGGGGGGGAAAAAACACCATGAACTATCAACTGCGTTTGGAATTATGCCACTGAATCCGATCAGAAGTCGGCATTTGTTGCAGACTGTTCGCCTGTCAGAAATGATTCTGTTATCGCGCGGCGCACACACACACACACACACACACACACACACACACACACACACACACACACAAAGATGTGAAATTCGTGTCTTTACTGGGGGATGTCAAGGGTGTTGTTTTTATTTTCATAATTTGTTTGTTTGTGTTGTTTTTTTCTCGACTTGTCGAAGAATTGCTTCCCTTCGCTATTTCTTGGCCCAGAGACCTAGAAGTCCTACAAGGCATACTTACAAACTTGTCTTTGTAGCAATGCAGGTTTGGTTAGAATGTGTAGCAGTAGAGTGACCCTCTGTAAAGAGTCGGTCACCCTCTAGATTAAAGAGCCCATGAGACACCTAAGATTTTTTTTAAAGATCGATGTAATCCATTAATCATTCAACTAGAACTTTGGGGAAAAGAATTACCAATCAATCATTCATTGCTCAGCCAGTCAAGAAACCAGTCAGCTTTTTTTTTTCTTTTAAAACATATGAACGACAAGTCCTGAACGTGAATGATAATGATGTTTTTTGACAACGTCAAAAAAAGGTCTCATCACTTAGTAGGTAGGGCCATTGGGGAAAGCGTACCATTAAATAATAGAAGAGAGAGAGAGAGAGAGAGAGAGAGAGAGAGAGAGAGAGAGAGAGAAGAAAATTCAATTACTATTAAAGAATTACTTTAAAGAAAAACTCCCCTTACCAATAATTAAGCCAGAGGCTTGAAAGACTTGAAAGCTCCACCCATCAGTACACCCCGAAAGAGCGCCAAGAGTGTATTGTAAACGAACGCTTATGACTTGACCCAAAATAGCGAACGCTTAACCCTCGGCTGAAAGTGAGCGCTGCGGTTTTCGTTTTCTGCTTCTGTTTGTTGGTTGTTGTTTTTTTCTCGTTTTTTTCCCCCACTTCAAAAGAACGGCAAAACTCATCACCTGGAAGCCAAAATATGCTTTCCTTGTGTTTGACGTGTGTGACCACAGACTGAGAGAACCAGTGGGGGGGAGAGAGAGGGTGGTGGTGGTGTGGGGTGCGTGTGTGGGGGGAGGGGGGAGGCTCGGAGGATCACAAACGGAGAGAATGACAGATTGGAGGGAAGAGAGAAAAAGAACGGGGGAGGAGGGGGGGAGGAAGAGGGACATACATAGAAAGCGATGGGAACAGAGCTGCAACTGAGCCTGGTTGCATTGCTCGGACGGAAGAGCCTAGTATGGTCGTAACCCGCTACTAACTGTGTGTCGTATGGAACTGACCAATGGCGTAGTTCGGTCAACGTAGGCATTTAGTCACGTGAAACTGTCAAAAAGTTAGAACTAAGCAATGAAAATGGCTCCTGAGAGAGAGAGACGGAGAGAGCGGGACAGAGACAGATATATAAAAATATATATATACACACAGACATAGACAGACAGAGATAGCCAGAAAAAGAAAATGAGTGAGGGATTGAAGAAGAGAGAGGAGGGGGGGGGAGAGACAGACAGCGGACAGAGGAAGAGGGAGAGGAAGGCGGAGACAGAGAATGAGCATGTGTGTGTGTGAGAGAGAGAGAGAGAGAGAGAGAGAGAGAGTGTGTGTGTGTGTGTGTGTGTGTGTGTGTGTGTGTGTGTGTGTGTGTGAGTGTGTGTGCGTGCGTGCGTGCGTGGAGGAGGGGGGGTGTCTGTTTGATGTTAGCTGTCTGTCTCTCTGTATGTATGTGTGTGTTTCATTTTACAAATGAAGTAATCTACGATGCCACGGAATGCCCCTCCTTCCCAAGCACAACTCTGTGTGTGTGTGTGTGTGTGTGTGTGTGTGTGTGTGTGTGTGTGTGTGTGTGTGTGTGTGTGTGTGTGTGTGTGTGTGTGTGTGTGTGTGTGTGTGTGCAGGAATGATTGGACCTCGGTCGATTGTGAAACTGGAACGGACTGGTGTGTTTAATTTACGGATAGGATTCAAATTAAAGGTTCGGCAACTGGATTAGCAATCTCTTCACCCACGAACCAGATATAGAACTGTGTTCATTAATTAATTCTCCAAGCCATTACACGGTGTAGCCCGTAGGAAGCAAGGTTTCCGGAAATTACAACCCTGCTTGTCATTTGTCCATACCAACCCCCCCTCTCCCACCCACCCCCAATGCACACACACACACACACACACACACACACACACACACACACACACACACACACCGCTCCACCCTCTCTCCAACCCCACCCATGTGGCACAACGTAATGACCATAAGTTGGTCAGTTCGACAAACTCTTCTATAACAGGCTCAGGACTGAAGTCTGAAGTAAGGAATCAATCAGCAAAATAATAATGGTCTGTTCCCAATTTGTTCCACACCAACCACCCATGCGGCTCAACTGAAAACAGTGAACAAACGAACGGAACGACCGTAAGTTGGCTGCTTCGTCGTACGCACGTGTATTCTTCTGTAACAGGCTCAAGACTGACTAAGGAATCAATCAGTAAAATAATAACGGTCCATTCCCAATTCGTTCCACCCCAGTGACCGACGATCCAACCAGCCAGCCCCACACATCTCTCCTCCACACTCTCCCGTTGCCTTTTCTCGCGTTCAGAGGCGTGACGACCTGAAACTGTGAAAGATTCCGGGCGTAACTTGGTCACTCCCTGTGGAAGGACTTACACATAGTTTAAAAAGTCCGGGCCGCTGGTCACCCAGTCGTCTGTGACCTGTTCACCTCTTCACAATAATGGGCCTTACTGACTGACCAAAGGGGGCTGGACAGTTCCATTAACATAGCTGTCACTCAGCCAAGCAGGAAGACCAACACCGGTGGTCATTTGGTCAAGTTCTGGTCAACAGACACTTAATTTCTTGGGGGCTTTGGCTTGGCGAGGGACGGAGGGAGGAGGGTGGATGGACGGACGTGTAGTCAGCAGTGTATGGAGGGAAAAAGGCCCGTGAAAAGGGATGTAATGGGTTTTCCAATGAAATGGATTGGGTGGTGATGGTGTTTTTCCGTGGCTCGGTGGAACGTGAAAGTTAATTCTGGTTTGTGGAATGGGCGGGCTTTGAAAACAAGTATTGGGAAATGCAAAATGAGGTTGTATATATGTATACACACACACACACACACACACGTGTGTATATATATATATATATATATATATATATATATATATATATATATATATATATATATATACTTCTCTCTCTCTCTGTCTCTCTTGCTTTGCCTGTCTGTGTATCAATGTATTTGTTTCTTACACACACACACACACACACACACACACACACACACACACACACACACACACACACACACACAAACACACACACACACACACACACACACACCGCTCGGAATCAAAAGAATCACAGCACTGGCTGACAAACATTGTGCTGTAACAACACTTCAACTTTCAGTGATCACAAGACACACACAATCGACCATTAGCCTTGATTCTTTTCCCAGATAGGGCACAGTACATGCAGACAATACTTCACTTAAAAACTGTAACTCCGTCTGCGGGAGAACATAGTCGGGTGAGACGCTTAACCGGGGTACCGTGTGTAGCATGCACTTAGCGCAGGTAAAATATATAAATAAATAAATTAAATAAAATAAAATAACATCCCACAGGTACAAAACGGTTGTCCCCTGACAAAACTCTGACAATAATTTATTTCGATAATTAAAAAAACAACAACAAAGAACAACAACAACAACAAAAAACCACACTTGCACACATAAAAATAGAACTATATGTGTGGCGCTGTGCTATGGCAATACGCTCACTCAAAGGGGGGTGGGGGCACCCACACAGAGAAATTAGCTGTTGTGACAAAACGTAGTACAATATATAGTAGCCCCCACCCCCACCCCCCACCCCCCTGTTAATGGGCACAAGAAAAGAGCGAGCTCGAAACCAAGTTAATCTGTGTTTGACTGTCAATTAGTTGGCCTGAGGTGTGACAATAGAGTGACCCGCTGTTGTGTGCTGTGTTCCTTGTAGAGTGAGCAGCTATGGATATTTTGCGTACACGTCCCTGTGTGAGGGTGTTCATAGTCTTCTCCCAAACGAACATGATTTTGAAACTAGAACGGTTTAACCACTGATTATTTACAGTTGTAACTGAACGAGATCATACATGCACGTACACGCAAGCAAACACACACACACACACACACACACACACACACATTCACACACACATACACACACAACACACACCCTTAGACACACAACACACACACACACACACACACACACACACACACACACTGTGGACAGAGAGAGAGAGAGAGAGTGAGAGAGAGACAGAGACAGAGAGACAGAAAGAGACAGAGAGAGAGATGGGCTCAAGAGGAATAGAGGCGACAGAGAAACCAGAAAGACGTGCGTAGATCTATAGACGGACAGACAGGAAGAGAGAAAGAAGAAGAAACAAACAAGAGATAAGAGTGACAAAGAGATTCAAACATGGAACGTAGAAAAAGGCAGACAAAACCACGTGTGCGGAAACAGTGTGACACAAACAGTGACACACACGTGAGCAAAAGGGAATAGTTGACAGAGAAAGAAAGAGCTGAAGACGAAAGAGGTTTAGAGAGGGGTAGGAGAGGGACGGAGTGAGAGAGAGAGGGGAGAGAAAGAGAGAGTGAGACACACACACACACACACACACACACACACACACACACACACAATGACAGACAGAGGGAGAAAGAAAGTGGGACTGAGGGGATTGAGAAACATAACATACAGGGAGATAGGAAGGGGCAAACAGACATACAGAGATAATTTGTATTTGTATTTCTTTTTTTTATCACGACAGATTTCTTTGTGTGAAATTCGGGCTGCTCTCCCCAGGGAGAGCACGTCGCTACATTACAGCGCCACCCATTTTTTGTATTTTTTCCTGCGTGCGGTTTTATTTGTTTTTCCTATCGAAGTGGATTTTTCTACAGAATTTTGTCAGGAACAATCCTTTTGTTGCCGTGGGTTCTTTTACGTGCGCTAAGTGCATGCTGCACACGGGACCTCGGTTTATCGTCTCATCCGAATGTCTAGTGGAGGGAGAGAAAATATCGGCGGCTGAGCCGTGATTCGAACCAGCGCGCTCAGATTCTCTCGTTTCCTAGGCGGACGCGTTACCTCTAGGCCATCACTCCACATGACACAGAGACAGAGAAACTGAGAGAGAAGGAAAGAAAGAGAGAGACAAACAATCAGACAGAGACAGAAAGACACGACAGACACACAAAAAGAGAGACACAAAGAGACAGTCAGAGGGCGAGAAACAGACAGAGATAAAGAGAGACTGAAAGCAAAACAGACTGAGATAGAATAACACAGACCCGAAAACATGAGTCCAAAGAAGAGACACGCAGAGGACAGACATAAACTGGAAAGAGAGAGAGAGAAAAAGAGAGAGAGAGAGAGTGATAGAGAGCGTGAGAGATAGAGAGGGTGATAGAGAGAGTGATAGAGACAGAGAGTGATAGAGAGTGATAGAGAGAGATAGAGAGTGAGAGAGAGAGAGACAGAGAAAGAGAATTAAAAGACTGCAGCTTATAAGAGACTGACAGACCTGAGAACATACACAATATGTATTCTTCTCTGAATA
The DNA here is from genome assembly GCF_041734735.1 of Babylonia areolata. NCBI lineage: Eukaryota > Metazoa > Mollusca > Gastropoda > Neogastropoda > Buccinidae > Babylonia > Babylonia areolata. The sequence goes on along the minus strand of NC_134889.1, from coordinate 28,081,526 downwards.
TACATACACTCCGAAGACAGACAGTGAGACAGAAAACACCAGACCCAGACTAAATAAACATCACTCAAACACACAATAATAAAATCATAAAATAAAAGAAAAAAGAAAGAAAAAAAAAAAACAACACCACCGTACCGTTTGACAAACTGTATGGAGCTCCCACCGTCTCCATGCAAGCAGGAATGGACTGCCAACAACTGTCTTCAGTCAGTGGTATAGTGTTCACCGCTCAGCTGCTAAACAAACTGATCCGATACTTTGGTCGAGTTGGCAATGATGCTACAATATTCCCAGTCAGCAGCAGTACTTTTATTTCATCACACCAACAATTTCCCCAAGTTTGGACGATTGTCATGAAGCGCGCGTTCAATAGCATTAAACCACTTCGTCTGCGTCTCAGTGTTGTCACACACAAAACAAAAAATCACTTTGTTTAGAACTTTGGAGGTCTCACAAAATCAGACGATGTCAATTTCAACGAATTTTCACGTCTGCTTCTCTTCTTCCGGCGTCAAGCTGAGATCCGACCACGTGCTGACAAATACATAAAGCATGCATGAACTGGTACCGGTATCATGAATGAGTCAGTATGGGTACGGTACGATCGATGATCCAGTATTGGGGGAGACGCCACCTGAGCGGGTGTACGGTAAACATTCGCTAATTAAAGCGGCGGTCCTGAAACAGTATGCACCAGCACTAGTGCCTGAACAAGAGTGGGAAAAGGCGCAATTAAGTGATCTTTGTCCGAACCAGTTAAGGGGTAAACAGCACCTGAGCCGGCGAAAGTAAACAATAACTGATGGAAATTGTGCGCGCGCACGCACACACCATTAGAAAAGAAGGCGAACTGTAAACAAGTGCTAGTACTGGTCAGCCCAAAACACTAAAACAAACGTTGATAGTGACCCAAACCGGGATACGTACACTGAAAAAGACGGTTCAAGTCAACGTGAATGTCTTTTCCATTATCAGTACGAGCAGTGCTTTGACAAAGCGTCTGAGGGGATAATCAGTGCTAGACCCAAGAGGAAAGGAAATGAAGAACACGTGTGCTGACTGGCGCTAACAGCAGACAAGCCAATCACGGTTCGGGTCAGTTGGTTGACTACACTGTACACACGGCGTGGTAACTCAAAACTCTGGTAACATCAGCAGTCTGTTTATTTTTCCCCTCTCTCTCTTTCCTTCAACACTGAGGTCGTTTTCCGTCTTCTCTGTGGGCCTACGCGCTAGTCTGCAGAAACATCCGTTCAACTAGTAGTCTACAGCTCTTCATTTCCCCCCACCCACTTCTGCAGAGCAATTCCATTACATGTGTACACGGACAATCGAAAGACGCAGCAGCAGTGGTGGATTAGTTCCCATTTTCGCTGGGTCAACACCCGTCAGTCACATGGATCAAGCCAGTCCCCCACCAGCCAGCGATACCAAGAGCAAGCAACACAGTGGCTTTCCTATGACCAACTGTCCCGAAGTACTATCCGTCCCTCGGTCAACTCTCGATATAAAATCGTCCAGCACAACACATGGAGAGAAAGGAAAAAAAACAAGGACTCCCAAATGTCACTCACTCATACCCGCGCGGGCAACCTCAGCCTCAACCGCATGCGGCAGTCGCCCGCCCAAGTCAATGTTTACAAACCTACCTGCTTCACGTGTGAACTCACACAACGAACTCCCCCACTTCAAAAGATCAACAGCCCTCACCAAAAAAACAACAAGCCTGTAATATCCAGCACACGAACACCGAAACACATCTGTCCTTTCCTCCCTGTAGTACCAGTGACAGAACACGGGAACACAACACAAGAAGAGAACTGAGAGGGGGGGAAGGGGGAGAAGAGAAGCTCTGCCTCCTCCACCACCACCACTACCACCACAGCTACACACACACACACACTGGGAGTCAATGCGTGGAAGTGATGCACGATGTGGGTTGATGGATGAAAAAGAGAGGCAAGCCAAGGTAATGAAAGTGGTGTGGTCCCACACACACACTCTCTCTCTCTCACACACACACTCACACACACAACACTGCTCCTGTCCCTCGGTTGCCGGCGGAGTCAGTCACGGTAAAAGCAGAAGCAAGCGGCACTTTTCCAACCACGTCGTCTGCTACGCAGCAGCCAGCAGCAGCAAGCGCGCAGTGAGCACTGACTTGGGCAAGAACGGGGCGCCGGTTGTTGTGCAGGGGGAGGGGGGAGGGGGTTGGGGGGGGTTGCTGGAAGCCAGAGGATCCCATACACACAGCGCGCCAACTGCTGCAGGCCTGATTGACGCTTTTTTTCTTCTTCTTCTTTCTTGCTTTTTTTTTTCCCCTCTCCCTCTTCTTTTCTTTCTGCCTGATGAGCGTCGCCCCGACAGCTCGGCCTGCCCGCGCGCCAACTTGGACCCAGTGTCGTCTGCTCCACGACGGACCTAAATGGAAGAGCATTGTCGCCCCTTTTCCCCGCTCTCTGTGTGTCTGTGTCTGTGCTCTTCTGTCTCCCAACTCAATGAGAGACTGAGTTGGTGGTGTTCAATCTCTCTCTCTCTCTCTCTCTCTCTCTCTCTCTCTCTCTCTCTCTCTCTCTCTTAGGATATCTTAACTATAATCAAAAACAATCATTGTGCAAAATAAGAATATCTTGTCATGCTTTAGCAATAGAAAAAGGCCGATATTTCAACATCCCAAACGAAAGGAGACTCTGTTTACAATTTCAAACAATAGAGGATGAATATGATTTCTTAGATGACTGCGAATTATACAAAGAAATTAGAATAGATTTCATACAAAAAATTCAAAATTACATTCCAAATAATTATTATTAACCCAGTCAGCTAATACTGGAAGACAAAATTGTTGGACTGTTTGGGAAATTTGTCAGTAACTGCTGCCAAAAACGCCATAGCGTGCAGGAGTGATTCAATCTCTTGTTCAATATTTATCTATTTTGTTTTGCTTTTTTTGTGCGTGGTTTCATGCAACTTTGCATGCGTGTCTTATAAACCTTGTTCGGGTTTAATTCAGTGACATTAAACTGAATTGATTCTGATTCTGATTCTGCACTGTTTTGCTTGCAGGTAAATGCATGCTTTCTTGTGGTGAGATGAACTGAAGATGCTGGACGGTGAGAGATGTGTGTGCCAGTTTCTTGAATCATTGTGCTCACGATTGTTTGTAATGCCCCCGTATCGGAAGGGCTTCATCAGATGCTGAAAGGACATTAAGATAATTGTCATTGTCATTCTCCCCCCCCCCCCCTGCTCCCCCCCTCCCTCTCTCTCTGTTTCTCTCTGTCTCTCTCTGTCTCTGAAAAAAAGAAGAAACAATTGACTAGCCCGCGTAATGTGAGTTTAATTTACTGAATAAATCTGAAGGTAGACCGATAAATTGTTGCTGTCGAGATGAAAGATACTGTTTCTGGGCAACTGTTGTTGTTACGTAACAAAAGCTCAAGGAATTGGATATCGTAAAATCATTGGGAACGTCACTGATGGGCGTGACAGACACACAGTAATAGCTGCCAAGCAGATATAAAGATAGGTGATGAATGTCCAGTTTTTGTTTTTGATTTCTGGTGTGGGAGGGGGCACCGGTGGTGAAATCTAATAATAGAGGCTATGCAATGACGTTTTGGGTGAATATCTTGCGCATATATAGTTACT
>NC_134889.1:28060375-28067875 GCF_041734735.1 Babylonia areolata | reverse complement strand
TGTCTTTGGCATGCAAGTGATCCTCGAATAAGAGCAGCCTATATTATAAACAAACTGATAAGAAGTGTTTCAAATCTTCCTTTTAAGATAAGATAAGATAAGATAAGAATAACTTTATTATCTCCAACTGGAGAAATTTGGTCAGGTGCATTATCACAACATAGACAAGTAAACAACATGGGGACCATAACTGTAAAAGCCAACAACAGCCCCTACAAATATTACGAAGATACAAATGTAAAAAAATATCACATACATCATTTCATACATACATCCACACACTGCAGGTAATAACTAGTATTCTTAATGTAAAAAGAGAAAGAATTAAGAAACATTATTTGAATATAATTATAAACATAGCCTACTATACTGCACATTGATTATAATAGACAGATAAGATAAGAATAAAGATGAATTGCGGAAAACCACAACCAGATAATCAGCACACACCCGCACCGCACCACCCCCCCTCCCCGCACCCCCCACCCACCCCACACATGCGGATAACTTGCTTAAACAAGAGTAATAAACATATGTTCTCAAATAAAAGCATTTCACATATTCGCTTTTAAAAACATTGCAATTAATCATTACATCGTAATTATTAAACAGAAATATATTTAGAATATGGACGTTAGCATTAGACATATTCATTGTACATTCATCCTGCATATTGCACAGTATTCTTCCTACATATTGCACATTCATTATAACCAATTGTCACGTTTTAAGCTCAGTAAACACACACACACACACACACACACACACACACACACACACACACACACACACACACACACACACACACACCACAACTAGAACAAGGTACAGCCTATCATGCACGGACTTTCACACGTCTTACATGAGAGTGCGCGCGCGCGCACACACACACACACACACACACACACACACACACACACACACACACACACACACACACACAGTTCTCAAGAATTTAAAAGGTGGATTGAACGTGGAATTCTGTCTAAGTTGTAAGAGCGTCTCGTTCTTTTGCAGCTTTGTGACCATTTAACTCACAACAACGTACTCAGCCCTTTCCAGTCAGCATACAGACATCATCATGGGACTGAAACCGCACTTGTAAAGGTCATGGATGGTATTTTAACACCACTTGACAATATTAAAATCTGTGTTCGTACATTGCTTGACCTTTCTGCTGCTTTTGATACTATTGACCATGCTATCTTCCTGAACAGACTTAGATACTCTTTCGGCATCTCTGGCTTCGCACCTGTCACACTTAGAAACAGAACAGAAACAGTCACGGTGAATGGCCATCAATCTTACCCATCAACAATATATATGGCGTTCCGCAAGGATATGTGCTAGGACCAGTTCTGTTTTTTCTCTATACTCAACTCAACTTTTCGATGTTGTCAAAATCCATTCTGTAAATCACCATACCATGTCTTTGCTGACGATAACCAGCTCTACAAAGAAACGGCTTTTTCCGATCTTGACTATTCCACTGGGGCACTTCAACAGTGTGTTGCTGACGTTAAGGCGTGGATGAGTTAAAAAAACAACAACAAAAAACAAAACAAAGAAAAAAAAACCCAAACAAACAAGCAAAGAAAAAACCCAACAACAAAAAACAAAAATCCACTACAATTAACTGATTGTAAAACTGAAGCTATTATCTTTTCTTCAAGCAGACTGTCTATAAACAACTTCTTGCCTTCCTCTCTTAAACTTTGAGATTCAGATGTAGACTTTGTATCTTCAGTGAAAAATCTGGGTGTGACGTTTGATTCAAACCTCACAATGAAGAAACACATGAACAATCTCTGCAAGGCTGCATACTTTCCAAATTCGAAAGATCAGTTCCGTCCGACATCTCTTTACTACTCAAGCAACACAAAGTCTGGTGTGCTCTCTTGTCTTGTCCAGATTTGATTATTGTAACTCACTCCTCACTGGTTGTCCTAAATACAAAAACTCCAGAAAGTTCAAAACGCAGCAGAAAGATTAATCTTTAGAACTAAAAACACTGACAATATCACTCATCTTCTACATTCTCTTCACTGGTTACCAATATCTGCCCGCATTCAGTACAAAGTTGCAATTCTCACCTTCAACACCATTTTGGGTGCTGCTCCTCAGTATCTGAGAGAATTGATTCAAACCTACACACCCCCACGACAACTCAAATCATTTTCCGATTCATGGCGGCTACTTGCTCCGCGTGTTAAAACCAGATCCTCCGGTGATTCTTCCTTTTCTTATTCAGCTCTAAATGTCTGGAACAGTTTACCTCACGATCTTCTCCGCTCTCCCTCATTTCAATCTTTTAAAACTGGTCTGAAAACACATCTTTTTGGAAACGCTTATCCATGGACCTTCCGTTCCTTTTTAGTTACAAGCCATGCAAACTCTCTCTCTCTTTCGTTGTGTGTGTGTGTGTGTGTGTGTGTGTGTGTGTGTGTGTGTGTGTGTGTGTGTGTGTGTGATGTAATACGCGTAGACTTGAATCTGGTTTTTTTTTTATTAATTATTATTGTGCGCTAAATCATTATCTTTCTTCTTTTCTTCGTCAGTTATTGCTTGTTTGCGCGCGCGCGCGTGTGTGTGTGTATGTGTCTCTGTGTCTGTGTCTGTGTGTATCTGTGTGTTTAATGTTTATTGTAAAGCGCTTTGAGCTCTCTTTAAGGGAGGAAAGCGCTCAACAAATTTCCATCATTATTATTATTATTCAAAAAGATTTTGATATTATCAAACGGTTTGTGAAAAGAATTGACATATATATACACTGATCCACGAATAAAAGAGCCCTGCAAACAAACTGATTGAAGGTGTTTTGAAGGATTTTGATATTCTCAATCAGTAAGTGAAATGGATTGGCATAATTATATACACATCTAATCTTCGAATAAGTGCCCCATAAGCAAACTGATTAAAAAGCGTTTTCCAGGATTTTGATATTCTCAATCATTTTGTGAAAAGGAGGTGTTTGGTTATGTGCACTTGTTGACCATGGTCACTTTTATAAGCAATATTGGTTTTATATGCATGTAAACATATATCTACAGAGAAACCGAATTTCTGCTTCTCAAGGAGGCGTTAGGTCACTGCGTTCGCATAAATCCACATGCGCTACACCACATTCGCTAACAGATGCGTGACCAGCAGCATAGTCGTGTTTAAAATGGGTTACACATATAACTGTGTTTGTCGACAACTGAAACTAAAAGGGGTGTATATGTTTTGTGGGTGCTGATGTTCTCGTGATGACTGACAAAGCTTCTGATATCTCCACATGAGAGAGACAGACAGACAGACAGACAGACAGACAGACAGAGACATTCAGACAGACAGACAGAGGCAAAGAGAGACCGAGACAGAGAGAGAGAGGGAGAAAGAGAGAGAGAGAGACAAAGAGAGAGAGGGACCGAGACAGAGACAGAGACAGACAGACAGACAGAGATAGAGATAGAGAGAGAGAGAAGGCGGGGGAGAAGAGAGAGAGACAAAGAGAGACGGAGACAGACACAGAGAGAGAGAGACAAAGAGAGACCGAGACCGAGACACAGAGAGAGAGAGACAGAGACAGAGAGACACAGAGAGTGAAAGAGTGGGAGAAGGAGACAGAGAAAGAGAGAGAGAGACAGAGAGAGAGCGAGGGAAGGAGAGAGAGAGAGAGTGAGGGAAGGAGAGAGAGAGAAACAAAGAGAGACCGAGACAGAGAGAGAGACAGAGAGAGACAGACCGAGACAGAAACACAGAGAGATAGAGAGAGACAGACAGACAGACAGAGATAGAGAGAGAGAAGGGGGGAGGAGAGAGAGAGAGAGAGAAAGAGAGACGGAGACAGAGAGAGACAGAGAGAGAGAGAGAGACAAAGAGAGACAGAGACCGAGACAGAGAGAGAGAGACAGAGACAGAGAGACACAGTGAGAGAGTGGGGGAAGGAGAGAGAGAAAGAGAGAGAGAGAGGGGGAGAGAGACACACATACAGAGTGAGGGAAGGAGAGACAGACAGACAGAGACAGGGAGACAGAGAGAGAGAGAGTGAGGGAAGGAGAGAGAGAGAGAGAGAGAGAGAGAGAGAAGAGAGGAAGAGACAGACAGACAGAGACAGGGAGACAGAGAGACAGAGAGTGAGGGAAGGAGAGAGAGAGAGAGAGAGAAGGGGAGAGGAAGAGACAGACAGACAGAGACAAGGAGACAGAGAGAGAGTGAGGGAAGGAGAGAGAGAGAGAGAGAGAAGGGGAGAGGAAGAGACAGACAGACAGAGACAGAGAGGCAGAGAGTGAGGGAAGGAGAGAGAGAGAGAGAGAGGAGAGAGAGAGAGGGAGAGAGAGAGAGGGGGAGAGAGAGAGAGAGGGAGAGAGAGAGAGAGAGGGGGAGAGAGAGAGAGAGGGGGAGAAACAGGAGGGGAGAGGTTGGGAGGAAATTTTGGGGAAGAGGAAGTGGGGGAGGGGAGGGGGTTAGAGGGGAGGGGTGTGGGGAGGGTAAGGGAAAAGGGGGCCGTGGGAGAAGTGAGGGGAGGGAGGGAGGGAGGGAGGGGCTAGACAACGATCATCAATTCTCCCAGGTCAACAGTGCCACCACCACCACCACCACCACCATCATCATCAACCAAGTTAATATTATCAACCCCCCCTCCCCCCCCCCCCCCCACGCCCCCCCCCCCAAAAAAAAAGTCACTTTAACCTCATCGTTTCCCAAGCCACTGACTCCCTAGTCACTCTCGCCACTCCGCGCCGTGCCAGCCAACTGTATCAATAATTTCCCAGTCGGCGTCAAATCCGTCCTTCCCCAAATCCCAGCCCTATCCCCCGTCCCCCCCACCCACCCCCACCCCCACCCCCCGCCACACCCTCCTCCCCTCCCACACCCCTTACCCTCACCTTCATCACTCATCATCATCATCATCATCGTCACCATCATTATTCCTACACGTGTCGGGCACAACGGATCTCCGCATAATATCATCCATTATTAACGGTTAGTTATCTGCCAGTCTGGAGGCTGGGGGAGAGAGAGAGGGGGAGAGAGGGGTGGGGTGGGGGCGGTGGGGGGTTGGGGGTGGGGGGGTGGGGTGGGGGAGAAGGAGGGGGGAGGGAGGGGAGGAAGCTAGAGAGGGTGATGGAGAGACAGAGGCAAGATAAAGATTTTGTGTGTGTGTGTGTGTGTGTGTGTGTGTGTTGAATGCGAATAGTTTATTCAGAATAGGCCACAGCCCCTGTCTGAATGTTTTGTATTATATATATATATATATTGTATAACTATTAAACGGGTAGTAGTTATAGTTATCATACCAGCACAGATTCTAAACAAATGTAAACAACAACCGTACAAACGAAATACATGAATACATCCAAAAGGCTAAGGTGTACTCCTAAGCACTGTACAGTAGACTCAGTGCTTTGTGGCCCAATAGAGCCACATTTGTCAGGACATTTCCATTTTTAGATACAATAAGTAGACTGAGCCTGAAAAGACATAGATTTGGTTAATAATACTTAGGATAAATAAATTTCATCCTCAGGTGATGTAGAACACGACAACAAAACATGAAGATAGAGAGAGAGAGGGGGGGGGGAGAAGGGGGGAATGGAGAGAGAGAGAGAGACAGACAGACAGATAGAGGGTGGAGAGAGAGAAAGAGAGGAGAGAGAGAGAGACATATGTACAGAGAGAGAGAGAGACAGAGAGAGACAGAGACAGACGAAACGATACGAAACGATACGAAATCTTATTTTACACAAGAGTAATTCAGATGGTATTGGGTTGTTGTTTTTTTCACCCAGTCAGAGGCATAAAGTTAAGAAAGAAAAGAATAAGCAAAAAAAAAAAAAAAAAAAAAAAAAAAAAAGAAAGATAGAAAGGGGAAATGATGAGAGATACAGAGACACACACGTAGAGAGACAATGGGAAGAGAAAAAAAAATGTGAGGGAGAGACTGTGTAATGAATGAGTGTTTTATATAGTCACGTATAGAAAACTAGAGGAAATGTGTTCATACATAAGATATCCCATGTGTGAGTTGTGTTCTTTCCACATTACGTTAGCTAAGCAAAGTGTCCATAACTCTATGCCAATGCTAGGTATAATGTCTATTATATGTTATAAAACTGCACTGTTACACATGATGAAAATGTGCCCACCTTGACCAAATTGATAGAACAATATATTATAAGTATAATGACTTATGATGACGATGTTATTGTTAATGTACACTGTATTCATTTTTTCTTCTTTCTTTGTTTTTTTTTCCCCTTTCTTTTCCATCTACTGTGATTTGTTATAATGAATTCATATGCAAAATAAAACGGTGGTCGACCCAAGAAAGTCCGGGGGGAAAAAAGTGAGGGAGATAAAGAGAAAGAGAAAGAAGAGAGAGATAGAAAGATGATTTCTTTATATATAGGCCCAGGCCCCTTATGAAGGGGTATGTGAACATAATGTAATGCAAATGGAAAAACAACAACAACAACAAAACCATAATACAACATACGTAGAAAACTTGATAAAAGTTCCAAATGAAAACTAGCCTAGCTCCGAAACACACTGCAGAAGAATCAGTGTTGTCATGACGTCATGGTTTCTCGGACTTTGAAAGCTTTAAATAAATACAAAAGCAAGGTTTCTAACAATTTCAGACACACACACACACACACACACACACACACGGAGAGAGAGAGAGAGAGAGAGAGAGAGAGAGAGAGAGAGAGAGAGAGAGAGAGAGTGAAACTGAAACTGAAAAATGTTTTAATGCCATTGACATCACAGTCCTATTGGCATGGGACACCTCAGAAACAACAAACAAACAAAGCAAAAAAACAGCATGAATACATGAATCAAAGTCGCAACAACAACCCTGCAAAGAAAATCACAAGGTGAAAGACAATAAAAAAAATAATAATAATAATTTTTTTTTTAAATATTAAAACAAAACCCCTCACGAATAGAAAAGTATGAAAAAAGAAAAGTAAACCTAAGCATATTCAGTTAACTCTTTCCATACGAACGGCGAAAGAGACGACGTTAACAGCGTTTCACCCCAATTACCATCACCAAAATATTGCAAGCGGAAGGCTCTTATACTGAAGACGTGAATGTTGACAAAGAATACCACAATTCTGACGACAGAAGCTAAAGGTTGGGTCATTCAGACACCCACTGGACATCCGAGGGGTCTGTGTAGAGGAGAAGAGAGGACTGGCCGTACTGAGTGAGTTAATGTGCACTTTCTGCGTGGTATATTAGAAAACGATACAAGTGTCGGCTTCTTTGAGTCGACCATCCAACCTTCAAGAGAGAGAGAGAGAGACAGAAAGAGAGAGAGAGAGAGAGAGAGAGAGAGAGAGAGAGAGAGAGGAAAAACAGAGGTAGAACAAATAGCGAAAAAAAAAGAAAAAAAAGAGAGAGAGAGAGACACACACAGAGAGAGAGAATAATCCGAATCCTGACCATCCAATTCCCCCTCCACCCCCACCCACCCGCCCCCAGCCCGCCACACCCACACCCCCCCTA
>NC_134889.1:28050375-28055375 GCF_041734735.1 Babylonia areolata | reverse complement strand
AGTGGGCTTTTACGTCTATGACCGTTTTTACCCCACCATATAGGCAGCCATACTCCGCTTTCGGGGGCGTACATGCTGGGAATGTTCTTGTTTCCATAACCCACCGAACGCTGACATGGATTACAGGATCTTTAACGTGCGTATTTGATCTTCTGCTTGCATATATACACACGAAGGGGGTTCAGGTACTAGCAGGTCTGCACATATGTTTACCTGGGAGATCGTAAAAATCTCCACCCTTTACCCACCAGGCGCCGTCACCGTGATTCGAACCCGGGACCCTCAGATTGAAAGTCCAACGCTTTAACCACTCGGCTATTGCACCCGTCGAGAACGCCGGAACGAACTAACTTTTCTTTTTCTTTTTTCTTTTTTTTTCTTTTTTTTTTTTTTTCTTTTTTTTTCCTCTTTTTTTTCTTTTTAAAATTTTTCTTTCCTTTTTTTTTTATTTAGGGAAAACAACAGGAATAAGTACATTAGGCTTGTTTTGTATCGTATTCCATTACTCTTTCATCACAAAATATTTCTCTGTGTGAAATTCTGGCCGCTCTCCCCAGGGAGAGCGCGTCGCTACACCGATAGCGCAAACCCGCTTTTCTTCTTTTTTTTTCTTTTTTTTTTCCTGCCTGCACAGCTTTTTTTAATTTGTTTTCCTGTCGAAGTGGATTTGTCTACAGAATTTTGCCGTGGGTTCTTTTACGTGCGCTAAGTGCATGTTGCACACGGGACCTCGGTTTATCGTCTCATTCGAATGACTAGCGTCCAGACCACCACTTAAGGTCTAGTGGAAGGGGAGAAAAACTACTGGCGACTACCGGTGTGGGATTCGAACCAGTGCGCTCAGATTCTACAATTGCTTCCCAGGCGAACGCGTTACCACTTGGCCAACGCTTCACCTGTTTTCATCCTGCCCTCATGAAAAGGGAAGCAATAACAGCCACACAATGCAAAAGGCATAACATTTCATCGGTGTATTTCAAATTACGCTTACAAAAAAAGAGAACAACATAAATACATGAATAAATATTAGTTAAAACAGTGAGAGGGAGGGAGAGAGAGAAAGAGAGAGAGAGAGAAGGGAGGAGAGAGGGAGAGGGGAAGGGAGGAGAGAGAAAGGGACGCTTCGACACTTTAACTCTCTCCATACGAACGGCGAAAGAGACGACGTTAACTGCGTTTCACCCCAATTACCATCATCAAAATATTGCAAGCGGAAGGCTCTTATACTGAAGAGGTGAATGTTGACAAAGAATACCACAATTCTGACGACGGAAGCTAAAGGTTGGGTCATTGAGACACCCACTGGACATCCGAGGGGTCTGTGTAGAGGAGAAAAGAGGACTGGCCGTACTGAGTGAGTTAATGTCATTGGCCATGAGGTTCTTCTTCTTCTTCTTCTTCTTCTTCTTCTTCTTCGATAGTGTGTGTTTGTGTGTGTTTGAGTGTGTGGGCGTGAATGTGTACGTATGTCTTTGTTTGCTTGTTTTATAATTGTTTGTGTGTGTGTGTGTGTGTGTGTGTGTGTGTGTGTGTGTGTGTGTGTGTGTGTGTGTGTGTGTGTGTGTGTGTGTGTGTGTGTGTACGTACGTACGTACGTACATGTAATGTATCAGTTGTTCCAGTTTTCATCGATTTGTTTCCTTTAATAGACTATTCCAGTGACTATTTTTATTTCTCGTTCTTATTATTTTGTTTTATTTCAATTTATTTCTTTATTTTTATGTTTTGTGTCGTTCTTTATTTTTATTTTTTGTGTCGTTGAATGGGCAGAATTGTAAAAAGGCCTTTACTGTGCCTAATTCTTTACCCATTAAAGATTCAATCAATCAATCAATCAATATTCTTCTTCTTCTTCTTCTTCTTCTTCTTCTTCTTCTTCTTCGTTCATTGGCTGCAACTCCTATATTCACTCGAATGTACAAGAGTGGGCCTTTTACGTGTGTGACCGTTTTTACCCCGCTATGAAGGCAGCCATTCTCCGTTTTCGGTGGTATGAGGTCCTTTTGACATGGCTGAATGCATCAACATGCTTTCATTTTTATTTTTTTTATAAGAAACCATAATAATAAACGAAGGAAATGGTGAAAAGCAAATAATGAAACAAAACCAAAAGTTCTTTCTTTGAAGAATAGTGATAGTTACCGACAGGCTACCCAACGCACACCAACTTTGTTCATTCATCTAGCAATGCGCCATGCAACATATTCTCCAACACTGGCTACAGAAGAAAATTATCAAACCTATCTGACCGTTTCAGTTTCAGTTTCAGAAGCTCAAGGAGGAGTCACTGCGTTCGGACAAATCCATATACGCTACACCACATCTGCCAAGCAGATGCCTGACCAGCAGTGTAACCCAACGCGCTTAGCCAGGCCTTGAGGAAAAAAAAAGGGGTGAATAAATAATAGATAAAAAAAAAAAAAAGAACTACTACTAATAATAATACGTATAAGGCGCAAAAACTTGATGAAGTCAACTATAAGCGTACATAAATATATATATATATATATATATATATATATATATATATATATATATAAAAGTAGTAGTAATAATAATAATAAAAATAAAATAAACAAATAAAAAAGACAACGAATCTGTTGTCCGACCACGTTATCTGACCACGCAGTTAAGCTGACCACGGACGGGCGCAATAGCCGAGTGGTTAAAGCGTTGGACTGTCAATCTGAGGGTCCCGGGTTCGAATCACGGTGACGGCGCCTGGTGGGTAAAAGGTGGAGATTTTTACGATCTCCCAGGTCAACATATGTGCAGACCTGCTAGTGCCTGAACCCCCTTCGTGTGTATATGCAAGCAGAAGATCAAATACGCACGTTAAAGATCCTGTAATCCATGTCAGCGTTCGGTGGGTTATGGAAACAAGAACATACCCAGCATGCACACCCCCGAAAACGGAGTATGGCTGCCTACATGGCGGGGTAAAAACGGTCATAGACGTAAAAGCCCACTCGTGTGCATACGAGTGAACGTGGGAGTTGCAGCCCACGAACGCAGAAGAAGAAGAAGCAGTTAAGCTGACCACGCAGTTATGCTTCTTGTGCTTTTTTTTTAGCCTAATCTTAGGACGGAGAAAGAGAGAGAGAGAGAGAGAGAGAGAGAGAGAGAGAGAGAGAAGGAAGGAAGGAAGGAAGGAATGGTTTATTCATTATAGGCCAAGGCCCCTAAATGAAGGGATATGTAACAACATAATCATACCGTCACACAAAGACATTGCTATACTGTCTGTTATGAGCACAGTGTCTTTCTTATCTTAAATGCTCGATACAAAAATACACACAGATTTTTTTTTTTTTTTTTTTTTTTTTTAACTACCTTTTGATTTGTTGAAGACATTAGCATAGTAAAACGGAAGAGAGTAGGCTGCCTATAATATTTTTCTGGGATAAACTGTTGTCTTAAATTCGGAATTACGGGGGCATACTAGGACAAAATGTACTTCATCTTCTTCACAATTTCCACAAAGCGGGCATGTTAAGGGAAGGTTCTACCATGGAAAAACGCAAAAAATCTTTTTTTTGCATGAGATGGGGTTTTCCGTGATTTAGATTCCGAAAACCCTTACTGATTTCGTAGTATCAATGCCTTTTGCAGTCAAGTTTCATAAGTATTTTTAAATAATTATTTTCTGAGGTATCTATGTTAAAATCAAAACAGAAATGTAGCTAATTAATTATGCATAAACTTCAAAAAATCATATCTCAGCTTCTACTGAACATAAAAACAAAATTTAAACACGAAAATAAACACCAGAATCCTCTCAAACACCCTAAAAACTGAGCTAAAACAGTCTAAGACAAAGTATTTCATTGGCTGTTGGTAGAAGGGCCACATAGCAGCAACCTAGTTCTCAACCAATCAGAGGCCGCGTCAGTAATGGCCTTTGGATTGACACTGTTTGTGAAACAAATGGAAGCTGATTGCCGAAGTTGCATGCATTGCCTGTTTTCAACACACAGTGAGTGTATAAACTTGTTTTTGGTCAGAAATGGGTAAGAGGAAGGCTTCTTACAAATCCAAAAAGCGTGTGCCTCCACAGAAAAGGAGAAAATTGGAGCAGTGGTGCAAAAGATGATAGTTCAGGGGATAGTGGTGATGACAGTGCAGCTGGTCTGTCGACTGCTACCCAGTGCTTAGGGTGAAAAACTTTCTCACACTCTGGATGTAGAGTTTGACAAGGATGATGAACTCTCAGGGTATAGATTTGTTGATTGTGAACTGTTAGTTCAATTTGTGAATGGACTTTTGTGCCCTGATTGCCAGAAACCACTGGGTTCAAGTCACCTATCTTCTGTGAAAGAAGAAAGAACCGATCTTGCTTCTTTGTTTACATTTGAGTGTGGATGCAAAAACAAGGTCAGTTTCACAACTTCTAAGATGATAAACAAAGTTTTTGAAGTAAACAGAAGATTTCCATTGTCTATGTTTGCAATAGGAGGACACCAGGCTCAGGGAAAAAGATTTTTAGGGAACATGAATATCCTCACTTCTTTGAACAACAAGACATAGAAATATGGCCTTCGATACATCAACTTTTTAGGAGACGGAGACAGTAAGACCTACACTATATTGAAGAATGAAGCCATTTTTGAAAATGTGACAATTAGAAAATTAGATTGCTGTGGCCATGTCCAAAACAACGACTGGGTAGACATCTTTCAAACAAAGTCAGTGATCTGAAAAAAACATTCAGCCATAGAGGAAAGACTGTAAAAGGTATTGGAGGCCAGAACAAACTTACCAAAAAAGCCATCCTGATCATTCAAGGGCACTATGGTGCAGCTATCAGAAAGAATCCAGGCAATTTAGATAAAATGAAATAGGCTCAGCTGGACAGAAAAAGAGTTGCATCAGGACAAATACAGGCAAATGCTGTGAGGAAGTTTGCTTGACGACATAAAGCGCTGACTGCTGCGGACCAGGAGGGTGAAAAAAACTGAGGAGTATTACCAGGCAGGGGCCCATGAGTAGTACAGTGAGTC
>NC_134889.1:28032875-28040375 GCF_041734735.1 Babylonia areolata | reverse complement strand
AGAAAGTAACCAGTGGCTTTCTCTTGTTAAATCTGTTCTCTCCTCACTTGGTTTTCATCATGTATGGCTGAACCAGGGTTCACTGAATGTTGACAGATTAACTCACTCAGTACGGCCAGTCCTCTCTTCTCCTCAACATAGACCCCTCGGATGTCCAGTGGGTGTCTGAATGACCCAACCTTTAGCTTCCGTCGTCAGAATTGTGGTATTCTTTGTCAACACTCACCTCTTCAGTATAAGAGCCTTCCGCTTGCAATATTTTGATGATGGTAATTGGGGTGAAACGCTGTTAACGTCGTCTCTTTCGCCGTTCGTATGGAGACAGAGTTAAAAGTTGCACTCTTAAAGAAACTTGAGTGTCAGTATATAAGCTTCTTGATGATGTAGGAAAAAAAACACGAAAAATAAATCGAAGTTAGCATCCTACAACTATGCTTCTATAAAAAAAAATATTTAAAAAATACGTATTTGAACCATGTCTGAGCTTCGCACAAAAAACCCCAAAAAACTGAGCATAGAATCATCATGTGCAAACTTAGCATAAGAACACATAATCTCCACATGGAAAGAGGCACATTCACAGGTTCAGAAAAAAAAATACATGCAAGAGTATGCAGAATGTGTGGTGTATCAGAAGATAAGTATCAACATGTATTACATGTAAACATTTACGAGAAGTTTTGTTGACCGATATAAAATCTAATTTTAACAAATTTTGATAATACTGATGCAGTCGGTCAATTGTGTAATTACGCTTTCTGTACAACCTCAACTAGCAGAATTCATATCTAAATGTTTCAAAGTTACACGTCAGATGGTTATAACTCGCATATTTTACATTCAGTTTGGTCGGCTTTTACTCTTTATTGTTGTGCCTATAAAACTTTGTTCATGGCTGTAATGACAAATGAATATTATTTTAATTGTGATTCTCACACACACACACACACACACACACACACACACACACACACACACACACACACACACACACACAGCAAGACAGAGACAGACAGACAGACAGACACAGAGAGAGAGTGAGACAGACAGACAGATAGACAAAGACAGAGGGAGAGAGGGACAGACAGACAAATACACACAGAGAGAGAGAGAGAGATAGAGACGGACGGACAGATAGACAGACGGACAGACAGACAGACAGAGAGTACACAACACACATGCACCAACGTGCAGTCTCACGGACGTCAAGATCCATATATTTCTACCGACATCAGATGACTTTCATTATCACAACAACATTAGCAACAGCAACAGCAACAACATTAGCAACACCAACAGCAACACCACCAACAACAGCAGCAACAGCAACAGCACCAACAACATTAGCAACAGCAGCAACACCAACAGCAACACCACCAACAACAGCAGCAACAGCAACAGCACCAACAACATTAGCAACAGCAACAACAGCAAGAGCAACAAAATTGTTGACACGTTTGTTGATAGTAAAACAAAATGAAAAAATATAAGAACAACAGCAACAACAACAACAACAACAAACAACAACAACAATAATAATAATAAGAAGAAGAAGAAGATAGTTGTAACAGTAATAATGATAAGAAAATAATGATAATAATAATGATAATAAGATAGTTGTAATAGTAATAATGATAAGAAGAAGAAGATAGTTGTAATAGTAATAATGATAAGAAAATAATGATGATGATGATGATAATAATAATAATAATAATAATAATACTAAGATAGTTGTAATAGTAATAATGAGAAGAAGAAGATGATGATGATGATGATAATAATAATAATAATGATAATAATAATAATAAGATAGTTGTAATAGTAATAATGAGAAGAAGAAGAAGAAACATAAATATTTCAAAAGAAACCGCTGACTTCCCTACCAAATACAGGCTTGGGCGTTATTATAATTATTCCACCCCACCCCCACCCCCCCACCCCCCCCAAAAAAAAACACACAAAAAAAAACATAAAGAGAAAACAGGATGCTGATGGTGTTGGCCCCCTTTTACATTGACAATGAGGTGTGTGGGGAGGGGAGGGGAGGGGGGTGGGGTAGAGGGGTGGTGGGGGGTGGGGGGTGGACGGGTCTAGGGATGAGGGTAGTAGTGTTTCATCTTACATCGTTAGTTCACAGTTTGGTGTCCACAACCGACGGGCGCAATAGCCGAGTGGTTAAAGCGTTGGACTGTCAATCTGAGGGTCCCGGGTTCGAATCACGGTGACGGCGCCTGGTGGGTAAAGGGTGGAGATTTTTCCGATCTCCCAGGTCAACATATGTGCAGACCTGCTAGTGCCTGAACCCCCTTCGTGTGTATATGCAAGCAGAAGATCAAATACGCACGTTAAAGATCCTGTAATCCATGTCAACGTTCGGTGGGTTATGGAAACAAGAACATACCCAGCATGCACACCCCCGAAAACGGAGTATGGCTGCCTACATGGCGGTGTAAAAACGGTCATAGACGTAAAAGCCCACTCGTGTGCATACGAGTGAACGCAGAAGAAGAAGAAGGTGTCCACAACCTCCCCGTCCCCGTCCCCCCATCACCCCCCAAACTCCCATCACCATCAGCTCCATCCCCTACCCAACTCTCAGCACCAAACACCGCCACCACCACCACTTTACATTACTGTACCGATCTTAACGAGCGCTCCCCTTAGGTTTTTTTGTTGGTGTTGTTGTGTGTTTGTATTTTTCCCTTTCTTTCTTTCTTTCTTTCCTTCTTTCTTTCTTTCTTTTCAGTTATGCGGACGAAAAAGGAGAGGGTGTCAGGAGTTGGAATGGGGGTGGGTGGGTGGGTGGGTGGGGGTGGGGGGGTGGGGGGATTGTGTGGAGGGGGTGGGGTGGGAAGGGGGGGTGTTTTGGGGTTTGTTAGCGACATAATTCAGAGCTTAATTGCCCTCCCTTTAGCGCTCTCTGTCTCTCTGTCTCTGTCTCTCTCTTTCTCTCTCATTATCTCTCTATCCTCTCTCTCTCCCCCCTCTCTCTCCTCTCTCTCTCCTCTGTCTGTCTGTCTGTCTGTCTCTCTCTTTCCCTCTTTCTCCTCTCTCTCTGCTCTGTGTAGAAGTGGTGTTGAAGATGAGTTACACTTTATTTTATGTTGTCCTGCTTTAAGTAAATTAAGAGAACAGTATATTCCACGAAAGTATTTTAAGTTTCCAAATCAGTTTCGGCTAAGTCTTTTGATGGCATCTAATAAAGAAAGCATTGTAAAGAAGTTGTCCATTTACATATATAAAGCATTTAAGTTAAGATCAATAATGATATCATAATTCCTTTGATGATTGTTTCGCCTTGTGCACTTGCATGTTTAATAATAATGCTGTATACTGCACCCCTTCATGAGGGGCAATGGCCTATATGAATAAATCATCCGAATCCGAATCCGAATCCTCTTTCTCTGTCTATTTCTGTCTGTCTCTCTCTCCCATCTCTCTCTCTCTCCTCTCTCTCTCCTCTCTCTCTCCCTCTTTCTCTCCTCCCCTCCTCTCTCTGTCTCTCCTCTCTCTGTCTCTGTCTGTCTGTCTGTCTCTCTCACTCTCCCCCTCTCTCTCTCTCTCTCCTGTCTCCCTCTCTCTCTCCTCTCTGCCTCTCTCTGTCTCTCTCTCCCCCACTCTTTCTCCCCCCCTCTCTCTTCTCTCTCTCCTCTCTGTCTCTCTCTCCCCCACTCTCTCTCTCTCTTCTCTCTCTTTCCAGCGTGTCAAGTCCAACAGGCTCCTTGCTCGTTAAAAAGAAAAGAAAGTGGATGATGTGGGGGAGAGAGAGGGAGAGAGAGGGGGGGTGAAGGAGAGAGAGAGAGGGTGGGAGGAGAGAGAGGGAGAGAGAGTGTCAAGTAGAGGGATGGAGACAGAGACTGACAGACAGACAGACTGAGGTAAAAACAGAGACAAAGATATACAGAGAGGGAGAGACAGACAGACAGACAGACAGACAGACAGGCAGGTAGACAAATTGACTGAGACAGAGGCAAAGAGAGATATACATAGAGAGAGAGTGAGTGACAGAGAGAGTGGGTGGGAGAGAGAGACAGAGAGAGAGTGGGGGGAGAGATAGGGTGGGGGGGAGAGGGACAGCGAGAGTGGGGGGATGGGAGAGACACAGAATAGAGAGTATGGGGGGCGGGGGGCGGGGGAACACAGAGAGAGTTGGGGCGTAGGGTGGCAGAGAGGGACAGAGCGAGAGTGGGGGGAGGGAGAGAAAGAAAGACACAGAGAGAGAGTGGTGGGAGAGAGAGGGACAGAAAGAGAGGGGGAGAGAGAGAGAGGGACAGAGAGAGAGTGGGGGGAGAGAGAGAGAGGGACAGAGAGAGTGTGGGGAGACAGAGAGAGAGAGAGGGGGAGAGATAGAGAGGGACAGAGAGAGGGGGGAGAGAGAGAGAGGGGGGAGAGATAGAGAGGGAGAGAGAGAGGGACAGAGAGAGAGTGTGGGGAGACACAGAGAGAGAGAGGGGGAGAGATAGAGAGGGACAGAGAGAGGGGGGAGAGAGAGAGGGGGGGGAGAGATAGAGAGGGAGAGAGAGAGGGACAGAGAGAGAGTGTGGGGAGATAGAGAGGGACAGAGAGAGAGTGTGGGGAGATAGAGAGGGACACAGAGAGAGGGGGAGAGAGAGGGACAGAGAGAGGGGGAGAGAGAGAGGGGGGGAGAGAGAGAGAGAGGGACAGAGAGAGGGGGAGAGAGAGAGGGGGGAGAGAGAGGGACAGAGAGAGAGGGGGAGAGAGAGAGAGGGACAGAGAGAGAGGGACAGAGAGAGAGGGGGAGAGAGAGGGGGGGAGAGAGAGAGAGGGACAGAGAGAGAGAGAGGGAGAGAGAGAGAGGGACACAGAGAGAGAGGGAGAGAGAGGGACAGAGAGAGAGGGGGAGAGAGAGAGGGACAGAGGGAGAGGGGGAGAGAGAGACAGAGAGTGTGGGGAGACAGAGAGAGACAGAGAGTGTGGGGAGACAGAGAGAGAGAGAGTGGGGGAGATAGGAACAGACAGAGAGGGGGGGAGATAGGAACAGACAGAGAGGGGGGGAGAGAGGGACAGAGAGAGTGTGGGGGGAGAGAGGGACAGAGAGAGTGTGGGGGGAGAGAGGGACAGAGAGAGAAGGGGGGGAGAGAGGGACAGAGAGAGTGTGGGGGGAGAGAGGGACAGAGAGAGAAGGGGGGAGAGAGGGACAGAGAGAGTGTGGGGGGAGAGAGGGACAGAGAGAGAAGGGGGGAGAGAGGGACAGAGAGTGTGGGGGGAGAGAGGGACAGAGAGAGAAGGGGGGAGAGAGGGACAGAGAGAGTGTGGGGGGAGAGAGGGACAGAGAGAGAAGGGGGGAGAGAGGGACAGAGAGAGTGTGGGGGGGAGAGGGGGACAGAGAGAGTGTGGGGGGAGAGGGGGACAGAGAGTGTGGGGGGAGAGAGGGACAGAGAGAGTGTGGGGGGAGAGAGGGACAGAGAGAGAAGGGGGGAGAGAGGGACAGAGAGAGTGTGGGGGGAGAGAGGGACAGAGAGAGAAGGGGGGAGAGAGGGACAGAGAGTGTGGGGGGAGAGAGGGACAGAGAGAGAAGGGGGGAGAGAGGGACAGAGAGAGTGTGGGGGGAGAGAGGGACAGAGAGAGAAGGGGGGAGAGAGGGACAGAGAGAGTGTGGGGGGAGAGGGGGACAGAGAGAGTGTGGGGGGAGAGGGGGACAGAGAGTGTGGGGGGAGAGAGGGACAGAGAGAGTGTGGGGGGAGAGAGGGACAGAGAGAGTGTGGGGGGAGATGGGAGAGAGAGAGAGTGGGCGGAGATAGAGGGACAGAGAGTTGTGGGAGAGAGAGGGACAGAGAGAGAGGGGGGAAGAGATAGAGAGTGGGGGGAAAGAGAGGGACAGAGAGAGAGGGGGAGAGAGTGGGTGAGAGAGCGGGACAGAGAGAGAGAGAAGGGAAGAGAGAGGGACAGAGAGAGAGGGGAAGAGAGGGACAGAGAGAGAGGGGGAGAGAGTGGGTGAGAGAGCGGGACAGAGAGAGAGAGAAGGGAAGAGAGAGGGACAGAGAGAGAGGGGAAGAGAGGGACACAGAGAGAGGGGGGAAGAGAGAGAGAGTGGGGTGGGGGAGAGAGAGTGGGGGGGGGAGGGCAGAGAGGTAGAGAAGGACAATGAGAGAGTTGGGGGAGGGAGAGAGAGAGGGACAGAGAGATCAGACGAATAGAAGCAGAGGAAAAATTGATGAGAATTGGAAAGGTATATAGGGAGTTGGGGGGGGGGGGAGTTTGAAGGGTAACCAGTAAGATAAGATAAGATAAGATACGATAAGATAAGAATAACTTTATTATCTCCAACTGGACAAATTTGGTCAGGTGCATTATCACAACACAGACAAGTAAACAACATGGGGACCATAACTGTAAAAGTGAACAACAGCTTTTACGAATATTACGAAGATACAAATGTAAAAAATACCACATACACCGTTTCATACATACATCCACACACTGCAGGTAATAACTAGTATTATTAGTGTAAAAACAGAAAGAACATTATTTGAATATAATTATAAGCATAGCCTACTATACTCCACATTGATTATAATAGACAGATAAGATAAGAATAAAGATAAATTGCGGAAGACCGCAACCAGATAATCAGCACACACTCGCACCCACCCACCCCCCACCCACCCGACACACGGGATTACTGATGAAACAGACACTGATGGTGGGTGGGGACGGGGATGGGACTGAGGCAGGGGGTGGGGGGTGCGGGTGGGGAAGAGGGGAGAAGAGGGAGTGGGGGACGTGCGGAGGGTGGGGTGGGTGGGTGGGTGGGTGGAGAGAGGCGGGGATGGGGAGGGAGCAGGGTGCGGTGGTGGGGCTGGTGGGGGACGTGGGGGGGTGAGGTAGGGAGGGGGGGTTGGGAGCGAAAAGGTTTGTCGCCAGTCCCAGAAGAGGAGCTCATTACCAGCACGACCTTCTCGACAGCAGGAGTTGGCCGTGGTGTCGTGGTGGTGGTGATGGTGGTGGCTTTTCTGCCGTGGCTGCCACTAACGCTAACAAACCTGCTTCAGGGGGGTTTTGGTGGTTTCGCTTTGTTTCTGCTGGGGGGTTTCTTCTCCTTTTTTTTTTTTTTTGGTCCTTGTTCTGTTTCTGTTTCTGTTCAATGCGATTCTGGGCGTCCTCAGACAGTTACTGGCTGGCTGTGTTGTTTTGTTTTGTTGAGGGAAAGGGTGGGGCCTTGGGGGTGGGTAGGGGGGTGGGGGAGGGTGTTGGGGGAGGGGTTGTGGTTGTGGTTGGGAAGGAGAGTGTGAAAGTTTTGGGTGGGGTGGGGTTGGGTTGGGTTGGGTGGGGTGGGGCAGGGAGGGGAGGGGAGGGTCTTGTTCTTCTTGGCCTTCTTGTCCTTCATCTTCTTGTTCTTGTTCTTCTTGTTCGTGTTATTGTTCTTCGTCTTCTACAGCTTCTTATTCTTCTTGTTCGTATTACTGTTGTTGTTCTTCTTCTTATTATTCTTCTTCTTCTTCTTGTAGATGCTCTCCTTTGTAGACGTTCCCTTTTGTA
>NC_134889.1:28012875-28022875 GCF_041734735.1 Babylonia areolata | reverse complement strand
AATGCTTTTTCGAAGTCGACAAACACGTGATAGAGATTTCCTCTGGTGTTGAAGATGTTTTTTCACGTGGAATCCGTAGGATGAAAATCTTATTCTATGGTGCTTCTTCCCAGGCGAAATCCTGCCTGTTCCTCTGCAATGATCCTGTCTGCCTGGGGCTGTAGTCTGCTCAGTATTACTTTAAGCATGGCTTTGCTGGAGTGACTGTTTCGACTGATCGTGTGGTAATTTTGACATTGTTGAAGGTTGCCTTTTGGGGGAGAGTTAAATCAGAGATTGCATCATATAATCACCCATATTTCGTGTTTGTTGTTAATGCGGTTTTTGGTGGTCCCATGAATTATTGACATGTGGCCCGATTCATTAGATGGATCTGTGATTGCCATTGTCATTATCATTGCCATTCTCTCTCTCTCTCTCTAACACTCACACGCGCGCACACGCACGCACGCACGCACACACACACACACACACACACACACACACACACACACACACACACACACACACACAACACACACACAGGGAGAGAAAGGGAGAGAAAGAGAGAGTAACTGAGTACACAGGCGAACTGCGAACAGGCGAATCGGGATCGCTGTTTAATGACAGCCGAATCGGAAACTGACGATAGGTGTCGACACCAATCACTGCCGGGGACTTGGTGTTGTGAAGGTTTCGTTCTGTGAGGGGCTGGATATCCTGAGATAGAACCAGGAGCGTCACGCAAGGTGTATAATCGCTAGTGCCCTGGCGCCCAAGAACCATGAATGGGTCAAATACAAAGAGGTCATCCCAACGGTGAAGCAGGCGGAAGAGGAGACATCTCCCAACGGCTGAAATGGTGGATGAGGATGCCAACAATGGGTAGGGAGATTTCCGAGCACGCCACAAGAACTGCCGTGGACCCACAACATTTAGGACTTGTCTACCTAGCGTGTGAAGCATGGATCGGCGGACTGCGCGGAAGAAGCCATCATTGGTTCAACGGGCAGAAAGGCGATTCTCGGCAATGCGCTGTGGATCGCTAAAAGTGCGCAGTCAGACACATGCAGAACACTGCTGGCCGTCCACTGCATCTTGGCCTATCTCCAGCCGCCTCAACTATGTCTTGCCACTGGGTCCACATAGTCCGGGGTGAGAGAGTGAGGCTGACGACCTGTGCAACTCTCCCTCACTTCAGTCCAAGTCAAGCGCAAGTCATGACTTGAAAAAGCCTGCAGGTTGTTACAAAGGTGAAAGAGACTGTCATTACAGACCGTGTTTGCTGATGACTGCGCACTCAACGCCACCACAGAGCAGAAGATGCAGTGTGAAATGGACTGCTCCTCACAAGCCTGCGACAACTTCGGTCTCACCATCAGCACCAAAAAGACCCAAGTTATGTACCAGCCTGCCCCAGGAAAGCCATACCAGGAGCCGCACATCACAGTGAAGGGGCAGAACCTTCAGGCAGTGGACACCTTCACCTACCTGGGCAGCACGCTCTCTCGCGCAGTGAACATAGACGCTGAGGTCAACAACAGGATCACCAAAGCCAGCACCGCCTTTGGGAGACTCCGTGAGAACGTCTGGGAGCGGAGAGGACTCAGCGCTACCACCAAGCTCAAGGTCTACTGTGCAGTGGTCCTCACCACCCTCCTTTACGCCGGCGAGACCTGAACTGTCTACAGCAGACACGCCAAACAGCTCAATCGTTTCCACCTGAGCTGTCTCCGCAGACTCCTCCACAGGGCAAAGTCCCCGACATGGAAGTCCTGGAACGAGCTGGCCTCTGCAGCGTCTACACCCTCCTGCAGAAAACATAAGCCAGGTGGGCTGGACATGTGGTCAGAATGCCAGACAGTCGACTGCCTTAGCAGCTGCTGTACGGAGTGCGGACGTGGAAGGGAAGGGGGATAATTATGACGGAGATTGGAAGGAAACGGACACAAATCATTTCCTGATTAGTTCCCTTTGTTTGTTTGGATGTTATGTCACTGTTTAAGAAAATAAAAACGTTATAATGATCAGCATTCAAGTGAAACACACACACTCACACACACACACACACACACACACACACACACACACACACACATACATACATACATACATACATTCATTTAACAACAACAACAAAAAAAAAGACAAGGAAACATTTCGAAATGTGGACAGGCACGGTCCATTTAACAACGAAATTGGCACTGGACAGAATTGGATGGCATAATATCATTACAGAAGAGACAGGGGCTGGGGTTAGGGGCTGGGGGTGGGGGGGGGGGGGGGGGGCGGCAGGGCCGGGGCAGTTGGAGGGGGGAGGAAGGGGGGGTCAGTGGAGGAGGCGAGTGGAGAGGCACAGACAAAGAAAGAGAGGCAGGTCGAGGAGGGATGATGGAGGAGGGGGCAGCGGGTGTGAAGGGGGGAGGGGTGGGGTGGGGGGCGGGGAGGAGAGAGAGAGAGAGAGAGAGAGAGAGATTCTGAGACAGACAAGGGACAGGAGGAAAGGCGGGTGGCTGGAGAACGGCACATTAGAAACCTCGCGGCGTATAACTACACTGTAGACACAGGCGGCCGGACAGCGTTTCAGGGGGGGTCGGGGTCGGGGTGGGGGTTGGGTGGGGTGGGTGGGGGTGGGGTGGGGGGCTCATTTTCCTGGACCCCAGCAATAGACGGAGAAGACCATGAAGCTTTGAAGAACGACGGAGCAAAAACGAGGTCAGCACGAATCGCTTTCAATTTGAGAGCAGGAAACTGGAAAAAGAGTTCGTGTCTGGCGCGGAGGAACACGCGTTAACAGTCCTTAAAAGCTGTTTCTTCTTGCGGCCAAGTGGCGATTCCAGGCGAGCTGGGATTGTAAGGGTAGGGGGGGAAAAAAGAGAGTGTGTGTGATGGTGGGTGGGTGTGTGTGTGGATGTGTGTGGGGGCGGAGGGGGTTAGGGGAGGGGGCTTTTCTACGTGCCTCGTTCTGTGGAGGCCAAGATTTATTTTGTACAATGAGGGGCGCGTAATTCAATAAAACAAATAGCGTGCATTGGGAGCAACCGGCCCCGTTCTCGCCAATTACGACAACCGCTCGCCGTGCCGCTTCTGACGTTTTCCTCCTCCCTGTGTGGAGAGCTCGTGAAGCAGAAGCAGATAATTCCGAGCGGGCCGAGGACTGAGAGAGAGAAGGGGGAGGAAAGTTTGTAATGACGTTTGCATCGATCTGGAGGAGGGGAAGGGGGGGGGGGATCGCGGGGGGGGGGGGGAGGCCGGGGGGGGGAAGTTGGGGGGGGGGGGGGGGCTTGCGCCGAGTTGTCGATTGAACAAGCTTATTAAGATAATTGACACACAGAGAATAACAAGACAGAAACTATCCCGATATCAGGAAAGGGAGGATGGGGAGGTGGGGGGGGGGGGCGTAGGGGGGAGGTGGGTGGGGGAGGGGAGGGACCGGTGTTTGTAAATTCTATCTTCTTTGGCGTGACCCCCCACACCCCCTCCCTCCCTCCCACCCCTTTCCTCAAGCCCTCCACTCCCCCCCCCCCACCCCCCTTTACGCTGGTGACAGGCCGGGGATCTCGGATGTTTGAGCAGGCAGGGATGGTGTGTGTGTGGGGGGGGGGGGGGGGGGTGAGGGGTGAGGTGGGGGGTTTCTAGGGGGTCCGCGGGGGTTGAGGGTGAGGGGGTGAGGGGATTTGAGAGAGAACAGAAAAGCAGGATTGAACTTCCTGTCACAACTCTACCCCCCCCCCCCCGACCCTCCCCCCCCCCATGCTCCCCTCTTCTTCACCATCCCCCGTATCCACCCCCCCACCCCCTCTACCACCACCTCCAACCCCCCCCCACACACACACACTCCCACCCACCCCCACCCTTACCCAATCCATCCTTTTCTTTTCTCTCTTCCCCCCCACCCCCACCCCCCCACCCCACCCCAACACACACACACACTGTGCCTTGCCCCCCCCACAAACCTCTTCGCCGGTCTAATTTACTTACAGGGGAACTTTTTCCCTGCTTCACCGCACATGCAATTTACGGGAGTCTGCGACCGCCGACAGTCAAATTTCCATCTGAAACTGCTGTCGACTTGTTCTTTTCATGAGACGGTCAGGGCTGAGCGAGTGGGGGTGCTGGGGGGAAAATTGTGTTTTGGGAAGAAGGAGAAGGGGGGGGGGGTGGAGAGGGAGGGTAGGGGGATGGGGGTGGGGGGTGGGGGCTCCACTGGTTCGTTGGTCTGTTGTTGTAAGAGTTCCCAGGCTTGGCGAACAGATGTAATCACTTTACTGAAAGTTTACCCCTCCCCCCCCCCCCACCGCACCCCCACCCCCCACGACACACACACCCCCTCACCCCTACCCCCACCACCACCACCACACCCCCACCATCCTCCCCATCTCCATTCTTCATTCTTTCTGCCCACCCCCCCCACCCCCCTCCCACTTCCCCACCCCCCTTTTCTTCCCCAACCTCACAGACATCAAATTGGAAGATGATTGTGTGTCGGCTTGCGGCGGAGAAGGGGATGGTGGGGGTGGGGTGGGGGGAAGGGGGTGGGGTTGGAGGAGTTGTGATGGCGCAGGGGTAGAGAGAGAGTGTGTGTGTGTGTATGTGTGTGTGTGTGCGTGCGTGTGCGTGCGTGCGTGCGTACGTGTGTGTGTGTGTGTGCCACGGTGTGTGTAAAAGAGAAAGAGACAATGATAATGATAACGATACGAGTAATGACTATGAAAATTATAACAATCATCACTATCACCATTATCATCATCATCATCATCATCGTCGTCGTCGTCGTCGTCATCATCCCCCATCATTGTCGTCAACTGATGAGAGTCAGGTGAGTAATGCCTGTGGTGAAGTGGGATTCGTAGCGGTCTTCGTTCAGTTTTGTGTTTTCGCTTCGAAAATGTTTCGAGCCTCGAGACGGACCTTGTTGGATTGCCAGAAAACAGTCCCAGCTTCACTTCTTTCCACTTTCCTGCTCCGGAAGATAGTGTGGCCCTGAATCGAGCTCTCCCAGGTTCCCAGTTTCAACAAGACCAACCTGGAGAGAACTGGTGTGACGATGTTTGTTATGTCTAGATAGATGGTTTCTCCAGTCAATGTCTTTTGTGAAGGACTATGACTCTCAAACTAGGAGGCAAAATTGCACTGGCTCTTAGTGCTGCAGCCTTGTGGGCTAGTTGGCCTTTGGGAACCATCCCAATGCCGACTGTCCTAAAACCTTCTTGGCCGAGAGAGTGGGGATGTAACTTAGGCAAGACACTCTCCACTATAATCAAATTCTAGCCCAAATAGTCGGAACAGCAGTTGCCTCCTCTGCTGTTTTGGTTGTCATAGTCGGACACGAATGACTATCATATATGTACAACGGATGTCAACCGCGAAGGTCTGTGACTGTTCCTGGTGTCCATGAGCGTTCCCACGGATCACCGTGCTTTTTTTTCCTCTGATGTTTCCTTTGTCCAGTCCTGTTTGACCACAGCAATTGGTGGATGCCCAGTCAGCGGCAGTATGGTGACAGGGATGGAAATCAGGCGTACTGTCTTGGGGTTATATTTTCTAGACCTTTTCCTCAGGTGGAGTGGTGGCCTAGAGGTAACGCGTCCGCCTAGGAAGCGAGAGAATCTGAGCTCGCCGGTTCGAATCACGGCTCAGCCGCCGATATTTTTTCCCCCTCCAGTAGACCTTGAGTTGTGGTCTGGACGCTAGTCATTCGGATGAGACGATAAATCAAGGTCCCGTGTGCAGCATGCACTTAGTGCACGTAAACGAACCCACGGCAACAAAAGCGTTGTTCCTGGAAAAATTCTGAAGAAAAATCCACTTCAATAGGAAAAAACTGCACGCAGGGGAAAAAAGGGGTGGCGCTGTAGTGTAGCGACGCGCTCTCCCTGGGGAGAGCAGCCCGAATTTAACACAGAGAAATCTGTTGTGGTATAAAGAAATACAAATGCATAATACAAATAATTCTTCTTCTTCTTCTTCTGCGTGCGTGGGCTGCAACTCCCACGTTCACTCGTATGCACACGAGTGGGCTTTTACGTGTATGACCGTTTTTACCCCGCCATGTAGGCAGCCATACTCCTGTTTTCGGGGGTACAAATAATTATGATTATGGAAGAAGCACAAAGAAAGTTGCTCTGTCGCCAAGAAAGCTGAATGAATTCTGCTCTTGCCCTGGCTAGCGGAGACTAACCAAATATTGCTGGTAGCATGAATGCAGGTTCGCGACTGACAGCTCCAGCTGTTGTTAGCACTCGCCCATCACCCCATGACGTGGTTAATCAGCTGAATTGGTGGCTGCACAATGATACGAGAATCAACATACTATGGAACACCGGGCTGCCCAAACTTTTGGATCTCTCTCTCGGCATCATCTATGGGATCCAAAGGAACAACGGTTTCAGTTTCAGTTTCTTCAGGAGGCTTCACTGCGTTCGGACAAACCCATAAACGCTACAGCATATCTGCTTGGCAGATGCACGAGCAGCAGCAAAACTCAACGGGGCCTAGTCAGGCCATGAGTTGTTGCACATGTAATTTATTTGTGTACCTATCATAGGGGATTTTTTTTCTACAGAAATTGTCCTGGGGACAACACTTTTGTTTACTGTGGGGTGTCGTTCAGTGTGCCAAGTGCGTGCTGCACACGGGACCTTACTTTGTCTTCTTCTGCGTTCGTGGGCTGCAACTCCCACATTCACTCGTATGCACACGAGTGGGCTTTTACGTGTATGACCGTTTTTACCCCGCCATGTAGGCAGCCATACTCCGTTTTCGGGGGTGTGCATGCTGGGTATGTTCTTGTTTCCATAACCCATCGAACGCTGACATGGATTACAGGATCTTTAACGTGCGTATTTGATCTTCTGCTTGCATATACACACGAAGGGGGTTCAGGCACTAGCAGGTCTGCACATATGCTGACCTGGGAGATCGGAAAAATCTCCACCCTTCACCCACCAGGCGCGATCACCGTGATTCGAACCCGGGACCCTCAGATTGACAGTCCAACGCTTTAACCACTCGGCTATTGCGCCCGTCGAATGGCTAGTCAATGAATTTGATTTTCTAGTCAAACCTGGGGAGAAATAGCAAGAGCGCGATTCGAACCCAGACCCTCTACGAACACTGTATTGGCGGATGAGCGTCTCAACTATTCTGCCATCGTTCTCTGACTGACAGAAAGGGCTTTAACTCACTCAGTACGGCCAGTCCTATCTTATCCTCTACACAGACCCCTCGGATGTCCAGTGGGTGTCTCAATAACCCAACCTTTAGCTTCCGTCGTCAGAATTGTGGTATTCTTTGTCAACATTCACCTCTTCAGTATAAGAGCCTTCCGCTTGCAATATTTTGATGATGGTAATTGGGGTGAAACGCTGTTAACGTCGTCTCTTTCGCCGTTCGTATGGAGAGAGTTAACAGTCGCCTGCTTTCGATCGGTGCTGTAGAATAACCTGTGCTAACCAGCAGTGAGGGCTGAAAGTGGCATGGGACAAACATATTTCATCAATTTGATGTTCCTGACCAACCACGTTTCAATGTCATATTCGCTCAGTTTCCAAACAGAGAGAGGGCACGTACGTTCAGACAGAGAGAGAGCGGTGCTTCCAGGCCTTAAGTATCCCTAAAGTGCCAGCCAGTGAGTGGATAAGAAAGATACCCCCCTCCCCTCCCCACCCCCGCCCCCCACCCCTCCACAAATCAATCCCCAATCGGATGAAATGTGTCAGAGGCATTTTTCGCTGATGTCATTTTTGCTAATTCCATTTCCACGGATTGCCTTTCTCTGTGATCACTTTAACTCACTCAGTACGGCCAGTCCTCTCTTCTCCTCTACACAGACCCCTCGGATGTCCAGTGGGTGTCTGAATGACCCAACCTTTAGCTTCCGTCGTCAGAATTGTGGTATTCTTTGTCAACATTCACGTCTTCAGTATAAGAGCCTTCCGCTTGCAATATTTTGATGATGGTAATTGGGGTGAAACGCTGTTAACGTCGTCTCTTTCGCCGTTCGTATGCAGAGAGTTAACAGTCAGTCAGACTTGTACAGGTTGGTTAACCATGCCAGAGTGGACCTCACAGTCTCCAATCAACTGAAAAATTAGGGAGATTGGAGGAGAGTATGAGTGAGTTGGTTTTTAAGGTAGGGGTGGGAGCTGTGGCTTGTTAGGAGACGTCAAAATGTGCTGCAACCATTGCAAGTTCTGATCAATCATTAGAAACCGTGTTGCTGCTGATACAGAAGTTACTACAGAAGCAAGATGTTACTGGGAATCCTCCAACATATTTTCGGTGTTTTTTTTTTCCTCGTGTTTTTTTTTCCGCATTATATCTGTCTGTTTTGCTACTTGCTTGCTTGTCTGTCTGCTTGTCTTCCTGTCTGTCTGTCTGTCTGTCTGTCTGTCTGTCTGTCTGTCAAGGGCAGATTGGAAGAATGGGCCATGCCAAAAATTTTAATCCTCGAATAAAAACCGTTTTCAGTTCTGAGTTCTGTTCGTCAGTCTTCCTATCTGTCTATCTGTCTCCAGTCCTTGAAAGAAGTAAATATATATTCTGTCCATGCAACTGTTCTGTATCTATCTCTCAGACTGCCGAATAAGTAAATGTGACACCACGTTCTTTTTCATTCACAGTTGAACATTATCCCTGGAGAAAAGAGACGAGACGAAAGAGAGAGACAGAGAGAGACAGAGACATAGACAGACAGACAGACAGAGACAGGGAGACAGAGACAGAGAGAGACAGGGAGACAGAGAGAGACAGTGAGAGACAGAGACAGAGAGACAAAGAGGCAGACAGAGACACAGAGAGAGAAAGAGACAAAGACAGACACAGAGAGAGAAAGAGACAAAGACAGACACAGAGAGAGAAAGAGACAGAGAGACACGCACACACAGACAGAGACAGAGAGACAGAGACAGACAGAAAGAAATTTCCATCACTTGATGTCACTGGTCAGCCAGCGTCCAGGGAAATATCCATCAAGCTCACACTCAGTTTAAGTGCACGGGCACAGACCAGATGGGACCACTTCTGTTCCCACTCCAATTCGGCCCTCCCTTTCCTATCCTGGCCACTTATTAATTTGGGTCATCATCCTGAGCCTCACACTGTCCCTTAAGAGGCAGTCAGTCATTGGATAAGAAAGAGCCCCCTTTTAATAAAAGAAAAAAAAAGTTGTGTGGAAAAGGATTGATTGTGACGGAGGCCTCTTGGCTGAGATCATTTTCCTTGATTACCTGTTTTCCACAGTCCGTGGGAAATGAGTCTGCTAGTGCTGCACTGGTTTACTGGTATCAATCTGACGAACAGAGTCAAGGAACAGAGATGTATTGATCCGTTGGTGGTTGATTAAGGGTTGTGGATTGGAGTTTGTTGGTGGAAGTGAAAGTGCGCTGAAAGAAATTTTAAAGCCCTGTTGTATTTTAAGACATTTCTGCGTGTTCACGTATATTCGAGTGTGGTAAGAGAATGTTATCTGATAAAAGAATGTCATCTGGAAATCATTCAGTGTTGTGGTATTCTTATTCGCTCTGTTTTTTTCTGTTTTAATTTAGTTTGTCTGTCTTTGTATTCGTTTATCCATCTAGTGGTCGGTTGATAGATTGATTAATTGATTTACCCCTCCCATTCACCTAGAAAATCATGTCTGTCTGAATACTTATCAATCTGTTTATCTGTCTCCATATGTAAATATGCATAAATGCCTATTCAGAAACCATGTCTATCTTCTTTTGATTTGTTTCTAAACTTTCAACAAAAAAATAGAGAGAGAGGGGGGGGGGATAGGGAAACGTGTGAGAGCAAAAAAGAGAGCAAGAGAGAGGGGGTGAGAGAGAGACAGAGATAGAGAGAGAGGGGGGATAGAGAGGGGTGGAGGGCACAGAAGCTGAGAACTAGAACAAGATACACACACACACACACACACACACACACACACACACACACACACACACACACACACACACACACACACACACACACACAGTGGAGTGGACACAGAAACGGAGAAGCAGAGAAGTAGAGAGAC
>NC_134889.1:27992875-28002875 GCF_041734735.1 Babylonia areolata | reverse complement strand
TACTCTGGTCGCTCCAACGGTTCGTCTCTGTGTGTGGATGTGGATGCATCTATCTATGTAGAGCTACTGGACACACACACACACACACACACACAATGAAACTGTTGATAAAGTTTCAGTTTCAGTAGCTCAAGGAGGCGACACTGCGTTCGGACAAATCCATATACGCTGCACCACATCTGCCAAGCAGATGCCTGACCAGCAGCGTAACCCAACTCATGTACGTTTATATGTATTTGACTGTGCTTTCATATCTGTGAAACTGCATGTTCGGTGCATATCTGTTATGCATGTGTGGGTGTATATGTGAATGTGTGTCTTCATGTTTTACATCTATTTGCTTATTTATCATCATTGTTATCTTATTTATTTATTTATTTATTTATTTATTTATTATTTATTTTACATTATAGTTTTTATTTATTTATTTATTTGTGTAAGCTTATCTATTATTTATTCACCTTTTTTTTCTTTTTTTTTCCTCAAGGCCTGACTGTTGATAAAGCAGCTAAAAAGGAGCACAAGATTAAGAAAAATCGACAAAAACACATTTCCGTCTTTCCGAAAAAGAGGAATACACTTTGTTAGAAAAATCAGCATAGGGTCGATTTCATAACAGATGGAAAGAAAAAAATTTTTTAAACATAAAGAGACATTATTCCCCGAGAATATTATTAAAGAAAAGATACCGAATCCATCAGCTTGCTATATAAGATTTATAACCTCTACTTTCTTCCGTATAAAACTTGATGCGCTGAAGACAAAGTATAGTAAAAAATGTTACATGCATCTGTGGTAAGCAGTTCAGCTTGCATCATTGTTTGTTTCACTGTCAGCAGTTACGTATCTTCTTGCCCAAGTATTTCAAAGAGAATAACTATTCTGCAGATGATTTTTGGAAAGTTATTTCTGACGAGGTTCTCATGGTCGAACAGTTTCACACTAGGCATTAGTTCATGGCCCTATTTCTACATTCCTTTAATGTACTTCAGAATTGCGTTAATGGTTTCTAATTATTGTTATCATTGTTGAATTGTTACTGTTAAATGTAATTGCATGTTAGTTATTCAATTTTTGGTAGTTTTCTACCTTTTCTCTACTCCTCTTCGCTCTCTCCTCCCCCCCCCCCCCCCCCCACTTTTTTTCCTTTTTCTTTTTCTTTTTTTTTTTTGATCGTCTAATATCACTAATAATGAAAAGACTCTAAACTATAGAACGAACACACACACACACACACACACACACACACACACACACACACACACACACACACAACCACTGACCCCGAGATGTGACTCGGACAGTCAGTGTTCTTGTGTGTCAGTATCAGCGTTTCTGGAGGCGACACAGCAACCCAGGAACCACGCCCAGCCACTAGTGGAGCAGTGGAGAGACGAGATGTGGCGTGAGAGAGCGCAGGAACCAGACCATGGAACAGACTTCCAAAGGCGAGAAAACGGTTGAGACTAACGTGTAGGTGGTGACTTGTCCCATGAAGAGAGTATCCCGACGTTTCGGGCCCTAGGCCCTTCTTCATGGGGAGAGAGAATTCAAGATTTCCTCTAGACTTCCAAAGGGTCCTCTGGTTCCAGTTCCACTGAGTCAACTGAAGAGTGTCTGCAACACGGTTGCAACGTGATATGTGTATCCTGCAGAGGATTACGAGTGCATTGCACAGTTCTGTACAGGGCAGTATATTTATTATATATGTTTGCTTGTTGTCGTGCAAAAAGAGGACAGTGCTATTTCAAAGCAGTGAAGTGCAATGTAGTGAAGTATTGTGTGGAGAAATAACACTGCAGTACAGTACAGTACAGTACAGTACAGTACAGTACAGTATAGTGTAAAGCTGTGCAGTGAGATTTATTACAGTTCTGTATCTTAAAATGTGTTTGTGTTAATGTAATTATCTAGTGTGTGTGCGTTACTACCTGATAACTTCGGCAGGAGTTGCCGGCGACTTGGTCCCAACCGGTCGCTTGGAAACAAATCAAGGGGGAGTACTCAGTTCCTTAATTACTAAGGGAAGTCACTGTAGTCAAAGATTGCACATCGCGATCGATGTCGCCAAGTGTTACACAGTACAGCACAGCACGTTCTGTGCAGTACCAAAGGGTAGAGCACAGCACGGCACCGCACAGCACAGCACAGCACAGCACAGCACAGCACCGTACAACACAGCACAGCACAGCACAGCACCGTACAACACAGCACAGCACAACACAGTACAACACAGTACAGCACAGCACCGTACAACACAGCACAGCACAACACAGCACAGCACAGCACCGTACAACACAGCACAGCACAGCACAGCACCGTACAACACAGCACAGCACAACACAGCACAGCACAACACAGCACAGCACAAAACAGCACAGCACAGTAAACACAGCACAGCAGAACACAGTACAGCACAGCACAGCACAGCACAGTACAACACAGCACAGCACAGCACAGCACAGCACAGCACCGTACAACACAGCACAGCACAACACAGTACAGCACAGCACAGTAAACACAGCACAGCAGAACACAGTACAGCACAGCACAGTACAATACAACACACCACATCACACAACAGCAAATTATGTGTAGTACCAGAGTGTAGGGTACTGTACAGCGCAGCACAAGACAATAGCACTGTATAGAAAAGTATAGTATAGCATAGCATAGCATAGTATAGTATAGTACAGTACAGCACAGTCTCGTATAGTATAGTACAGTACAGCACAGCGCAGTACAGTATAGTACAGTATAGTACAGCACAGTGCAATACAACACAGCACAGCACAGCACAGTACAGTACAGTACAGTACAGTACAGCACAGCACAGCACAGCACAGCACAGCACAATACAGCACAGTACAGTACAGAACCAGGTAGAGTATGGTAATGTACAGTGGAACACAATATCCCACAGGTCAGTTTAGCACAGTACTGTACAGCACAACATAGCACAATACAGCATTGCACAGCACAGAACAAAGTGCTGCACAGCACAGTAAGCACAGCACAGTACAGCACAGCACAGCACAACACAGCACAGCACAAAACAGCACAGCACAAAACAGCACAGCACCGTACAACACAGCACAGCACAACACAGTACAGCACAGCACAGTAAACACAGCACAGCAGAACACAGTACAGCACAGCACAGTACAATACAACACACCACATCACACAACAGCAAATTATGTGTAGTACCAGAGTGTAGGGTACTGTACAGCGCAGCACAAGACAATAGCACTGTATAGAAAAGTATAGTATAGCATAGCATAGCATAGTACAGTACAGTACAGCACAGCACAGCACAGCACAGCCTAGTATAGTATAGTACAGTACAGCACAGCGCAGTACAGTATAGTACAGTATAGTACAGCACAGTGCAATACAACACAGCACAGCACAGCACAGCACAGTACAGTACAACACAGCACAGCACAGCACAGCACAATACAGCACAGTACAACACAGTACAGTACAGAACCAGGTAGAGTATGGTAATGTACAGTGGAACACAATATCCCACAGGTCAGTTTAGCACAGTACAGTACAGCACAACATAGCACAGTACAACACAGCACAGCACAGCATAGCACAGTACAGCACAGCACAGTACAGCATAGCACAGTACAGCACAGCACAGTACAGCATAGCACTGTACAGCATAGCACAGTACAGCACAGCATAGCACAGCACAGTACAACACAACACAGCACAGCACAGTACAGTACAGCACAGCACAGTACAGTACAGCACAGCACAGTACAGCACAGCACAGCACAGTACAACACAGCACAGTACAGCACAGTATAGTACAACACAGCATAGCACAGCACAGTACAGCACAACACAGTACAGCACAGCACAGCACAGCACTGCATAGCACAGCACAGCACTGCATAGCACAGCACAGTACAGCACAGCACAGCACAGCACTGCATAGCACAGCACAGTACAGCACAGCACAGCACAGCACTCGCAGTAGCACAGCACAGTACAGCACAGCACAGCACTCTCTCTCTCTCTCTCGCTACACACACACACACACACACACACACACACACACACACACACACACACACACACAATTTGCTTACATCTGCATCAATATGACTTGCACATATACGGAAAATACGACACGATTAAACCAATACACGCCGATTATATGGATAATAGCAAATTCTTCCGCAATTGTGTGTGCAATGTGTGGGATTTACGTACATGCTTTCAATACATGGAAAACATGACACATTTTTAACCAGCGCATGATGAGAATAAGAATAACGACAAAGATTACATTGTATGCATAGAATGTAATGAAAACTGGAAGGTGTATGCTCTGAATTTAACGAAAATGGGTGACATTAGTATTCACCAGGCAGGAAAATAGCATGTTTTAACTCTCTCCATACGAACGGCGAAAGAGACGACGTTAACAGCGTTTCACCCCAATTACCATCATCAAAATATTGCAAGCAGAAGGCTCTTATACTGAAGACGTGAATGTTGACAAAGAATACCACAATTCTGACGACGGAAGCTAAATGTAGGGTCATTGAGACACCCACTGGACATCCGAGGGGTCTGTGTAGAGGAGAAGAGAGGACTGGCCGTACTGAGTGAGTTAACCATTACGTATCGAATACATGCCAATGGAAATAAAGACATTCCAATACGCATCAAACGCAGAAAAAAAACCAAATCTTTTACTGGAATTAAGATGCACCAATCTGCATCAAATGAAACATAAACTGGATTAACATTCCAACTAACAGAATGCAACCAATGCAAAACTGAGGCGCACTTGTGGCGGCCATTGGATACCAAAAAGAAACGAAACAAATTTAGAACCGACTAGAAGAAAAAGATAAATACAATACAATACAATACAATACAATACAATACAATACAATGAAATAAAGACAAAACGAAATAAAACAAAATAAAATAAAATATGAAACAGAATAAAATAAAATGATTATTAAAAAAAAAAAAAACGAAAGAAAAGTAAAATAAAAATCAATAAAATAAAAAAATAAAGAAGAAGAAGAAGAAGAATGAAACTACTTCACACTGAATATAAGAAAGACAGAGCAAGTGTACAGCAATATGCACCAAGTTCCCTCTTCAATCGGCAAGTTTCGTCTCTCTCTCTCTCTCTCTCTCTCTTTTTCTTTTTTTTTTTTTTTTTTACCCCCCCTTTATTAACTCTTCCCGGCCCCCACATTCCCCCACATCGCTTCAACACCCAGACTCGCACACACTCACACCTAAGGAGTCTCCCCAACCCTCAGACTGCGATAAGTTGCCAGGACACTAATATCCCCGACCCCCACCACCCCCCATCCCCACCTCCCAGCCTCCCCTCCCTCCCCCACCCTCCTCGCCTGGCTTATTGATACCAGTAATTATCAAACATTTCCTCATAACTTTCCCTCCCGCTTCGATTTTCCTTTCAAACAATCAGATTAGCTCGCCCACGGTTGCGTCAAGTCCCGCAACTCGGAGCGCCAATCTATCCCAGCCCCGACACAATTACCTCCCCGGTCTGGACACATGTAATTAGCGTTAATCGAGTCAAACGCTGGGTTTTATTAGCTTCGGGGGGCGCGCTTGATTTACTACTGCCACGATCGCGCGTCCGATTCCGTGACGGGGCGTCAGGAAATCAAAGATTCCCACCCACCCCACACCCAACCCCCCCACCCCCCTCTCCAGAAGAAAAGCGACTGTGCTCTCTTCACCGGTCTGACTGGCTGCTTCCAAACTTGCCGTGCACACAGTCGTGGCTATCTTTGTGTGGTGGTGGTGCTTTCTGATTTTATGGCCTCCGACATCGGTGGGGGTGAGCTTGATGTGGTTTTGGCCGGTCGTGATTGTTTCGCGAAGCACCACAACATAAAACCCCACATGCTCCGGTGTTGGGAGTTGGAGCGCTCGCACATTTCATATTCTCAGG
This sequence comes from Babylonia areolata, assembly GCF_041734735.1. NCBI lineage: Eukaryota > Metazoa > Mollusca > Gastropoda > Neogastropoda > Buccinidae > Babylonia > Babylonia areolata. Next base: position 27,996,907 of record NC_134889.1, on the reverse strand, counting down.
CACGCACAACATATACACGTTTACACAACTGCATACTGTCAACACACACACACACACACACACACACACACACACACACACTTCCTCCTCCTCCCCTTCCTCCTTCTCATCCTCCTCCACCTCCACCTGTTCCTCCTTTCTCTTCTCCCCCTTCTCTTCCTCGTCCACCTCTTCCTCCTCCTCCAACTTCTCCTCTTCTTTCAACTTCTCCTCCTCCTCTTCTTCCCCCTCTTCCTCCTCCTCCTTCTCCTCCTCCTCCTTCTCCTTCTCCTATTCCTCCTCCTCCACCTCTTTCTCCTCCTCCTTCTCCTCTTCCCCCTTCTCTTCCTCCTCCTCTGCTTCTCTTCTTTCTACTTGCCCTCTTCCTCCTATTCCTCCACCTCCTCCTCCTTCTCCTCTTCTTCCTCCTCCTCTTCTTCGTCCTCCTCCTCCTCCTCCTCTGCCTCCTATCCACCTCTTCTTCCTCCTCCACCTTCCCCTCAACTACTTCTTCTGCCACAGATGTTGCTACTTTCCCCGTCCTGACGTATCCTCCTTCTTCTCCTCTTTGCTGTTTCTACTGCTGCTGGTCTGTTTCAGCTACTACTAATGGTGCTGTCCAGCCAGGAAGCGAGAGAAATCTCGGCGTGCGGGATCAGGTCCCACACTCCCCAGAATTTTCTTGCCCTTTCAAACTAGACCTTGCAGGAGTGGTGGTCTGGACGCTAGTCATTCGGGTGAGACGTTTGCTACACTGAGGTTGTGTGTGTAGCACGCACAAGGGGTAGCTGTCCCCTGGGAAAAATTCTGTAGAAAAAAACATATCTACTTTTGACGGTAAAAACAGAAACCGGGACAAAAAAGCAATGCAGTGCCATGCTACCACTACTACTACTGCTGCTGCTGCTGCTACTACTACTACTACTACTACTACTACTACTACTACTACTACTACTACTACTACTAAGTGGAGTGATGGCCTAGAGGTAACGCGTTCGCCTAGGAAGCGAGAGAATCTGAGCGCGCTGGTTCGAATCACGGCTCAGCCGCCGATATTTTCTCCCCCTCCACTAGACCTTGAGTGGTGGTCTGGACGCTAGTTATTCGGATGAGACGATAAACCGAGGTCCCGTGTACAGCATGCACTTAGCGCACGTAAAAGAACCCACGGCAACAAAAGGCTTGTTCCTGGCAAAATTCTGTAGAAAAATCCACTTTGGTAGGAAAAACAAATAAAACTGCACGCAGGAAAAGATAAAAAATAAAAAAAAGAAAAAAAAAGGTGGCGCTGTAGTGTAGCGACGCGCTCTCCCTTGGGAGAGCAACCCGAATTTCACACATAGAAATCTGTTGTAATAAAAAAGAAATACAAATACAAATGCAAACACTACTACTACTGCAACCACTGGTGCTGCTTCTACAACAAAAACAACAACAACTACTACTACTACTACTGCCGCTGCTGCTACCACCACCACCACCACCACCACCCCCTTTTTCTCTTTCTTCTTCTTCTTCCTCTTCCCCCGTCTCCTACTGCCAGACTCTCACTGGTGTTGCACTGTTCCTGTCTGTACCTAAAGCCCTCATAGGGTTTTTATGCCAAGGACCTGCTAGTGCTGCTATTGTTACTGCTATTGCTGCTACTGTTACTACTGCTGCTGTTACTGCTACTGCTGTTACTGCTACTGCCACTGCTGCAGTAACAGCAGCAGCAGTAGTAACAATAGCAGCAGCAGTAACAGTAGTAGCAGGAGCAACAGCTATAGCAGTAGCAACCGTAGCAGCAACAAGTGACAGTAGTAGCAGGAGCAGCAGCAGTGGCAGTAGCAGTAACAGTAGCAGCAATAGCAGCAGTAGCAGTAACAATACCAGCACTAGCAGCAGCATCAGTAACAGTAGTAGCAGTAGTGACAGTAGCAGCACTAGCAGCAGCAACAGTAGCAGTAGTAGCAGGAGCAACAGCAGCATCTGCTCCATTTTCTTCTCTCTTTTTTTTTAAACAGCCGATGTGGTGTAGCGTATATGGATAAGTCCGCACACCTTGACACCTTTTTGAAACTGAGACTGAAACCTGGACGTCCACGCACCCCCCCCCCCTCCCCCCCCCCCCCCTACACACACACACACACTCTCTCTCTCCGTTGTCTTCTCCATAATTATCCCCCCCCCCTCCTTCCCCCTCCCCACTGCCCTGACCCCCCCCCCCCTTCCCCCACCTCAACCTCCTGCCTTCTTTACTCCTTTTCCTTCTGTTGCTACTGTTACTGCTGCTACTGTTACTGCTGTTGTTACTGCTGCTGCCACCTACTACTGCTGCTGCTGCTGTTACTGCTACTGCTGCTGCTGCCTACTGCTGCTGCTACTACTACTACTGCTACTGTTACTGTTGCTGCTGCTGCTGCTATTGCTGCTGCCACCTACTACTGCTGCTGCTGCTACTGCTGTTACTGCTGCTGCTGCTGCCTACTACTACTACTACTACTACTACTACTACTACTGTTACTGTTGCTGCTGCTGCTACTACTGCTGCTGCTGCTACTGTTACTGCTACTGCTGCTGCTGCTGCTGCTGTTACTGCTACTGCTGCTGCTGCTACTACTACTACTACTGTTACTGTTGCTGCTGCTGCTATTGCTGCTGCTGTTATTACTGCTGCTGCTACTGCTGTTACTGCTGCTACTGTTACTGTTGCTGCTGCTGCTATTGTTGCTGCTGTTATTACTGCTGCTGCTACTGCTGTTACTGCTGCTACTGTTACTGTTGCTGCTGCTGCTATTGTTGCTGCTGTTATTACTGCTGCTACTACTGCTGTTACTGCTATCGCTGTTGCTCCTGCTACTACTGTTACTGCTGCTGCTGCTGCTACTGTTACTGTTGCTGCTGCTACTGCTGCTATTGTTGCTGCTGTTATTACTGCTGCTACTACTGCTTTTACTGCTATCGCTGTTGCGAAAAGAACTCCAAAGCCAAACAAAAGATATATGAAAAAGGCCATAAAATAACAATGCAAAATATGTTGCTTCTCTCTATGCTGCTCCTGCATATACGCCACCTTCCATCGCTGATGTTAAACTCCGCAGCTAATAACTGCCTCTCCATCCCCATCCCCCATCCATCAACCCTCTGCACACCCCCTCCCTCCAAAAAACCTCCTCTTTTACTAACCCCCCCCCCCCCTCCTCCCTGCTCCTCCTCCCCCCCCCCCCCTCGCCCCATTCCCCCCGTTCAAACCCATTTCTGCTATCTCAACCAATTATCGTGTTCTTTTGATTTTGTTGATTAGAGGAGCATGCTAATGTTCATTCATATGGGGCTGTGGTGGTGTGGTGGAAAACGCTGATAAAAGAAGAAACAGAAACGAAACGAAACTAAACGAAACGAAACGAAAAAAACCTGAAAAAGAAGGCAAACAAGAAAATACAAAAAAGAGAGACAAAAAGACAAAAACGAATCATTAATGAAAGAAAGAAAGATAGACAGGCGGACTCCATTTCTGAAATCATATTACTTCTAATTCCGTTTCATGAAGAATCTTAATGATTTTCTGTGATCACTTTTGTTCATCAGCATTTCAAACAAGAATAAAATTGTATCAGCCCTCTCTCTCTCTCAGTCTCTCTCCCTCTCTCTCTCTCCCTCTCTCTCTCCCAGTTCTCCTCAATTCTCCATTTTCTCTTCCATCTACAGTCCGGGAAACTAGATCTAGATATGAAACTTCTTACAAACTGTTGGCTCGTTAATATTCAAATCCACCGTGCACGTAAATAAAACTTAAGAGAAAATCATTATCTTCTTCGCTTTCCAGTATCAAGCAACGTCACGGAAATAGTTCAGTCTGTAAATAGTCCCTGCCATAATGCTGACTGCCTTGCGTACAAGTCTTGTTGTTGTTTTTTTGGTTGGTTTTTTTTTTGTTTTTTTTTTTGTTTGTTTTGTTTTTCTTTTCTTTTTGATATTTACGTATGTGTTCTGTTGGTAAAAGCCTAGGGCTTATTTTCAAGTTTTGGCGTAAATTCTCATACTAATACTACTACTAATCATAATAATAAT